>NC_090675.1:10236935-10547921 GCF_013368605.1 Nyctibius grandis
AGCAATCCCCAACAACTGGCTGGTTTGTTGTTGGTTTTTGTTTTGTTTTTTTTTAAAGAAAAAAAATAAAGTCACAAAAGCGAGTTTGAAGTAAGGTAAGAAAGAAACAAAAAGACACAAAAGACTTAAATGAAATTAATGACTCCACTTGAATAGTTTAAACACATTGAAACTCTAGGTGAGTATGGTCTTCATGGAGATGAAGAAAAAGCAATAAGCCAAAAGAGAGAATGATACCAAGTTAATTTTTGACACAAGTAAGTTAAAGAACTGGATTAAAAACCCTAAAGCACAGCATGAGGTAGTCATACTTTCTACATGGCAAATGATTTAGGAAAACCAAACGAGCAAAGTTAGTTGTAAGGACTGTTGAACCTGCCCTTTAGCGAGGTTCAACCACGAGGTGCGTGGTTCCAGACACAACCATATGGTTCAGCAGTACAGTACACAAAACACAGAAACCATTTTTGCTCTGTCATGTTTCCAATTTACCTCCGTAATAAAGGTTTATCATCTTCTGTAAAGAAAGTGACCGCTTTTCCTGTGTGCCCTGCTCTTCCAGTACGACCTGTCAAACACAAATTTTGCAAAGAGTAGAGATTTTACTTTACTTTAAATATCTCTTTATTCTCTTCCTCTTCACAGCCCCAGCCTCCTGATGTGTGCTAGCATAATTTGTGAACAATCACTCACCTATCCTGTGGATGTATTCCACAGCACTCGTTGGCAAATCATAATTAATGACCATATTCACTCCCTTGAAGTCAATCCCTCGAGCTAGTAAGGCTGAGCAGATGAGCACCCAGATCTTCCCAGCTCTGAAACTGCGTACTACGTTATCTCTCTAGGAAAAGAAAAGAAAGGTACTTGGAAACAGCCTAATAATCAATTTGAGAAAGGAACTGAACTTGTTTCCTGAAAGTTGCCATGATATATGCAATGAATAAAACTAAACCTCTAAACAAAAACCTGCAGTAATTTACTGTCAAAGTTACCTGAAGTTACATTAGAAAGAAAGGTAAAAGCAAGAGTGTTGTAAAGTGTTACTTGAAAAGAAATTATATCCTCCTACCTGTTGCTGAGTTTTGTCTGCATGGATGACATCCACATTGATGCCTTCATAAATAAGTTCATGGAAAAGCTCTTTAGCCCTCTCAATAGACTGTACAAAAACAAGGACCGGAGGAGCAAAACCCTGCAAAAGAATAAGCTTGTCTAAGGTTCAGGTCCTTTTCCTACCATTATAGGTTGCAGTCACTGAGCTACTAAAGAGACTTAACCAGCCCCAGTATTTTACATCTCAGAGGATGTTTTTTTGACTAGGCAAATCTTCAGGAGTCAGAACTAAGCAAATTCAGCTCCATTGCCTCTGATGGAACAGTTCCTAACTTAAGCATCAGGCTGCATTTTAATCCCCAGAAACGAACAGATTTTTTTTCCACCCAGTGTGAACAACCCACTCCCACTGGCAAGTAAAATTAAACAGACTGTTCATACAAACTGCTCCTAAGCAGGACTCAAATATATAACCAAGAATGAGGAACCCGCTCAGTTTGCACAGGCAGAGTACGCCCTCTTGTACAGCAGATTTGGGCAACAGTTTAACATGTGTCACAGAGAAGTCTTTGCCCTGGGTACTTATGAGTGTGACAGAACACACAGCTCAGTTCAGCAGTAAGCAGAACATATTCAATCTCCCCAAAATACCTTTTTAACAAGCTCTCTCATTGCCGTTAGTTTTCCTGTCTCAGATCCAACAAACAACAGCTCTTGTTCTACTGTCTCTGCTGCAGAGTTTCTGAAACCAGAAATCCAACAGAAGCTTGCTACAGTTTATATATTTATTAACACTAAAAAACATAAAACGTTACCTCGTGAATGAGAAACGTTGCACAAAAAACTTATTTCACCAGTACACGCTTCTAAGATTAATGTTTATTTGATGGGTAGTAAGTAATGGGTAGAAGAAAACAACACTTTCCCCAATACGTAAGAAAGATCTGTATGCCTACACAAATTTTTTTGAGACACCCAACCTGCAGTACTAAGACTAACAACAGAGACATACAACCAAGCAAAGAAAGCAAATAATTTCCCCAGGAAAGGCAAAAAAAAACCATGAGAGAGTCAGAGGACAACTTTACACCTACCTTGCTCCAACAGACACCAGAACAACACTGTCAAGGTTGAGTTTACACCACTCCTCTACATCCCGTGCAAAGGTTGCGCTGAACAAGGCTCTTCTCACCACGTGAGACGTGCATGCCAGGAAGATGGAGGCCAGCTGGTCTCGGAACCCTGACTTGCCATCTTCAAACAGTTTGTCTGACTCATCCACCACCAGCCACTCCACACTAGGAACAGAGAGGATTTCTTTTCAGTAAGAGTCTCTTGTGGAGAAGGCAAAAGTTCTAAGAGACCATTACAGATGCAAGGACTACGCACACATCCACTTTTCAGTGGCAAGGCCAACAGCAAAGCCAGATTTGATAAAGACTCTCAGTACCTGGTCAAGTCTATTGCTGGAGGATCCTGCTTCAGCAAATAAATGAGTCTGTTTGGAGTAGTAACTAGTATATCTATAGGGGAAAAAAAGCAAAACCTTAAAAAACACACAAAATAAACCAGACTAACAGAGCCCTGAGAAACCCAAGTTCCAAACCAATCTGCCAGAGGTACAATTTAACAAGGTCCACTGTCAGGCTCGCTTCCTATTTCTTCCATGCCAGCTACTTTTTTAGTGTTGAGCAATAGATTGCACATCTTGAGTGGCATTAACCAATCTCCTTGAAACCACACAGGCCAGAAGAGAAAAGCCAGTGACATTCTGGAAATTTTCAGAAGTACTTCAGTAGTTAAAACAATTACCAAATTTCTTATTAGACCTGGGCCCAAACTTCTTTGCTGCTTCAGTTGCCTTGTGGATCATATGTATTCTGAAGCCTGTCCCCTCAGCCAACTTCACCAGCTCCCGGTGTGTCTGAAAAGGCAGCAGCAGAGATTAAATTTTCAAACTGAGCTGATTGGCTTTTCTAACCAGAAAAACTGCAGACAATCCTGAAGATCGAGCTTCAAACATCACCCCGATTTCAGTGTTAAGAGAAAGATGTCTAGCTTTCCTAGCATAATAAAATGCAGCTTTCTAACGTGTATTATTCACTTGAAAACTCTCACAGGTGTGGCTACCACCTTTTGTCTCTTAACGACGTAGCTCCCATAAGCTCCCTCTCCCATTTGAATAAAAATGGAACTCTGCTCAAAGCTGTAATTCTTATTTCAGTTTAATAACAAAGCTTCACTATGAAGTTACTCGTTGAAATTCTGTTTTGGGACGAACAGATAAATCTCTTGTAGCAATCTCAAATATGAAGGTAGATATTAAAAGCACCTAAGCACTAGGCAGTTTTAAAATATGATCAAAGCATCTGGAGCCTCTAATCTAATCATCTAGATTAGATTGAGATGCTAGATATGTTGCTATTTCCCAGAAGACAAAAGACTTAAAAGAAATGTTTAAATCAGCTTTTTCTGATGTCTAAGGGTAATAAAGAAAAAAATAATTTACTAAGCTGCTATTTTACTGATTCAGAGTGAAAACTTTCAAGTACATCAACATGACAACAACCCCTTTCCCCTCAACACACACCTGGCTAGCAAGTTCTCGGGTAGGCGATATGATCAGAGCTCGGAATCCTTTGTTCCTGGGTTGTTTCAGATGCGTTAATAGAGGAATACAAAATGCCAGTGTTTTTCCAGACCCAGTAGGAGCTGAAGCTAGAAGTTCCCGACCCTGTAAGAAAAATAAGAAGGGTGTTATATTTACTAGAAAAAAGAAAAAACCCCACAAACCAAAAATCACATTCATGTAAATATTAATGCTACAAACTAACCCAAGAGATAGAATATTGTAATGGCTACATTTTGAACTCTGATGCAGTTGATCTACCTCTAAAGCTGTGCAACTAACAACTGCCACGACCCTCCAGACAGACCACTCTCCAAATTCCCCCTACACCCTGTAGTAAAATGCAATACCAGAAAACGTACATGAAGCATGACGGGAATAGCCTGCATCTGGATTGGTGTTGGGACCTGGAAGCCAGCAGCTTGAATGTTCTCCATGATTTTAGGGTGGACTTTGTATTCCTTTTGAAGTTGATCAAACGTGGCAATTGGGTCAGGCAGATCTGTTCCCTGAACACTGATCTTGTGTTGATTTCTGAAGCGGTTTACCTAAAAGGCAAAACACAAACTCTTTCTTTCTTTCTCTGACAGCATAAAATTAAACATATACAGATTCATCTTGTTATTTTCCCCATACTCACTCACACTCCTCCCAAGAGAAATTACCATAAATGAACCTCAATTTTCAGACGAAACACCCCCAGAAACCAAGTGATCTGTTGCTACATTAGAATTCCGTGGTCCCACCTTTCCTTTTCTCAAGCGTTCAAGTTTTTCCGCAGTAGGTTTTTTGTCTTTTTCATCTTCGAATTTTGCTTCCAGAGAGGACATCCACTTTATTCCATTACGTTCTGACAACTCTGACATTAACTCTGCTTCTGGAAAGTTTCGAAAAATTGAAATTTCCATTAGTAAAATCCCATCAAAAATTATTTGGTAAAAAAGGTCACCTCAAAACCTTTTTTCTCTCATTCTCACTAAAGTTGATGAAGACTCCAGAAGCATGGCAATCACATCCCCATGCCTTAACACCAGATCTTGGCCTAATTATTTTATCAGGTCTGACACAAGCTAGCCAAAGAACCCAGAAGCCTTTTTTCTCTGGTAAAATGACCTACAATACCTGCAGATTTAAAGTAAAGTGAAACAAGTAAGAAGCGTGAACTTCATCAGGGTATTCTGTCCATGACACACATATGCATCTATAAATACCTCGTGTCTTTTTCTTTTTTCTTTTCCCTCCACTGCTTTCTGCAGTCCTTTTTCTCTTTCCTGCCACGTCTCCGCCGTTTTCCCCTGCTCCATCCTCCTTTTGCTGCTCTCCAACCTTCACCTCCTCTCCAGCCCCTACGAGCCCCCAGCCCTCCTCTGCCGACCCCAGGGGGGGTCCCTCCTTGCGCCCGAAGAAGTCGAGGCTCTCCAGCGAGACGCCACCGCCGCTCCCCTTTATCACCTGGGGGAAGAGAGCAGGGAAAACGGTGAGACGCCCTGGCCAGATCCCAGCGCCTCCCCGACCGCCACCCCAGGGCCGCAGGTGGGCCCAGGGTGCCGCCGCACGGAAGGGATGGGGTCTGTGGACCCGCGTCCCGGAGCCAACGGTGCCCGGGCCTGTCCCAGCCTCCTCCCGGGTGGCGCCGCACCCCGAAGCGCCGCGCATCGAGCCCGAAGCGCCGCACGTCAAAGCGAGCCCCGGCACCCAACCGCCGAAACAGCTCCTGCGCCTCCATGCTGCTGCCTTCCCCGCGGCCCCTGCCGGAAGTACCGAGTACTTCCGGGGCGCGGGGGCGGGGCCGATGACGTCCCTGTCTGGGTATCACAGCAACCACCTCGCGGGAGTGTCATGGCGGCGCGTTGCCATGGCAACCGCACGGTTAGGCTCCACCAGGCCGCCCTCCGCTGTAGGCCGCGCCAGGCCCGGGCACCGGGAGAAGCCACACTGCCGCGGGCACGGCCGTCCTCACAGCCCGAGGGTGGAAAGCAGCCACCTCCTTCCCCGCTGCAGAGCTCGGGGGGCTCTGGGCCAGTGATGTGGCTCTGGGTCCCTCCCGTCCGGCCCCTTCCAGACCCCGTTACTGCAGCTCTAGAAGGGGCCAGACAGGAGGGACCCACAGCAGAGTGGTTTTTGTTCATGCCTTGTTTCCTTTTTTTTTTTTCCCAAATTTTTAATCACCTGCACAAGGCCTAAACAAATCTGAAATAAATCTGGCAGCTGAGCCATAAAACTGTTCTACATCTTTACAGGCATTTTGTCCTTTTGTGTCTTCCTGATGGCAAGTTAATTGCACCGACTGCTTCGCCGATTTTTAAGAAGCGGCTCAGCTGAATAAGAGGACAAAAGTTTTTTTGTGGGAAGTTTTTGTTCGCACATGTCTGGGCTTTGGTGATTTACAGTATCATTAGCTGGTCTCAAAGGACTGACCTCTCTTCTATCCATCACAGCGCTGCCACGCAGAGATTATCAGCTCTGCTGGGCACAACCACTCTGCCTCTTGGAGATGTAAACTTAGGCCCTAGATATTTCTGAGGAGGCAAAACGGCGGCTTATTAGCACTTTTCATTGCCTGGCTCATCCCTTGTTTTATATTCTCTTCATGATTGACCAGGAATTCCCTTTGTGATCTGCAACAAGTGGCTCTGCCTTTCCCTGTGGAAGCAGAGGAATGTTCTCTCTTGGTTTGATTCAAACCTATTTTGTTAAAAAATACTTAGGGCTCAGTCCTGCACTACCCTCCTGATTTTAAGAGCCCCATCGATGGACCACTTGAGCATGCGTTTGACATGAAGCCGGTTAGCAGTCCCAGTGACACCTAAATTAAAGTCAGGAATGTGGCCAGTTAATTTGTTTAATCCTTGATTTCCACTGATACAATCCGGCCTCACAACTGTGCTTGAAGAAAGAAATGCTAGAGGCAATGGCAGGAGCAACCGAGCAACTGGCGCAGCTGCTCAGGGCCATCAAGAAACTTTTCATAGATTAAGATCAGAATTTCTTTAATTCATGTATTTATTCATTATGATAAACTGTGAGACCCAATAGTACAGGTAAGTCTCCTAGTACTCTGTATCAGATCAAACGATACAGATATTTTTCCTGGTGTTTTTGAAGTAAAACAAACAGAAATCCAATTAAGCAACAACAGCATTACAAAAACTATTTTATGTAATAAAAGTCTGAAGGGCTAAACGTTTACATTGCCAAAATCCGAGAGCCCTGAGAGATACAGGCAATGGCCGTTCCTCCTGTAACATTCACTACTTTAATTACAAACTTTGAGATGAAAAATTGCATAAACGCCATCCTCCCCGCAGCCCCTATCTGACTGATTTATAGTGCTTTTTCTTTGCCAACCTTTTGACTTGCCGGCAGACAGGTGGAAGCAGCCACATGGAGACCTGGGTGCGTGCGGAGCACCACGACGCTGGCGCTTCCCTCGGTGGTGTACCCGAGCCAAGCCGTTGACGATGGCTTATTTACAGCAAATAAAGCCAGTGCAGGAGAAAGACTCGACGCCGCTTCCTTTGGGCTGTTCCTGGGCTAAGGCTCTTGCTTTTCCGCTGGGAAAAGTGACTAATGGTTGCTGTGAGAAGACAGGGAAGAATGTGGAGGCATTTGTGTAACAAAGAACTATAAATCATCTTCAATATCCATCACTCACCAAGAGATACTGTCAGCAGATTCAAGAGTGAGGAAATGGGAAATATTCTCTTCATCAGTCGACTGGGAAATCCCTTTGTGTAAGGAGTGAGGAGCTCTGCTCCTGAGGCAGCAGCACGGGGTGCCAGGCAGGCAGAAAGCCGTGTGCCTGGAGCGGGGGACCCGCAGCAGGAGCAGCCCCCGGCAGCACTCTCCCATCTTCCAGCACGTGCAGCCCTGGGGGCCGAGCCGCCCTACGACGAAGTCAATCTGCCCTGGAGTTGTTGGAGGGGCCAGCGCCGGGACTCGGGCTGCGAGGGGTCATATCTTGTGCTGGGGTGAAAGGGAGAAGTTGGTGAAATACAAAAATGGAGCAACTTAAGTTAAGGCAAAGCAAAACCGCTCTTGTCACAGTGTCAGGTTTAGCTTTGCATCCCCAGTGCTGCTCTATCAATTACTTGGCGCTAATTGCCGAGTCAGCACTGACACCAGATGACTGGCGAGGCCGTTGCAGGGTGCGCGCGGTGAAGGAGCATGGGCTGTTCAGCTCAGCCCAGCCACGGACCCAGTGATTAATGCTCCAGAAGCCTGATGTAACCTGGGCAATCCTGATTTATTAGTAGTGCTCACCGTGCTGGATCTCGATTCCACAAAAGTCCGCTCAAAACTGCACCTGACCTCCAAAACTGATTCCATGTCTGGGGCTGGAGCTGATTTCACTCTTTTTCTGTGTTTTTCCTGGTTTGCTAAGCAAGGTGACCTAAAGCCTCCCAGCGAAGGACCGCTCTCAGGTGCATGCTGCAGAAACACCACAAGGCAAAGGATGACTTGCTTTGTTCCCTATAATTGATCCAAACTAGTGAAGAGAAAGCACAGTGCCTCCTGCCAGGGCGTTCTCACTCCATCTGCACCGCAGCAAACAGGAGGCAGCTGCCTGTGCCAGCTGAGGAGGGCATCAACACCCCACAGCCACAGCCAAGCTCAAAGAGGGGGAACACAGTAGTTATTGGAACATCTTGTGGTCTTAACATTAACCCCCTGCACCTGCTTGTACGTGCTGAGGAACACAGCGCTTCGGACACGCAGGGGCTGGCATAAAGTTAAAGCAGAGGAGGGTAAGTGCTAGCCTTGTTCTGCCTGGAGCTGCTGGCAGGACGCCTGTGGATTGGACTGGGACGTGGGGGAGAACCCAGGCTCTATGGTTTTCCCCTTTCATTTGTTATCCTTGCAGACAGGCCCCAGGACCGCAGCAGGTACAGGCAGGCGGTTAATAGCAGGGTACAATCCTGACCCCGAAGCAGCTCCCCCATCCCACGGGGTGCTCTGGGGACCTCTGCCATGGTGTAGAAGCAGCCCAGGTGAGATGCATTGGTCAGATCGTTGGGCCATGGCCAACACGTAGGACTGAAATAAAATGCCCTAAGATTGCACAGCAAATCTGATGAGCAAGGTTATTTCATCACACACGCGGTCAGGTCAGAGATGCTCACCTGTGGCCGGGGACTCCCCTCCTGAAGTGTCTGAAGATCTGGCTAAGGCCAGGATCTGGTGTACGCGTGTTCATTTAGCAGGTGTAAGACAGAAATTACAGGACGGCGCTTGTCAGTGGAACTTTTGCATATCTGCTCCCCACGTCCCGCTATCCTACTAAATTATCATCGCTAATATGCACATAACAGTCAATTAGCCCAGCTGAGTGCACTCGTGACCTCTGATCCCTGCTGTGTCCCCCAATCCATTAACAGGCCCTCATCCTTTAGCTCTCAGTATGAATTGGTGTAGCATCCATTCTCTTTCGGCAAAGAAACATGCTTCCTCATTCATCTGTCCATTTCCACTTTCTGTTCCTTTGTCCTCCCCTTCTGTTCCCTCTGTTGCTAACCTGGTCACAACTTCTTGACCCCACGTCCTTGTCCCTCCCAAGGGTGTTGTAATCCCCACCACTGCCAAAAAACTTTTACTTTTTTTTCCTTTGCCCACATCTTATTTAGCAAAAATGGTTTCCAGCAGTGTGGGAGCTTTGATCCCCTATTCAAGAACTCCTTGCAATGTTTTTTTAAAGACTTTCTTTCTAAGGCAAATGAATTCTTCATAAAGGGGGAAATGGTGTGCTAGTTGGTCTCTGTTCATCTGAGGAAGACAAATGATCTCTTTTATTACTTGAAAAGCATAACAGTTGAGTGTGTAGATTTGTGATTTATCTGTAATTAAGAATCCATTTGAGCAGCATATTAATTACAGAGCAGAGAATTAATTTCGCTGAATACAAAAGTAAAATCAAAGCTCCTTGAATTAGACAATAACACAAAATGTCTGAGGTTCTGGTTTTGTGTGGCTCTGCATCACACACGTACTGGGATGGGACAACTCGTTAGCGCTCATTTGAGTTCTTTGGCTTTTAACTTTTATCCCTGGATCAGAGAAATAAAGTCATGGGGGTCAGAGATCTCTCCCCCTGCCCTAGTGCTGGTGGCCTCCACAGCACTCCCGTTGCTGGCTCGTGACAGCACGTACTGCTCCTCTGCCCCGGTGCTGCCGCAGGACCTGTCTGCCTTCCACCATCCACAGAGGGGAAAATTACCCTTTGGGATTAAACGAACACACACCCTGCAGGCACCCAGGGGAGCTGGGCTCCCTGTGCCGGCTGAGCCCCGGAGCCTCCCACAGGTCTCTGCCTCTGGGAATGTCCACTCTGAGCTTTTATTTTGGTGTTTACCTGTCTGCACCGAGGAGTAGCTAGCGCAGCTCCCTGGCCCGTGTAATACAGTCCGTGGCTCAGTCTTCACGCCAGACATTTAACCTGATCACACGCAGCAAAACCAGAGTCCTTCTGCAAAGCATCCATCCTTTATGCCCGGAGGACCCAGGGTGGTGTCTTGGCCTTCTCATCTGCACGGGAGATCTCGTAGCTCTCGCAGTGGGAAGGCAAGCGAGTCACTCGCGTGTCTGCCTGCAAAGGAGCTTTGCAGAGCAAACAGTGTGAAGTGGCTCACGAGGTTTGCTGGCCAGACTCTGCAGGGATGGACCTGCTGGTGCTTGCAGCTGGCGTGGCAGCTCTGCTGGCTGCACCGTGGGATGTGGAGCATTGCACATATCAGCCTGTCGTGGTAGGAGGACGGTGGGATATCAAGGCTCCCTGAGATCTTTGCAGACCGGTGAGCCCCCAGATTTGCAGGTCCTTTGGCTGCTGGGGGGAGGCTGGTGCGGGGCAGTGCAGTGGCAGGCGGGGAGGTCACAGCACCCAGAGCTGCGGGAGCAATTGGAGATGCACTGGAGCAGACAGAGTGAGGTTTTCTCCGGCCGCTGAGAGCATTTGAAGGTGCTTGGCAGCAGTGTGTTGGTTTAGGACAGTAAACTGTTACGGTGCTGTTCTCTGCTGGTCTTTATGACTCGCATCTCTCCCCCCATCAAACCTTTTCACATTTTCACAGACTTGTGAAGACCTCCTGCAAACACATCACGGAAACCCCACGTCAGCAGGAGACGGGATCAGCGCACGCTGCCTGAAGCTGCCACTCGCCTGGCGCAGGGACTCCTCCAGCTCTGTATACCTGCTCCCGCGGCCAGACCGCAGCGCGGCGGGGAGCTGGCAACGTCTGCAAACAGCCCAGCCTCCCAACGCAAGCACTTTCTGCGTTCCTCTCTGTGTACTCCTCAAACTCTGCCACCAGCCCAACCAAATCCGCTCAAAGGCTTCAAAGGGCAGAGCGTGTTTGCTGTCCGCAGGGGACTGACAGCGCTTTCCCTTTTGACCCGTCGCACAGGAAGGCAGCGCTGGGAGCGCTGGGCAACGGTGTGCGGGGTGCAGGAGCACAGCCCCACACCGCTGCTGCTGGTTTTCCTGCTGAAATTTCCAGCAGATCCGGCCATCTGGCTGGACTGGCAGAACAAGTCTGGAAAGACGGCGTGTTTGGAGACGGGTGCTGTTGTGCAACCGCGTGTTACGTGTACACGCGCGCCAAACGACATTTTCAAAGTTGCTGAAATAGCTCGTCTGTATTTCGGTATCCCTGGAGAGGCTGTGGCCATCTTGGCCAGCAGGATGCCTGCTCCTCCATGGGGACGGCCTGGGCCTTCCTTAGCAATCTGCATGCTTAGAGCTGGACTGGCCATGGCAGGGCCAGAGCCTGGCTAGCACTGGGGCACGGGGGATGGCTGCTGAGCCCCAGCACTGCTCTGGCAGTGAGGTCTGCACCACCACCGGGCTGACATCATGCACCTGGGGATGGGGAGCCCAGCACCAGGGTGCCCAGCCCTCTGTCCAGCAGCTGGCACGCAGGGTTTGGCCCCAGACGGGGTTTCTCTGGCTCCTTTCCTCCCCACAATTGCGGAGGTGATAAGCACCAGGGAGCCCTGCTCCCCGGGGACGGCCGCAGCCCCACGCCGAGGGCTCGTGCTCGCAGTCTGATAAAGCCCTATCGCGGCTCTGGGGCAGGCGGTGAGGGCGGCGCTAACCTGATTTTGACCCAGTGACTTCGCTGGCAGCATCGCCGGCTCTGCAGTGCAAACAGGAGGCAGCCAGGGCACGGGATTTACCCGTCCAGGCAGGTGTCACCGGGCTGCACTCTCCTCTGGAGGTAAAGGAGAGGTCATGCTCCTGCCCAGCCCTCACCCATCCCACTTCTGCACCTCTCAGGGCTTCCCCGTGCCCATCCATGCCCTTCTCCTGCCCCACAGCCTGCGCATCCCGGTCAGGGAAGGAGCACTGAAACACAGCGAGCTTTGGGCGATACATCCCTGGAGAGAGCGGGTCCTCGCAGCACAGACAGCCACGACAGCCCTGACCCTGGGTGTTACTCCCTGGTCTCGGTAACGCTGGGATTTGGGGGATTTTTTTTCTTCGTGCTAACATCTGTGCTTCAAATTAAATGCAGCAGCATCCCTGTGCTCTGCCAGGAAGGAGGCTGCAGTTCGTTATGAACATACAGCATGACCGACAATGCCTCACGGCAGCCTGCAACCCTCATGTGCAAGGAATTCCCTTGTGAACAGCTTTGTACTGTAAAATAATCACCCAGCCCTGTCAAACTGTACTGGTCATAAACGAACTTTGTTGTGTTCCTGCTCGTTTCTTTGCTCCTTAACAACTGCATCACGCACAAACACAACGCGCCCAACAGGAACGCGAGAGAAAAAATGTCTTCCAGGAGCCTCATTTAACATTACATCGTATTTTCCAACAACTTAATGAGGCAGCGAGGGCGTCTGCAGGAGCAAACAGCCCGCCCAGTGCTTCTCCAGCGCAAGGTGAGGTCTGGGCAGGGACAGCCCCAGCCCAGCTGCTGCAGAGGCTGCCCAGGGAAGCAGTTTTGGGTGGTGCTCCTCCAGGGCAGAAAGGTTTCCTCAGCCAGAGGTTAAAGCCATGAACACGTTGGTGTACGTAGCATCCACAGCATCCTCTAGCAACCCGTCATGCTTTCTACCTTCCTGTCTCCTGCCACCCAGGGGCGGGTGACGGCACACAACGAGCTGCTTGGCAGCTTCATGAATTCACACCTCTTGGGTAAATACTATCTGCTCTTAATCATTTGTTCCATTCACATTATTGACTCTATCCTGCCTGCTTTGCCACACACTCTTTGCTCCATGGTAGTCACCTTCTCCATCAGTGTCTGTCTTTGGATGCCTTTTTTCCCCAGTTTTCTTTCTGCTTGGTCCCCCCTTCCCTCACCAGGTCCCTCTCTGGTGGGGTTGCATCTCAGAGGCTCCCTTCCCCAAGGTTTTCACTTACCTTCTCTGCAGGGCTTTCTGGAGAGCAGCCCTGCTATCGTGCCACTCGCCAAACAGTGCTTTACACATAGTTTTCACACCCCAAACCCCATGCCTCTCAGCCTGAGCCTGTCTTAAAGCTGGTGCAGAAATCAAGCCCCAAAAGGTACCACTCCCTTGGAGCCTCAGCTCAGATGCAGCAGGTTATCCAGTGCCTCCCTCTCCCCTCTGCTTCCCGCTGGATTACCCATTCCTCTGCAGGACCAGTTCCACCTGATGCTGGATATGCATCAGCTGGGGAAAGCTGAGCCCAGTTACCTTCACGAGCCACTCATGGAGCAAAACAGCCAGCATAACTAGAAGAATCCAAGTCATTTCCACCCTGACCGGTGAGGCACTGCTGGGAAGGCAATATTCAGGAGCAGAATTTGAAAAGAGCTCAGCCTGGCATTCAGGTGTGTTGAAAAGGACTTGCTGAGCAGGAAGGTGCCAAGGGGATCTCAGGATAAAGCCTGCACCTTTCCCAATTTTGCTAAAAGAGAGCATTGCTTCCGAGTCTGCACAAAAGGGACCGAGCAGCCTTCACGCTTCCCAACCTCTTCCAGCTTTGTGCTTCCAGTTTTTGTCTGGGTCAGCTAAAGCTCACAGAAAGAAAGAAACTCCATGGGAAGGTTTTTATCGGAGCATCCTGCTCTGGCTATAGAGGTGAGCACCAGGTTGCTGCTCCAAAAGCCTTTCCCACAGCAGCCCACACTTAACTTATGAAAAAAAATATGTGCCAAACCAAAACCAGGCGTTTTTGAAGGTGATTAAAACCAAAGCCCTGCACTGCATCTGCAGAAGGGCCACCCTTTCCTGCTGATGTGCTCTGAGTCACCTGGCTGTATTATTTCTTCTCAAGCAAAGATCCCCAAAAGCTTTACAGCGCCCGCAGCACGCCCTCCCGCCTCCCCCTCGCGCCTTACCAACCCACGGGCTCAGATCCAAAACGGATGGGGTTTGGCTTTGTCTGGCACTCGGCTCCTAATTGGTTTGCTTAACACTTGGCTGCTAAAGTTAGCAGAGGATGAGGAATAAACTGTGCTGGACTAAGGGCAACACCATTAGTGCATCATTAGGAGGGTGAGGACATGGGTATCCCAACCTCCTAGAGCCTCTTGCTATTTTGGGCTGATTCCTGAGGCTTCGTATTAAATATTTGACTCATCACATTCAGGCAGGTAGAAACCCAGATCAGCATCGCAGGGGACAGCAGGAGGGACATGTCACTGCCACCAGCCTGCGTCCCTGCCTCCCGCTGGACCGACATCCACCAAACCACGGCAGATGATGACCGGGGAATTTTAAGACCACACGGCAGCAACGAGTCAGAAGAAATGGTATTTAATTATGGTATACATTAAATTGTCATTCTGAATATCGGTCTCCGATTCATGATGACTTATTCACCACAGGGCTACTCCTATTAGTCCCAGCAAGGGTTAGGGTCCCACTGCGCTAGGCATTGTACAAATACAGAGCGAAAGGGCCTTTCTTGCCCCAAAGAAATCATCCAGTGTTTTTCATTTTAGCAGTGGTCATCCATCCACAGGCACCTCTGCTGCTCTCCACCTCTCCAAATCAGCCTCAGCAGTTGGCACACACTGCAAAGGTTAAGAAAAATGTACACACTTGAGGAGCGTTAGCTCCATTGCCGAGGGGGAGCAGGTATGGAGGCTCTCGGGAGGGGAGACGATGCCTTCTACAGCTTCCGCGGCTTTGGGAGGTAGGACTTGGGCACCTAAACCCCTTCACGGCTCTGGAGGTGTGGGGCCTGGCATCCTCAGCGGGTGCCCAGCTGGGATGTGCCCTCACCACAGAGGTGGGCTCATTCACGAGCTGGAGATCTTGCTGCAAAGCTTTTCCTCCAAGAGCTGCTGCCAGGCGAGACAAGGCAGGCAGCCGGTGGGGACCGCGGACTGGCGTGTTCACATCACAGCCCAGCGCCCGTCCATCCAGCTGCATCTTGACACCACGAGGACAAGGGTGTTTCTTGGTAAGGGTGGAGCCAACCAGGCTCATCAGCAACCCACAAATCGCAGAAAATAAGCCACCTGCACTGGCCGTTCACTGAGCAGGAGATGAGACAGTAACTGGGCGCCCAGTCCCTTCTGCACCCCAAGGAAGGGAGAAAAGGGAGATGGTCTCTGAACCCCATTTGAGGAAGATCTCACCAGAATTTCTTGCAGCCTCATTCGCCTCTGTAGCAGCAAATGCTACAGGCTCACCAGAAAACTGCTGATGCTGAACGCTTCCAGCGGTCTGGATGTATCCACCGGGCTGCTGAGCGCTTCCCCACCCCGCCGCAGCCCGTCGCAGAGTCCCCAAAAGCAGAAGAGTCCCTCGAGATCTCCATAGCAGCAGTTGTCCCCGCACGGATCGTCCTGGTCCTGCTGGGGCTCCGCTCAGCTCGCCCTGTGCCCTTGCCTCGCGTGGGATATCGCCGTGCAGAGGACACGTGTGTGCCCGTCCTCTCACAGAGCAGAGACCAGTGCTGCCAGACCAGCGTCCTTGCACAGGCCCAGCTCTTTCCTCATGAATTAACTCATTTAAATGAAGAAGAAAAATACAAAACCAAAACCATGCTCAGCTCTGACCTTTACCAAAAAAAAAGGGGGAGAAAGAGAAGAGATTTGGGAACAATATATACAGATGGGGGAATTGCACTTAATTACAGTAGTTTACATCCATTGGACAAAATTTACCTCTTTTATATAAATCTCTATGTATAGGAGCAGGGAAGGGCGAGGATGGAGCAGACTGTACCTATATTTACAGTTTAATTGGCTCAGTGCAACAGCACACGCAATTCCTCCTTCCAGACACCAAGTAACAGACCCAAGTCCCTCTCAGTCCGTCGGGTGGAGGAGTATAACTTAAATATTATCCATCTTTCCCTTCTGCCAGTTCCCAGTACAGCTTGTTCCTGGTTCCTCGGGAGAGCCAACGGCCTCTTGGAAGGCAAATACTTAAGAAAAAAAAAAAAATCCCCCAAGACACGTCTTGGAAATACTGCGCGGAGGGGAGGAGAGGCACGGTCCCGGGTGGGCACCCCATGAATCCGGGCTCGTCCCGGTGGGGCGCAGAAGGGCGACGGGGAGGCTCGAGCCTCCGGCTCCGTTTCGGGTTGATGGGCTCCTCGCTGCGGCGCTGGGCTTCGCTCTGGCGACTCCCCGGGCTCGGCGCGCGGGTGGCCGGCGGGATGTTGTGGAAAATCAGATCCCGTTGCTATGTGCGAAAGCAGTGAGGTGTGGAGCATCACCAGGCTTGCAGGGGACACTGGGGAGGGAGAGAGCAGCACAGTGAGGGGCAGGCAGGCGGTGAAGGCGGCGCCGCGGGGGCTCTCGGGGCGGGCGCTGCAAAGCATTTGGGGGCATCACCTCCCGCGCCACCCTGGGACCTTGGCGGGGCCGCACAAGCCCTGCTTGGCCCCGAGTCCTCCCCAGCACCCCTGAGGGGGAGGCAGTGGGAAAACACTTTCTGAGCCAGATATTGCCACCCCCTCCCAAAAATAGTAATAATTAAAAAAGAGCCTGTTTGTGCCCAGGCTGTTGCAGAGATTGTGCCACGCAGCTCCACAGCGCTGCCAAGAGCAGCCAGGCGTGAGGAGCTTGTGCTCAGGTGGGAGCAGGGCCGGGGACCACGCTCATCGCTGTCCCCCCATGAAGGAGCTGAGCAGCCGCCGCATCAGTGCCACCGCAGCGGCCCCTTCTCCATCCCTCGGGGTGGGTCCCCCACCAGGGGTCCCCCAGTCACCGGTGGGGAGGGGGGCCGGGAGCTGTGGGTGACCTTGTGGGCTGGAGCGCATGGCAAACATCGTAACGTGGAGATAAGGAGACGCCAGGAGCCTCCCGTGACATGTCATTAGGGACAGGCCGTGGCTATCAGGTGTTTGCTAATGTAATAAAAATGGTGGCTCGGCCTCAAGCGTTGTCAGAGGAACCGGGAGGTATTTGCCCCTTCCAGGTCTAAACAACAACATCTGATAAGCGATCCGCAGCATCGGGCTGCGAGGGGACAGCTGGGGGGGACCGGGGACGTCCCTCCAGCCTCCGTCCCCGGGGCTGCTCGGGAGCGGCAGTGCGGCCCCTCAGGCTTGGGGGTTCACGTGGGCTGGGCAAAAATATTTGGGCATTTGAGCTGTTTGGGGGCTGAGCAGCATTTGTGGGCCCCCCCATGCCGCTTCTGTAGCACCTCATTTGCTCCTGGCTAACGAAAGGGGCAACCTGTGCGGGGGAAGAGGGGCCAGGTCCTGCCCTCGGCGCTCGCAGGACCAGCCCGTGCTTGTTTGTCACGTACGGGGGGCTAACGGGGTGGTTGTACCCGCAGCAGCCGCGAGGGACCCTGGCCCCATCTCCCCCCTCCTGAGCCATGAGGCCTCCTCCTGCTTTAATTAAAGTGCAAAAGCGTGATGGAGGGAGAAAAACCGAGTGATGCCCCAGCACCCCGGGCAGCACCGCGTCAAGGTAGGCTGCCCGCAGCGGCCGGCGGGGCAGCGGGGATGGCCGGGCGCTATCTCCCTGCCAGGGACATTTCCTCTGTGCCCGGGGCTCCCTTCGGCCAGCCCGGCATCAAAGGCAGCCCGTGGCGGGGGAGCACGATTAATCAGGGGCAGTTCGGGCTGAGCGCACACCAGATGGGCTGATAAAGCCGCGCAGAGGAAATGGTGCTGCCGGGGAGCACGGCCGTGCCTGACCGCCTCCGGGCCGGGACGGTGGGCGCAGGTCAACGCTCACCCCCAGCGCTATGAAGCGCGGGAGCCTGACCCGAGCCGGGGGCGGTGGCGTTCATCCCCCCTTGCCGGGCACCCCAAAACCCCCAGGCAGCCCCTTTGCAGCCCCAGCCCCTTCCTTTGCCCCCGCCGGGTGTCCATGGTGGGGTCTCACAGCTATCCCACACCGTATTTACTCTGTGGTCATTGCAGACATTTTTTCCCTCTCCCCTGTCAAACCTCAGTAAGAAAGTTTATCTGAATGCAAGTTCAAGGCTCCCTCGTATTTATCCAGCAATCAATAAGGGCCACATATTTCCCACAGTCCCCAGAGCTGGCTGTTAGAAAGGGACTATTGTCTGAGTAAGGCCTCGCACACCCGATGTGACCCAGGGTAAGTCCTGCCTCACACCTGCGCCGGCACCGGGCGGAGGATAAAGGTTTACGGGCTGCGGGAAGTCGGGGCGCATCAGAGCCCGGCTCCTCCGCTCGACTCCGACCAGGGCTGGTTCACCCTGGACACAAAGGCAGCAGAGCCTGCTTGGTCCTGACCTGCTCAACCCCAGCAGGATGCTCCTGCTCTGATGAAGTTGTCCCAGCGATGAGCATAGAATCACAGAATCGTTTTGGTTGGAAAGGACCTTTAAGATCATCGAGTCCAACTGTTAACCTACCACTGCCAAGCCCACCACTAACCCATGGCCCTCAGCACCACATCTACACGGCTTTTAAATCCCTCCAGGGATGGGGACTCCACCACTGCCCTGGGCAGCCTGTTCCAGTGCTTGACAACCCTTTTGGTGAAGAAATCTTTCCTGATATCCAACCTAAACCTCCCCTGGCTGGTACCACCAGGGGTTAGACAAGTCCTCATCCAGCACACCCAGACCATCACCCAAAGCCCCGTCATGCTCACCATCTGCAAGCAGGTTTTTGGGTGCCCGTGAAGGGGCTGGGATGGAGTTCTCGGTGCCCTGAGGCTCATCCTCAGCTGCCCACGTGTGTGCAGCACAGGCAGTGGGACAGGGTCTCTGCTACACCCTCCTCCAGCCCCATCTCCAGGGCAGGAACAGCCCCGCTCCACCTCCACACGCCCACCCCTGCGCACCCTCGGCCACCTCCACCTGGCCATTACCTGCTTACTGGAAGACATATTGGTCAACGTGCTGATGCTGCTGGTATCCGTCACCACCATCGCCGAGGGGAAGCGGGAGGTGTGGGAATACTGGGGAGGCTCCTGTTTGTGTGCGTACACTGCGGAGAGGAGGGAGACAAGGAGCCGTCACGGAAAAGCCACCCGCAGCCCTCACGCCAGGGCAGAGCAGCCCAGTGCCGCGTTACGGCAGGTCGCAGGGGTGCTGGGTGGGAACGAGCATCACAGAGACACGACTGAGATAAAACATGACTGAGATAAAACGAGCCACAGAAAGAAACCACTGCCTGCCTCTGAGCCACCTGCTCAGCTCGCCCAGGGAGATCTGTGGGGACTGAAGGGCTGCGGCTGGACCAGACACCGGCGGGTCTGCAGAGCCGGGTGCTGGAGCAGGGATGGGGCTGGGATGATGGATGAGCCCGAGGGGCAAAGCCAGATCCCATCAGGGCACAGCAGGGAAGCGTTTGCTTTGCGGGGAGCGCAATAGGCCCCGCCACCAGCAGAGCACGTGTTTTAGCAATAAGAACATGGGAGGAAAAATAAAGTTTGTACAAAACGCTGGTGAGGGGCTGCATCCCGCCTGTGGGGCAGCAGCAGAGCGGTACAGAAGGTGCAGCACGGTGGGTGGCATGGGAGAAGGAGAGGATGGGGTGGGATGTGGCCACCCCGCACCGCCGTGCATCCCACTCGCAGCCCCGCGCCGGCTGGTACCCACGGGAGAGGGGCAGCAGGGAGAGAGCACAAGGTTATTGTCCATCTGGACTCATTGTCTGGGCCCTTCCCTTGGCAGGGACCGCCCGTCCCCTTACTGTGTGAGTTCTGCAGCTGAGTCACGGTGGCCATAAAAGGCTGCTGCGTCATATGGCTGGGCGACTGCTGCATCAGCGGCTGCTGGTGCGGACTGTGGAGCTGCTGGGAGAACTGGACGGGCTGTAGAGCTGCCAAGCTGCCGGCAACGCTGTTGATAACGGGCACGCTCTGCGCCTGCGAGGTGTTCAGACCTGGGAGGAGGGAGAGAGCAGGACAGGGACGTCAGTGCCGGCGTGAGGGGTGTCCCCCTCCCCATCACAGGGTGGGGGTCCACGCGGGGCGCAGCAGGGAGCTGGGGCGCGCGCTTACTCTGTGCGATGGCCATGACTCCCGAGAGCGGCGTCATGATGAGGTTCTGGGACTGCTGCGGGTTGTGGTGGGACAGGCTGTGGATGTTGGTCAGGGTGCTCACGGGGGGCAGCCCGCCCCCCGACACGGAGATCTGCCGAGGAGCGAGGCAGGACAGACACCGTCAGAGACACGGCCGCGGGGGCTGCTCCCGACCCCCTCCCCTGCCACCCGCCCGCGTCAGTGGGGATGTTGTGGGGGGAATCAGCAAAGCCCCCCCAAGACATGAGCAGGCTGCAGCCTCGCTGGGGCACCGCCAGTTCAGCACACACAGCTCCCACCCCCCTGGGGCCGTGCACCCAGCTGGGACGCCTGGACCCCCCCCTCTGCCGAGCACGGCACCAGGACACGGCACATCCCGAGCCTTATTAACTTCTCACCATCACGGTTGTAGAGGAAAGTGGGAAATAAAAACTTGGGAAGTAAAAAAAAAAAAGACAGAAAGCAGCTAAAAATGGCCTCCCCGTGATGATCCCAGTCATTGCTTCTGCAGACAGGCAGGATACTGGTGAGATGGGGTGGGCTCGGCCAGAGCCAGCTCCCGGGATTTCGGGTCAGCATTCAGGGGTCAGACACGCAAAGGCACTCAGGGTGTGCCGAGGGGGCTGGAGCTGGTCCCCAGGACAAACAGGGGGCTAAGTGCCTCATTTCTTTAATTGCTGCACATTCTCCTCATCCCTCTAACGAGACCTCTGTCACTGAGCAGCCTCCATCCCCATTCAGAGCCATCCCTTCAGCTCTTTGTGTGACACCTCTAGACACCAGCCCGAGCGCCGTGTTTATTTTGCACATGTGCAATCGAAACAAATCCATCAATAAATTCCAAGGCCCAGCAGTGACTCATGTTTCCTGATCCGGTATTTTCCACTTTCCAAGTTTCCTCAAGGCCAGGTCGCACCACACTCGGCTGCACAAGTCAAACAGCTCACGGCAAGAACACGCCACTCGCCTGCAGCCCGGGCTCATTTCACAGACCCAAATCACTGCACCCAAAAGAAATCCTCTGGAGACTGTATGACTAGAAAAGACCCTCCAAGACACTGGACCCTTGACCCTCTGGCACTACCACGGCTAAGGGACAATACCGGAGCGTGAAAGCGTGAAGTACCAAAGCTTTCTGCAGCCTCAGTAACGCTCCTTCCTGAAAAAAAATCAATGGCCTTCAGATGCAGCAACTTCCCTGGCAGCTTTTGGTTCCATGCGGGGTATTAAAGGCACATGTTTACTTACTAGAAACCACAGCCTACAGCATATTTTCATTAAATCACTAGCAAGCACTAGCTAGCCCTGCTTAAAGATCAGAGATAAGCTGGCAGAGCGGCGCGCTGCCGCGGGCCCGAGCGGTCCCGGCCGGCGCTGTGGGGATAACGCAGCAGGGCTCTGCTGCCCCACACCTCTGCTGCCCCACGCCTCTGCCTCCTGCACTCCTGCTTCTCCCACTTTAACCCGCTGCATTTCCTACCCAGCTCTGCGTTGCTTTGTCCTTGGGGACCCCCGCCCCGGCACTCGGTGCCTGCTGCTGCCTTTATCCCTGACTCATTTTATGACTTTAAGGCTCAGGGTTATAAGGCTCAACACACCCCTGGGCAGATACGGGCGCGTTCGGGGTGGAGGGAGCGTGTTGGGAGGGCTGGGGTTTTGTATCCCCCCTGCTTGGTGGGTCAGCATCCGAGCCCGGGGGGCTGCACGGAGACCCTCGTGAGCCTGAGCGCGGCAGAGGGAAAGGCACAATTAACCAGTGCCAGAGCTGAGCGGGGGGACGCCGAGCCCCTCCGCAGCCACCCAGCTCCGCGAGGAGACCGACACCACGGCCCCGGAGGGCCAACCCTCGAAAATGGAAGTGAAAACCGGGGAAGAGCGGGCTTGGCCCTGCCACCCAGTGCCATGTTTGACTTTCGCTTTCAGCAGAAAAAAATAAAACGTCCTCCCGGAAGGGCAGCGGCCGCACGCAAACCCCCACAGCCCGCTCCGGGAAGGGCCGTGCTCTCCTGTCCCATCCTGCCCTGTCCCCCCGTGCCCCCTCCTCGCTCCACAGAGCCCGACTGCACGGGGAAGGGGACGGGGAGAGGCAGGAGCTCCGGGGCTGGCACTAGCGGGTTGGCCGCCCTGGGGACACCGAGGTCCCTGCTTGCAAGGAGAGCACATCCCCAGCAGAACTCCAAACTTGGGAGGGCTGAGGGGAAAAATAATGAACGAGCATTTTATCGACACCCATGGCACTGGCAGGAGAAAACAAACAGCGATCCACCCTGCAAGGCAATCGATACAAACCAGAGCCGGGCTCTGTCGCGTTTACAGGCCGCGCTGGGGAAACGGGGAGCGCGAGGCCGGGCGGCGGGGCTGGCCGTGCACCCCGGCCCCACAATGCGCCATTGTTCGGCGCGGGCCGCGTGTGAAACCCGGGGAAAGCGTGTTTGCTTTGCCCGCCGGGCCCTCTTATCTTATCAGCGCCGCCGCCGCAACGGGCCAGGTGTACTCACCATTTTACCGTCCGGAGAGAGCAAACCGTGGCCCGGGTCCAAGCCAGCCGGGGAGACCTGCTGCAGGACGGCCTGGCTGGTGGTGACCATGGCACCGCCACCGTGGTGGCTGATGGCCCCCGAGGACGCCGCCTCGCCGCTCGCCTGGCTGTACCGGACCCCTGCAAAACACCGCAGGCGTTGGCATCGCCCACCCCGCTGAGGGTGCCAACCCCCTCCCGAAAGTGGCCCTGCAAAGGGGAGACCCCCCCACCCCTCCCCAGCGCGCGCAGCACGGGGATGCAAAGAGATATACAAGCTCTTAAGTGACACCCTTGAACGACAAATGGGAGCGACAGCACCGATGTGCCCCTTCCTCCAGGGCCGTCTCCCAGCTTCTTCCCAGCCCCATCTTCTGAAATTACAACGAGGAATTGTGGTGAGGGATGCTGAGTGCCTGGTGGGGCTGCAGCCCCGACACTACCCGTGGGCCCCGACGCTGCAGGGCAGAAAGGGAGCCCGGCCCCGGGCCACCAGCCTGGGCACCCATCTGCACCCCTTGTGCTTTAATTGGTACAATTTGCATCCGTTATGCAGATTTCTGCAGTGTCCCCACAGCTGTCAGACATCGGTCCAGGGGCCCTGAGCCGCGGGGAGCAACTCTGCATCCTCCAGCTCTTCCCTCCGCGCGGCTCCTTGCAGCCCCCGGCCATCCCAGTGCTGCCTCTCACTTTTTTCTCAGGCTCTCTGCATCCGCTTTCCCTCTCGCCAAGTGTATGATTAACAGATCCTTGCAGGGAGACGGAGGGACCAGACACATGCAAACCTCCAAATCAGACCACAGCCCACCACTGCGAGGAGGGAAATCTGGCTCGAGCACGGCTCTTCTGTATAAATATATTTAATTTGGCTAAAACTCCCTGCACTGATAACCATATGATCAGCCATGTGTCATGGAAAGGCATCTACAGATCACAAATAATTAACCGAGGAAAACCCACGGGAAACAAAAGCGTCTTTTACGAGGCTGCCTCGACGACTACGGCGAAAAGCCATTTATTACGCGGAGTCCGGCACTGGGTTCACTGAACTGCCCCGGATCGAAGCGGTGGCCGGCGAGCCAGCCCTCAGCTCTCCTGGGAAAGCAAACCACGGCACAGCACGGACACCCCCAGCTACAAAACCCACCCAAGAAAGGATCTTCCTCCTTTCAGGCTCCTTCTCCCAGGTGCCCGAGGGGAAGGGGTGATGCAGGCTGGCTCAGCGGAGGATGCTCTGAGGGCTACCCTAAAAACCTCTGAATCAAGGGAAGGGAAAGAAATGATAACTGGAGTCCAGGAGCTTTCCACGAGCTCCAAAAGCACCTGCCAAGGCGCAGAGGGCTCCCCCTGCCCTCCGCCAAACCCACAGCAAAGTCACCCTTTAATCGCCTCCGAATTTTTCCCCATCAGCTGGTTAAACACGTCCCACAGATAGGAATCTCCCCGAGATGTCTGGTTCCTGATCATTTCCCAGCAAACCCCTTTTATCCCTGATAATAAAAGAATGTCCTCTGGCAGGTGGATATTTGCGGGTCCGAGTGGCCGTCCCTGCCGTGAGCAGGGTAAACATTACCCAACCGGGGCACTGTCACACGCATTCCTGCCCGCGGTCCCGGCCTCGTGCAGAGTGTGCTTCAGCCGCTGCCGGGCTGGGATCCTGCAGCGCTGGTTAAACAATGGGAGGGGAGATAAAATAAAGCCCTTTCTTCTGATCGTGATCTTACAGATAGACGAGGAGCACAGGCGGCTCCTGTTGGAAGGAAAATCGGAGTTTCTGCTCAATCTTCAGTGGGTTTGGGGAAGCTTTCAGTAAGAAAAAAAACACATTTTAATCCCCAAAATCATGCTATACCCAACCAAGGATTCTTGTAACTCCTGAGCCAAGACACACGGAGTTATGCAGTTGTCCTTAAAAACATATGAGATGCTAGAAGCTGCTTTTCAGGCTTTTCCCTGCAGTCCCAAGGACAAGACTTTTATTGTCTGAGAAACAATAACCAACGCTGAGATTCTCAGATAGTCTGGTGACCGAGATTTTGGGTCTCTAGATAAAACTGCTGAAGACTCCGAGTCTTCATGAAGATTAACTCTCCCGAGGAGCACAAGGTCAGGCTCCGGGGCTGGTGGCAGTGGTGCCACCGTCCACCCCCAAGGACCCCGCTCCCACAGAGGCAGGGGCTGCGCTGGGGGGGGCTCCTGCGTCCCCAAAGCCCACGGGCACCTGGGTCTGCCCAGAAACCGCTGCTGGGCAGGGTAAAAGCTCCTCAGCCACGGCGACCTTGCAGACCTTTAGGAAGCCACCAACCATCCCAGCTTGGGTTTACCCCATCCCTAGAACGGGACGGGCATTATTGTTATTGACACGTCCTCAGAGCTGGGCTGGATTTGGGCAGATTAGATAATTAATATGGGACACTAGCACACAGCACTATTGCTGTTGGCACTGCTGTAACAAACAGAGCTCCCTGATGACAGCAGGCACCTTCCCTCCGAGCTCCCCGCGCTCTCCTGGGAGCAGCCCCCATGCAGAGATTTATTCCTCCTCAGCCTCTCCCCGCAGCCGCCCCAGAGCGCAGCCTGGATGGGGATCGCCGGGAACGGCCCTGGCCGTGAAGCCTGCCCTCTTTAAGGCTTTTTTTTTTTATTACTGGAGCTACAGCCATAATATAAAAGTCTGTTTATGGGACCCGGCTATTGTGCGGCCCCCGAGCTGCTCTGCCCGTGAAATGTTTTACTGCTCTCCCATGTTCCCAGACAAGCTGCGGGGTCCAGCTCCCGTAGCCTTAACCCTGTGTTTCGGCGATGGGGACGGGCGGTGTGACAGCCCCCAGACCCCACGGCCCCCCGGGAACAGCCCAGCTAAATCGGGGGGTTTAGGGCAGCGATTGATAACTTTGCTGGTTTCGTTGCAGGCTTAAGCCATTTTCTAGGCACACGCTGGGGTTTGCTGCGGTGGGTGAAAAGAGACCAGAAAAAAATCCCTCCCAGCTTCTGCCTTGAAATCCCTCGATTTCAGCCCCGTGTCTTTGGTAAGCAAAAGCAACGAAGCAGCTTGGGTCTCCTCCGCTTTAAGTCACATTGATACGATTAAATTGTACTTTTTACAAACCCACTGCACTTCTCGATGTATTTCCCGTGCTGCGGGAGCCCCCGCCACCACCAGCACCCCCCAGCACCCGCCGCCCGCCCCGGCACCACGCTGCACCTTTGCCTGGAGCTTCACAGACACCCTGCAAATCCCCAGCGATGCCCAACCCCAAAACGCTCGCCAGCACCAGGGGCTCAGCCTTGGCTCTGCGGGGACACAGCCACCAGCATGGACCGGGGAGCCCGGCAGCGGGGCGAGGAAGCCAAAGCCCCGGTGTGGTTTTTGGGGTCACGCTGGACTCAGCGATGCTGCACCCATTGACACCACGGAAGCGGGCGAGTCGGTGCCAGGAGCTTTTCACCCACCCAAACGCGGGTCCAGGCAGCGCAGAGGGCAGCTCTGATTTTTGGGCTGCCACTCAAATTGTCCCTAAAGTGTTAATCTTGCTAAGTTACAGAGGTGCATAGTTTATATCCATTATAAACCTGTTTATGGGGACTGGACTCTCCCATTTCGCTGCTGTCATAAAGTCCTAATTACCCCCCATAAACCCAGGAAAAGCTCCTAACAGCGCACCGTACCCACAGAGCCCCACAGTGCGCCCAACAGTAAAATATTACAACCCCTGGCACCAGGTTGGCCACCAGAACCAGCACATACCCCGAGGAGCAACGCGGAGGATCCGGATACAAACCGAAGTACCGCCGGACCAAGGGTTTATTGATGGGTTCTTCTTTAAGAAAAAGTTAAACCCAAAGGGCAATTTGAGTGTCTTAGGAAGAAGCTCAGGGGTGGTACTGAGTTATTTTTAGGTTTGCTGTCTCCATCCATAGAGATATCTAAAAATATATATAAGTAATGTACATTCATATATATATTATACACACATATATGTATATGATTGCTCTGATATTTGCAGAGCAGGGATGGATGGATGGATGGATGGATGGATGGATGGATGGACACCACGACCACCTTTCGGTGCAGGACCCCCCGGGACGGGCTGGAGGCAATGCTGTGACCCCCAGCCGTGGGGCCGGGGCTTTGTGGGGTCCGCCGGGCGCCGGCCGGCCCTTTGTATGCAGGGCGGGAGGTGAGCGGGGCGGTGCGTCACCTAATCTCATCAATGCGCCGATTGTCTTCGGGGCTCTTGAAGATAAAAATGGCATAAGCCAGAGTCTACGGCATGGCACCGAGATAAAGCCCCGGTGACCTTCAAATCAAACAGGGAACCAAGATCGCTGATAATGCCCCGTAGGAAGGGAAAAGTCCAGAGTCTGCGAGAAGCCTCCGAGATAGATGGGCTTTAAGTATTTACCTCCAAATAGTTAAAAAACTCCAGCTTGAGGCCTGGCAGATGGGTCCCCAAGAAGAGGCCGGGAGGATGTTTGACTTTTACAGCTCTTATCCCTGCCCGGCCATCATCACGCCCTTTCGCAAGACCCCGCTGACGTCCTGAGGAGCTGGTGATCCCCCTTTGTCTGTGGGCACGGGAGCGACCTGCAGCTGCCCCACGCCGCCAGCCCCATGGATTCCTGCCGGGGGACGTCACGGGGGGACAGGGCCGTGCAGGGGCAGGACGCGGGCAGCGTCCCGGCGCCGTCATTAAGCTGTTAAGGCATTGAGCGCTCCGGCCGCACGCGGTGCAAGGGCAGTTCAAATCCCAGCAAGGCCAGCCCCGGGGCCAGCCCCGCGCCCCGCCGAGGCAGCGCGTCCCCAGATGGCTCTTGGAGGAGGTTTAAGCAACGATGGACCCAGCGATGTTTCGGGAGCTGCACGCCTGCTGGAGCCAGCTGGGTCCAAGTGACCCCGGGGCGGTCGTGGCCGAGCTCCATCCCTGCTCGTTGCCCTCCAGACCAGCCCTAAAACCCCACGGTGGCCCTCGCCGTGCCCATCTCCTCCTCCTCAGCAAGGCTGATGGACGCAAGCGCCGGCCACCAAAAAATTCCCGTGGCTGAGCCCTCCTGACCCCTCCGGAGGGGCCCTTCGCCGCCGCCACGGCCATCACTCCTGCCCTGCTCAAAAGCCCCTCCAAATGGGCTGTCATCGGCCCTATAGCCGCGGCCAGCTCCTGCTGGCCACCGCTCCGATGGGAACATAAAGGTTGGGGCTTAACGGCCCTCCAGCCCCGAGATAAATGCCCACGGTTACAGTAATTGCCATCCCCTAATAGAAGCAAACAAAGGCTCTCTCGGGGTGCCGGCATGCGCGCTGGCAGGACGGGGGCACATCAAAGGCAGCGGGGTTCGTTCAAAGCCCCGGCTTAATTGTCAATTAAGCATGCACGGGGGGGACAACGCCATGACAACGCGGGGCTGCATGCTGGTGGGGTATTGTAAAGCCCGCCGGCGGACACTGAAAACAGCTGATTCTGCTGACAATGTGCTTGTAGGGCACCTTGTAAGCAATCAGCCGGTGACAGGAGGGCAAACGTCCTCCCCGTCCCCGCCATTGTGCGGGACATTCCTGGGGCAGGGTCACGTTTTGGTCACCGCGGGCCGGCCCTGCGGGGTGAGCGGTGCCTGGGAGCTGGGTGGGATGCTGCCCGTCCCGTCCCTGCCACGGGTGGGAGCTGGGTCGGACGCTGCGCATCCCCCCGGGGTGCTGCATCTCCTGGGTACCACTCTGGGGGCTGCCCTCGCTGCTGGCACCCAAGGACCGGGGTCTGGCCATGGGCCGGCAGCGTCCCCAGCTCTCAGCCTCCTCTCCCCAGGCACCGTGCCCTTCCCGCAGGGACTCTCTGCCACACGGGTTTCCTTTAATTTGCCTTTGTAACGAGCTGGGTGTGTGGAACAAGCCGGGCAGGGTCATTTCCAAGAGGCGGCTGGTTTCAGCCTCCCCGTCCGGGCTGCGCCGGTGCCGTGGCCAAGGGGGGACATGGGGCAGTTGGGGCGCAGCCCCCCGCGCTGACCCCCCATCGCTGAGCTCCTGCCTGCAGGGGCTGGACAATGGGGATTGTTCTCCCAACAATGCCTCTCGCCCCACGCCCGCCCTGATTAGCCCGCAGCCCCCTCCCCGGTGGCGTTATCTCCTGCTCAAATCCCCCAGGAGTTTTCAGCAGGGGCTGCTCTCCCCAGCCGGCTCCTCACTGCGCACAACCACGGTGTGACGAGGTGGAGGTTGGGGTGAGCCCTGCACCCCCCGAGCAGCTTTCCTCACCCACCTCCTCCTGCTCCGGCGCAGCACCACGCACCCAGCCCGGGCCAGCCCCAGCCCTGCAGCGAGCCCAGGACACGCTACCACATCTTCCTACGGGCTCTGCAGCATCGCCTGTGCACCCGCAGACCCCAAAACCAGTGCTCACCAGTGGGCTGCCTCCCAAGGCCCCAGCACTGACAGGTCAGGCGCAGAGCAGCCTGCCTGCGGGCACAGCCTTCCCCTGGCCAGCCCTGCTCACGCAGGGACTCTGGTGAATTAAACCATCCAAGCAAACGCCAATTTATCCTCGGCAGGATGGAAATCCAGCCCCTGCCACGTGGCTCGCCCAGCCATAACACCACGGCGACGGCGCTTGCTCCTCCTCGCACCACCTGAAGCTGCAGCAGGGATCACGGTGACCATCTTCCCCTCGAGCCTACCCCTGCATGGCCCCGAGGGCTCAGCACCCGTTTCCCCAGCAGAAACAGGAGCCAGCACCGCAATTGCCACCACCCAAGCACCCTCGGCGAGGGCTCACCTGGCATCTTGGTGGGAGGCGAGGCGCTGGGCTGGTTGTGGTGGGGGGAGCCGTGGGACAGCAGCAGGTTCATGCTGTGCGGGGGCTGGCCCGAGCTGTAGGCATCCATGGCCAGCTTCTGGCGGAAAGCCTCCTCCTTCCGCCGGTTGGCAAACCAGTTGTAGACGCGGACCTCCGTCACCAGGTTGGAGCCGAGCCCGTGCGCCTTGGAGGGGCTCACCCCGCGCTGCAGACACTCGGCCCTGCGTGTGCAAGGGGACACGTTGGAACAAGGGTGCTGCTGGGGGGGGGGGGACACGCGAATTTGGGGGCGTTTAAGCCCTTCCTACAAGCCTGCCTGCTCTTTCCAACAACGTCCATGCCATAAAAGCCATCCCTCCTCCCTCTGATGTTGCTGTAACGCTGCAGCATCCCTGTGGCATCCCTGCAGCATCCCTATGGCATCCCCATGGCATCCCTGCCATGGCACGGAGCTTGCTTGGCCCCAGCTGCTGCCCAGATGGGCCAAACAAGGCAAAAAGAAGCCACGCAGCTCAGCAAAGCCGTGCCACGAGCCGGTGGCCAGGACTGCAAGCCGGGAGCCTGGCACCACGGAAAAAAGTCTGCGGGGTGGGCGAGGAGGCGGCGGGCGGCGCGGGGCAGCCCTTACCTGTTGCATTCCTCCACCAGCGCCTCGCGCTCCTCCTTGCTGGGGTTCTTTTGGCGGTCGTAGGCTTGGTACAAGATTTGCTGGGAGGCCGGCCCCCACTTGAACCGATTGCGACGCATCTTCTTGCTGGGGGTTTCGGAGCAGGCGTCGTCGAGCTGGGCAGCCCCTTGGTTCTGCTGATTGAACTCTGGAAAGAGAAACAGCAGCTGATCCTGACTGCTTTTGTCTGTCATATTTCCACAACCCTGGACTGCCTGGTTGAACTCTGAAAGAGAAAGGAGCAGACGTGAGCTGGCCTGTAGCCGCTGCTCGGAGTCACTGGCCCGCGCACAGGTGGCCCCCCCGTGTCCCCCCACAAGCCCACGGCCCCGGCACGCTTTGGAGCAAGCCGGGGGGCTCCCTGCCACCCCCCCAGGGAAGGGGCCAGCCCTGCGTGTTCCCCATCCCTCTGGGACGGCGTGTGACGGGGAGGCACGCTCAGCGCACGCACGGTCACGGCTGGGGCTCTGCGCTTGTTTCGAGAGGGGTCTTGCAAGCCGGGAGCCAGGCAGGACGACTGCAAAGCCCCCCAAAAGGGGGTCCCCTCTCTGCCCACCCTGAGCTCCCCTCCAGCTCCCGTCCCGGGGGCGTCCCGTGCCCGGGGCGGGCAGGCAGGCACCAGAGGTGACCTTCCCCGGCTGCCTGCCTCAGACCCGGCGCTTGTCGCCACGGCAGTAAAGGGAGATTAATGGGAGGGTTTTATTATTCTCAGTTTTGCAGGGGAATTCTCCCTCTTTTTATAATGCCTTTTCCCCCTGCGACGAGGGGGGAAACGCAGGGCAAGGCTGGAGCGGGCTCTGTTTGCTCTAACGTCCCAAGGTGTGTTTTCAAAGCAATGGTATTTGGTGCTAACCCCTCTTCTGCACTTCCCATCCGCTGAGGACGGCATCCTTTAGGAGGAGGGAGGCAGAGCCCTTTTAAAGGGGGTGTCAGTGCCCCAACCTGCAGCTCGGCCGAAAACGGGGCTGCTTCGAGGGGTACGGGACCAACCCCGGGCAGGGTCGGTGGGAGAGATGCCCAAAGGCATCAGTCTGTGCTCGGTGAAAATCACAGAATCACAGAATCAATCAGGTTGGAAGAGACCTCTGGGATCATCGAGTCCAAATCATCTGTGCCCTAAACAGCACGGGCTGCCCGGGACTGGGCTACAGACAGGAGCCATTGACAGTTTTTCTCTTTTCTCTCTTTACTTTTTTTGCAAGTAGTTGCAGAAAATGAGCAGTCTTGAGAAACAGAGAGGGAAAAGAGGCAGAGGTGGGAGAGGCATCTCATTGTGTGTAATTATTAATTGCTTTCCCACCTCTAACGAATATAAATACACAGAAACTCAGCCGTGTGGACGGGCTCGGAGGAATTCTCACAGCGTGCCCGTGAACAAGAGCGGCTCTCACCCAGTTTTCCCGTGCCTTAAATTCATTTTATGTGTAAAAAATATCTTGGGGCAGATGCTGGCAGCCTGGGTGCGGGGGCAAAGCCAGGGACGATCCCCGGGCGGGCGTAGGGAGGACGGGGACACAGGGACCCCCCCTCCCCCCCGGCAGCCCCGAAGAGCCAGCGCTGGTGCGGGTACTTACGCCGGAGGATCTCCCGCTGCTTGCGGACGTACCACGTGTAGAGGGCGGCTCTTTTCTGCGTCTTCATGGGGGTGCCCTTGTTGAGGTGCTGGGAGAGGTGCGACTGGTTGAGGCCGGTGACGTCCACCACCTCCCGCTGCGGGATGTTGTGCTGCTGCATGTACCCCTTGATCATCTTCGCCGCCCGCCACGGGTCCTCGCTGGGGGGGGGGAGGGAAACGAGGGGTTAATCTCTCCTGGCAGGGGAAAAGCGCCCGGTATTTGCTTCTTCCCGTGATGGAAACCCATTATTATTATTCTGAAACCTGTTTCAGACGGACCCAAGATCCCTCGAGCGTGTGTCCTTCCCCCACTGCCATCCCAGCCCCCCAAAACAGCCCCGTCCTGCCCCTGGGAGGCAGGGGCTGGCGGGACGGGGGCTCGGGGGGTGCCACGGCCACCCCAGGGATGCCCATCAGGCTGTTCACCCAGGGAAGGGGACGTGAAGAGGATCCCGGTGCCCTGACAGGGCACGTCGAGGTCTCATTAATGCCGGTAAAGCACCCCCAGGTCCTTCAAGGAGAGCTGCAGCCCCTCCGTTTATGTTCCCTACAACTGCCCCCTTCGAAGGTACGCACACGCAGCGGGGTACACACGCACACGAATGGGGACGGGGAGCCCACAGGGATATTTCTCTGAAGAAAGAGAAACCTGTAATTCGGAGGTGCTGGGGATGCTGTTCCTGGCCCCGCTCTCAGCGTGCGGTACCCGCACTGTGCCCCGTGCCCCTGGGCTGGCTGGCAGGACCCCCGCACGGCCACCGAACACCACGCTTGCTGCTTATCTTCTCCCTTCCATTCCCACAGGGGTAATTGCCTACAAATCTCACTATTCATTTAAAAGAGACCCTATTTCCACCCTCCCACAACAGCAAAGCGCACACACGGGCCATATGCAAGAGGCCGAGACGCAGAAGGTCAAACCAAGTGCACAAACCCAGGCACGTCCCCGAATGGAAAACCAAAACCAACCCCCTCGATAATTGTAATTCTTTAATATTTTTAAAAACATGAATTTGGGTCCTGCAAGATCCAGGTGTGAAATGACTCTTTCCTAAACCCACGTTATGGGGGTGTCCTTGGGGTAGCCAACACCAATCTGGGGAACAAACAAAATCACAGGCACAAATCGTCCCTCAGCCCTAAAGAAAGCCCCGTGCGAGGGCAGGGGAACAGGCCACCTTCGCTGGGTTCCAGCCCCCCGGATTCACCCCGCGCCACGGGAGGACGCTGGGCTAGAAGGAAGTGCTTTAACGCCGAAAAATCGCTGCGGAGCCCGAGCCTGGTCACAGTCGTGCACTCAAATAATGCGATACTCCAACGCCGCGCTTGGAGTAACCGTCCCACTGCCTGCCCAATCCATCACTTATTTTGGATCCTTCAACTTGCGACAGAAAAAAAACCACACCCCAACAAGTAGATTTCTTACTTTTTGTCCTGTGGAAACAAAGCGGGTTGGGTCCAAAGCGAAGGTCCCCGAGCGGGGCCAGGCCGGTGGCGGCGGCGGCGGCTCTGTCCGACCCCGCGCAGGCGAGCGCGGAGCCGTGTCAGGGGTGATGTCCCCGTGCCCCATCCCGCGGGCAGGGAACCCCACCGTACGTACAGTGTCCTCTACGCGGCGACGGTCGCACGGCGCTGCAGACCCGCGGAGCTGGACGTACGCACGGACACGCTGACTGCCGGCTCAGCAGCCCCGGGGGTGCCGACAGCAGGCACGGGCACTGTGAACCAGTGGGGATGGTCGTGGCATGGGGGGTTTCGGGGCTCTCAGGTCTTTGTGCTGCCCCAGAAGGTGGGACCCAACAAGGAGGACGTGAAGACAACGTCCTTCCACCGCCGCTCTCCTCCGCACGCTCCTTCCCGGCAAAGCCGGGGCCCTGTGCCCCTCACCGTGCCCGAGCCGAGGGGCTCACACGGGCTTTTGTCACGAGCGGTTCGTGCCACCTAACCGATCTGACTAATTACTGATTAATAATAAGTTAATGGAACAGAGCTCATTATCATTTCTAATAGCAGTTTGGTTCCCAACTAAGCCAAGGGCATTGTTTTCCCAGAGTTAAATCGTGAGCCAGCGCAGCAGAGCACAGTGTTACAGCGTCAAACAAGTGACTCGGGGGTTACAGATGGGATTTCTGAATTTAAATAAAATTTAGCAGCGTTTTGACTCGAAAAAATACATGAAAATTAGGAAAAAAGTCCCTGAGTTTCCCTCCATTTTATTATTTTAAGAAAGGCTTCACCTTGATATTTCCATCATGTTTCACGCTTACACTCTCAAAACAACTATTTGGCTCTTAATTTCTGAGCAGTGATTTTTCTTTACAAATCAACTTGACCGTATTCAAAAGGGTTAAACAACCTGAAACCAAACCCAAACATTTTGTTTCATGTTAAACAAAATGTTTGGACTTGACCCAAAATGAAACGTTTGAGTGTTTGTTTGGCCTTTTTTTTTTTTTTTCTTTTTTTGGTTAACCTAAAAAGCCAGAGAGGAAAAACCTTTTGGTTCAACACAAGCCCATTTTTTTTGGTTCTGTCACCGAAACGAAAAAAAATACATTAATTGTCCAATCTTCACCAGGACTTTACACGCCAAAAAAAAAAACCCAACCCAACCCAGGAGTGCTTTGTAATACTGGAAAACCAGTTTATAGCCCTCGCTCTGAGGTCCTTCTCCACCGAAATCAAGGAAAGGTGTTTTTTTCTTGCACAAAATTAACCCCGATGAAGCCCAGCCACCAACGCCGACCTGGAAAGAGGCATTTCCCACCCCAGCCTCGCACGCAGGCGGGGGGCAAAGCTCGTCCCTCTCCCCAGCGATTCCCGGACCCTCTCACCCCCTTTGTCAGCCTTGAAAACAGGTAAATACACTCCACATCCTCGGAGAAATATGCCAAGAATTTATACAGATGGATTATAAACCCAGCTCCCTGCAGAAATGATCTATCTAATCTGCATCTCCCTGTGCACACAGGGCACGGGGACCCGCGCTGCGCCCGCCGCCCCCCTCGCAGCTTTGGGGCATCTCCGGGCAGCTTTCCCGCGGTGCCCAGGCTCGGGGTGCTCCTGGGATGGGTTATTTGCCCGACTGGGGTCTGGGCGAGCCCCAGCGGGTGGGATGGGGCAGGGAGGGAGTGTCTTGCCCCGGAGCCGGGCTCTGCGTGCCACCCCTCTGCCCTCGGCGCAGCACTCGCCCCGCTCCCACCCGCACCAGCTGAAGCCCTTTGGGTGCCACCAACGGGCCCAAGGGAACGCGCCGCTTGCCGAGGGGCAGCGGCCAGGGCGAACCGCTCAGGACCACGGCACCGCGACAGGCAGCTCTGCCCGTGCCCACGCTGTGGTCCCAAAACGTGCTGCAGGGCTGAGCACCCTGAGGGACATGGAAGAGCCCGAGACTGAGCCCATCCTGGGGTCAGGACGCCGACGCCGAGGGAGCGGGGGCACAGGGGGTTTCGCCCCCGTGCGTGGCTGCAATAAATGGCTCCCCACTCCCCTACCTGGCTCCCTCTCCAAGTACAAAGGCCTCTCTCAGAGCAAACACGAGCTCTTTGCAAAGGCTCCTCAGGGACATGTGCCTGCTCTTGTTTGCACCAAAGGCAAACTTTGCACAGAAACACCTGTGGGAGCGCAGGGATCCCGGGGCTGAGCCTCCTCTGCACCCCCTCTGCCAGCCCGGGCACCCCCGGGAACAGACGCAGCCAGCAAGAGGGGGGCACTGGGGACAGGCAGGAGCACCCAGGGGTGCAGGGCATGGCGCTACGCAGGAGGGGTGGGAACCCAGCGGAAAAGGCCTGCAGTGATTGCTCCCTCGCACGGAGCCTCTTTAGCACCCAGCGTGTCCCAGCCGAGCCCCTCGGCCGGCATGGGTGCCCAGCCCTGTCCCTAAACGGCACCGTCTGCCCTGCCGGTACCGGGGCAGGCCTGGAGACGGGCGCTGCGCACGCCGCACCTACCATGGCGGCGTCCCCATCCCCTGCCGAGCCCTGGCACGCCGCTGCCACGGCACTGGGGCTGTTAGGGGGCAAGAGCCGGGGCTGACCATGGGCTCTGCGGGCTGGCAGAGGGTCCAGCACGCACGGAGGGGCCCAGCGCGGCAGGCAGGATCAGTGCCGCACTTCGGGTGCCGCTGGTGCATCCAAACAGGTATAAAAACTGCGCTGCTAGGGAGGGGGGACACAGCGGTGTCCCCGCTGCACCCAGGGACAGCCTCGCGGGGCTCCCCACCTGCTTCTGCCGACCCCAGGTGCACCGTCGGGGGAGCCACGATCGCCCCCGGCTGCGGGAGAAGCGGCGGCTGCTCCTGCCCCGGCGTGCGGGGGGAGCCGGTGCCGTCCGCGCCCTGACGGGCCCGGGGCTGCTCCACCGCGCCCCGACGGCAGCCCCGCACGGCCGGGACCGGCCCGGCTCGGCACCCGGAGCCGCATCCCCGGGAGGGGCAGGAGCCCGGCCCGCCGCCTTCGGGGGTTTCCTCCTTCCCCCCTCCCCGTCCCCTTTACAACCTCGGCAATGAATAACCCGCCGCTCCGCTCGCCCTAATCGCGGCCCTTTGTGTATCTTTCTGTTGATGATTTATAGAAATAAATTAATAACACCCCGGGCTCCACGTGCTGCAGTTTATGTTTTATCTCCCGGCGCGGAGGGAGGGCGGAGGGACGGAGCCGGCGGCCGGTCCGAGCCTCCGCGGTCCCGGCACCGCCGTCCCCGCCGCGACGGGCAGGCTGGGAGCACCAGACGGGGCGGGGGGATCTGCCCCAGCCCCTCTCCCTGCCCGCTCCCCTCCGCAGCGAGCCCCCAGCCCGCCCGGCTCCCCGGGGCACAGCCCCGGCGGGCCAGAGCGCACCGGGACCCGCCACCGGGCAGGACACACCGGGTAGGGAGCGCCGGGACCCGCCACCGGGACTGACCACGGGGCGGGCAGTGAGCACCGGGACCTGCCACCGGGTAGGACACACCGGGCAGGGCGCACCGGGACTGACCAGGGGCGGGCAGGGCGCACCGGCAACGGCCCCCGGGCAAGGCGCTTGGTGCCGGGGCCGTCGGACCGAGCGGCTGCGGACCGCCCCGGCGCGCTGCGGGCTGCACCCTGTGCCGGTGCCGTCGCGGTCCCCGCCGGTACCTGATCATCCTGTCCACCTCGGCCCGCTGCTCCACGGCCTCCTCCGTGTTGAGCGCCTGCAGCTCGCGGAGGATCTGCGGCGTGTCGAAGTCGTCGCCGTCCTCCGAGCCCTCGTCGCCGGAGAGCTTGCCCTTGCCGTGCCCGTTGGCCAGCGGCGCGAAGGCGGCCTTGCCGTCGGGGGGCCCGCCGGGGGACAGCGGCAGGCTCTCCAGCTTGACGCCGAAGCCGGCGGCGGGCACCATGTCCTCCAGGGCGCGGATCAGCCCTTCCTTGGTGGCTCCGGAGCTGAGCAGGGCTCCCAGCAGCTCCCGTTGCAGGGCGCTCAGCTGGGACACCATCGTGGGGGCCGGGGCCGGCGGCGCGCCCCGCCGCTCGCCCCGCGCCTCCCGCCCGCCCTCGGGCCGCCTGCCGCTCCGCCCCGGCCGGCGGCTGCTGCGGGCCGCGGGCCGCCCTCTAACAAGCCATGACCGCCTCCATTAGGCAATATACCTTATGCAAATCAGCGCCGCCAGGCCTCTCCTCCGGCCGCCGCCCGGGCCCCGCGCCCCCGCCCCGGCCCGGCCCTTATCGGCTCCGCGGGGACGGACTTTGCCCGCGGTCGCCGGGAGGCCCCGGAGGAGCGGCGGGGGCAGCGGCGGGACGGGACGGTGGCCCCCAGCACCGCAGCCCCGGCTGCCGTCGGGGGGCTCGGTGCCGGCCGCAACCCGGGGATGGGGACGCGCCGTCCCCCGCAGCGCCGCGGGCATCCCCCGCACCGCCCCGACGGCCCCACGGGCACCCCGCTGCCCGCACCCCCGGGGCCGGCCGGCCACCCCGCAGTGGGTCCGGCTCCCTCGGGGGCTGTGCCCGGCGCTGAGAGGGGGCCGAGCTGAGAAAGCTCCCCCCGGGGCTCACAGGGGCGTTTTCTCCCCCCAGCATCCCCCTCCCTGCGGGGTCCCGCGGCCCCAGCACCCAGCGGGTGCGGGCTCTGAGGGTCCAGGCCCCAGGAGAGCAGCCCCAAGCCAGGGGTTTCCAGTGGGGGTCTTGGCCCCTGCTGCGGGCAGGCTCAGCACAGGCTCCCCACAGTTCAGCTGCACACAGCGTGGAAGGACTCAGCAAGTTAGCAAAGGGGACCCTGTGGGGACAGGGGTGCTCAGGGGACACAAAGCCCCTGTTGAACCTTGGCAGCCGTCAGGGCTGAGGGCACAGAACGGGGTTGGAAGTGAGCAGAAGAAAAGATCCAAGCCGGGCTCTGGGATCTGACTGCAAACTGCTTTTCCTGACTCTGTAAATGCACCGAGTCTCCCCCAAAAACCAACAAGTTCATTTAAATCAAAGCAGGTGTGAACACAAGAGACACCACCACACCCCGAGCACAGCGTGGAGGGGCCTGGGACCCTGCCGGGGAACGCAGGGCCAGTGCCCTAAATCCCCGGTCATGACCCCCAGCCTCCCAAAGCACTTTCGGTTTGGTAGCCCAGTTCCCTGCTGCGTCTGGCTGGCACCTGGGCGCCAGCCCTGGCAGAGGACGACAGCTCTAAACCCAGCGTTTCCAGCCTAGATTTGGACTTTTACAACAGAGCACCCAAAGCTGCACTGCCTGCCCATCTCACAAGCCCCCAGAAAACCTTGCCAGCCACCAGCACCCGTGGCAGACCCCGAGCGAGCGTGGTGGGAGCTGCAGGGGTCAGATGAAACCATTCCTGCTCCACGGAGCAGCACAGGAGCAGCCCGGGGCCAGGATGGCAGCGCCCACAGACCCCCCCTGCCCTTCGGGGGGCAAAGCCACAGCCAGGGGCAGGAGGGCTGGGGGTCAAGGGCATCCCAAAGGGAGTGGGAAACATCTCTGTGTGCTTGGGAGTGTGTGGGTAAGCATGCAACGGCCGTGCAGGGTTTTCCACGGGCACGCAACAGGCTGAGCACAACCTAGAGAAGAGATGACTGAAAACCCCCCAAAGCCCCACTCCAGCTCCCAGCCTGGAGCCCCCAGCCCGGCCGAGCAGCTGCCCCAGCTTTGGTCCCACGTGCTCCGGGCTGCAGAGCCGGGGAGGCGAAGGCGGCTGCCTCGCACCCATCCTGCACCGGGCGAGCCCTTGCTCTGCTGCACCTGCAGCGAGGGGGGGGGTCCTAGGCTCTGCTGTGCCCTGGACCAGCGGGTTGGTCCTCTCCCGATGCCATCCAACTATCTATAGGGTGCAGGGACCAGGGTGCTGGGCGAGTGTCCCCGCTGTACCCGGCTTTCCCACCTGCGAGGGTAAGCGAGCGGTGGGTGCCCGCGAGGTCCCTCACACCCATGGGTGCTCTCACCCTTCATGCCACGGCGGGTCTCTGATCACCCCAAAGCTCCCCTGATCCCAGGTGAGACGCCAAACCACCCACCCGCCTTTGGGGCCAGGGGACCACGCAGAGCCACTGCCATCCCTGAGCAACAACGCGCTGCTCCTGGGACAGGGGTTTGCATCCTCTGTGCCCCCCGGGCTCCCCTCCCGCAGCCGTCCCCTTCGCAGGCTCCTGCCCAGGGCTTGTGGGACGCTCTGCGGGTGCCAGGGGCGAGCAGGAGCCGGGCTGGGTGCCCAGACCCCCCGGCACGGGCTGTGCCCGCCTGCGCACCCCCCCCACCCTGCCGCCAGCCTGGGAACAGCCTGGCTCTTGCTCCCAGAAGGTCTCCTCTCCCTTTCAAGTGGGCTGGTGAGCTTTGACTTGGTCTTTGCACAGGCTTCATGGCACCGCATGATAATAATGTTCTGTCACAGTGGGTGACCTGGACCTTGTCCTGTTTCCACACATTCGGAGCCACCTGGCTAATGAAGTGGATATCGTTTTCTGGTCCATCTCTCTCACCCCTTTGCTCTTCCCCCTTCCTCCCTGCCCAGCTCCTCCGAGCGCCGTCAGGAGCCTCGCTCCAAGCGGCCTTTTCCCATCGTTGTCCGGCACAGCTCATTAACTCCTCTCAGCAGAAGAGCGTGGTCGTTACAGCTCGGGGGGCCGATGGGTGCCCTGTGGGGCTGGGAGCACATAGTTTCCCAGCCGGGGGAAGGCACCAGCCCGCTGTGAGCATCAGCCTGAGCTTTCACCGGGAGGTGACTGCGGCTGGGAACCCACGACGGCTGCACAGGGTTTTTTTTTTTAAGCTGAACATGTTCTGCTCTGCTCCCAGCCCCCCGAAGCCACCCTGTTTGCAGCCAGCCCGTGCGTGTCACAGGAGGGTCCGGGTGCCCAGTGCTGGCCACCAGCTCCCGTGGCTTGAGGCGGCCTCGCCTCCCGCTCCCCATCGCTCAGAGCACAGAGGGGCTCCCTGGGACCCAACCAGAAGCCCATCCCTGCACAATCACCTCAAGGGAACGACCATCCTGGCGCGATTGCCCCGGCCAGACAACCCCTCGCCTGCAGCCACGGCCTCCTCCATCACCCACGGAGGCATCGGCAGCAGCTTCCATCCAGGCAGCAAAGCCGCCCGTGCCCATCGCGGCCACCACGGCCAGTCCCATGGGGTCTGGCCAGGCTACAGCACGGGGGACTTTGGTCCTGGCACCGTGTGGCTGCGTCTCAGGCAGAGGAAGCCTTGGGGCAGGCAGGGACACCCTGCCAGGGCACCCCAATGTCCCCACTGGGGCAGCCTCGCGCCCACCCTCACCCTGGGGACACGCGGGACCTGGGGACCAGTGGGGACTTCTCCCGCGAGCCACCCCGGTGGGCACAGCGCCGTGACTCACGTCGCGCCAGGGGATTTCTGCCATGGACGCGCTTACGCATTTCGTAGATGCCTCTGGATTTTTTTTCTCTTACAGTTTCATTTAACGCCCGAGCGCGCGCAGACACACCGCCTCTGACCTCGCGGGCAGTGGGCAAGAGAGTTCCCACCAAGACAGGGCCATTAAATCCCCTCGCTGATATTTTTTCTCCTCTGCCCCCACTTGCGCCGAGATTTTCGCATTCCCTGCCTGCCTCCGCCTCCCCCACACCGAGGTGACGTAATGTTTTGAAGCCTTCTCCCATCCCCACCTTTATTAAATATGACCCGCGGTTGATCCCCGCGCGGGGCGAAGGGAAGCTGTGGTTTCGGGAGGGATCAGACATGAAAGGGAGAGCTGCCCGCCCCGCGCGGGGCTCGCTCGGCGGGGCCACGGGGAGCCCTGGCGCTCCGGCCACCCCAACATTCGCAGCCCTCCAACGCTGCGGAGGTGGCGGGGACAGTGGCACGGATGCCACTCTCACGCTCCGAGGGCAACTGGGTCTCTTGGCGCTTTGGTTTGGGATGTAAATGCTCTCGCTCCTCGCCTACCCCCTCCCGGAGGATGGACAGAGCCGCTGCTCTCCCCCTGCAGAGCTTTCAGGATGGGGGCTCAGTGGTGGGGTCTGGTGCCCCAGCTTCTACTGTCCTCGTCCCCCAGCCTGGCCACTAGCCACGACCATCAGCTCTCTGTCCCCCAGCACAGAGACCCCACTGGCACCAACACCCCGGGGACGCCCCGGCCACGCTGCACAACCCGCTGGGGGGTCACGGAGCCGCAGAGTGAGGCCGGGGTGACGAAGGGGCTCTTCCACCCATGTGTCCCCTGGCTCTGAGCACAGCGAGTCCTGGGCCAACCTCAGCTCCCAGCCCTGTGGGCAGCCGGGGAAAGGGGGGAAAGAGCCGCTCCCAGGCTGCCCAGGCACCGGGCTTCTCCCCGCCGTGGTCCTGTCCCGCCCAGTGGCAGCACTGGGCACCCAGCGGGCTTTGGGCTCCCAGCCTTTCAGCAGAGCATTGGCACAGGGGACACTACAGGGAACCCCCTGTGCTGTCCCTCTGGCCGCAGCAGCAGTGCAGGTGTCCCCACCTTGGGGACATCCATCACCCAGAGCCGGGCAGGTCTGCCCCGGCACCCCGAGCCCCCGACGGAGGGGAGGTGAGGCAGGAGGGACGGGAGCGCTGGTGTCACCCGGGGAGGGGTGGGCAGGAGGACACCCGGCAGCGACGTTTGTCTGTCACTGCCATAATTAATGCTTCTCCCTTCCACTTTGCAAATAACTCGCGACTCTCTTTGTCTGGTGATAAATGGCCCCTTTGAAGTTCTCCTTTCTCAAAAGCAAAGCAAAGAAACACTTTCATAATCCGGCTTCACCTCCCGTCCTCTGCCGAGGCTCTGCTGCTTGGGGCGGGGGGCACAGGGGTGCAGGTGGGACCCCTCCAGGGCTGTCCCCTTGCTCTGGATGGGGACAGGCAGCGGGGCTCAGCACCACCTTGGCGCGTTCCCATGGCCATGCCAGCGTGCCCTTCCTTGCTGGTGGCCTGGCCACCGTGTCCTCTCCCCAGCGGCATGCTCCCAGCCCTCTCTGGGAACCCAAAACCTTGGAGCCCCCATTTTCAGAGCCTCAACACCTCCCCAGGAGGTTGATGAGCCATGGGGGAGCCGGGTCCCACCGTGGGAGGCGTTTGGGGGTGCGAACGTGACCCAGCACCCACCGCGAGCCCCACGCGTGTCCCCCCGGCTCCGTCCCAGCCCACGCTCGCGTTCTGCTTCGCTGCCACAGCAAAACAAGTTCTGCTGGGCTATAAAAAGGCCGCGGAAGCGGGGCAGGCTGGGAGCGCGCCGCGGGGACCCATGCCAGGGCTCCGGCGGATTGTCACCGGCTTACGTGTCAGGGCAAACAATGCTATCTGCCCGGGGATCGCGGCGCGGAGAACACCACAACAGCGGCCCAAACCCCAAACACGAGGTCACGGGGCAGAGCTCACCGGGCAGCAGCTGCCCCACGCACGTGGGGTCTGTCCCACGCGTGGCACCGGCATGGCACAGCACTGGCACGGCTTCTCCCAGTGCCCGAGACCCCAGCCCTGGGCAGGGGCAGATGTTTTGCAGACACCATCCTGCTTTACCGAGCAGCCACACATCCTCTCATTAATACTTTTTATTAATTTTAGGCCAAAGAGGAGGGGAGCGAGCTGGAACGAGCGCAGGAGGGGGGGTGTTTGCTGGGAAAACAAAAGCAGCGTGGCAGCGTGGCAGCGTGCCCAGGCCTGGGAGATGCTCGGGGCTGGAGGAGCTCCCTGCTAACGGGGCTCCTGTCCCGGGGGACAACTTCGGGTGTGAGCCCCCAGCTCAAACCCCGGCCAGCCCTGCTGCCCCGTGCGTCACCCCGTGGCTATGGGTCTGGGCGTCACTTGCCCTTTCGTGCAAGGACGGTGGCACTGACAGTGGCACCGGGCAGGGGGTCACCGCTGGCAGCTCCCCAGGCCGAGGGCGAGAGCTGCCATAATGGAAGAAGACAAATAAACCCCAACTCCCCATAGGCAGCACAGGCGGGTGCAGGTGTGCCCATGGCTGGGAGAGGGATTTGGGGGGGAAGCAAACCCCGTCGGAGGGTCGCAAATGGCCTCATACCTGCGGCAAGGGCCCCCCGTGGGCACCCCAGCCCCGCCGCGGGTGGGACCCCCACCCCAAGCGCATTTCTCCACTGGGTGACCCCCTTGGAGGGTCCGGCCCTGGCACCCAGCGGGGTCCCTGCCAGGCCGTGGGGGGAGCCGGGAGGGCAAAAATCAAAAGCAAATTGCAGGAGTCAATGGCGCGGAGCCGCGGGCGGCCTCAGCGGCTGCCGTGTGACTTTGATTCCCCTATCATAACCCCGAATTAAAAATTCAAGCAATTACTTGCATGGCTTCCCTCCGATTAGGCTGGGCCTCGCGTTCATTAATGCAGGCGCACAGAGAAAAGCCATTAGGGCGGGCGGCGGGGATGGTTTCGCTGAGAACAGTTCCGCTCCAGGAAGGAGCCGGGCGAGAGCCGAATTTCACACATCTCCGCGGCCGCCCAAGCACGGCCGGGGCCCTCAAAGCCGCCTTTGTCCGCCCGGCCGGTCCCCGGGCAGGCGTCGGGGGTCCCTGGGGCAGGAGGTGCGAGGAGGAGCGGCGCGGGGCGGGCAGGCTGGTTTCACCATCACCAGCCCGGTGCCCGCAGCGTGCTGGGGAAGGGACTGACCCCTGAGTCACCGCGATGTTTCCAGCAGCACCGAGCCCGTCGCCCCCCCAAATTATTTACCCAGCCCAACCCCGGCGTGGGGACAGCGGCGGCTGTGGGATAAAGGTTTTCACGCAGGCCCATCACCGCGCTCCGCAGACCGGTGCTCGAGCAAGATGCGGCAAGTTGTGCACCCAGCGAGCCTGGTTTTACGAGCAAATGTCAAGTTTCGCATAGTTTTCCCTCCCATTCCAGTGCAAACATTTCTCCTGCCTCACCGCGAGCCAGGAACAGGCATCGGGCACATCGCCCCGGCAGGACTTCTGCCCCCCGTGCCCCCGCGGGACCCCCCCAGCCTCCAGCAGCTGCCGGTGCCAGCGTGCCGAGCGTGCCCGCGCTTCACCGCCGGGCCATCAAGGAAATTTGCTGGACTGAAAAAATACCAGCACGTCTAGACTGAAATACCAGTCTGGGCTCCCAGGGAGCTGGAGGACCCCCCCGGGACAGCGTGGGCTCTGTTTTCCTGGGGGTGGCACAGGGAGGCATGACCCCAGGGACACCCCTGCTCCCTGGGGCTCTCCAAGCCCCTTTAGTGACTCCGTCGCCATCCCCGCTTGGCACTGCCGGTGCCCAGGGCCTGGGGTGCCTCGTGGTTTTCTTCTGCACCCTCCCTGCTGCGATCCTTCCCGCAACGGGCTCTCAGCCCCAGGGAAGAGCATCGCCTTGGAGCAGAGGTTGGTGCAACGGCCGGGTCAGACCCGCTGGAGGGGTCGGGTCGGGTTGGGCCGCACCGAAAGCCCCTTCGCCGGCCACGGCCTCCTCCGCGCGGGCACCGCCGGGGGCCATCCATCACCCACGACCCCGCAGCCGCCCCGAGAAGGAGTGACGGGAGGTTGCAGCGGGGCAGAGGGGAGAAAAGGAAAACAGACAGGATAAAAATCACCGAATTAGCGGGTCCGAGGGAGGGACGGCCCGCGAGGCAGCGCGGAGACATTTTTTATGGGAGAGACAGCAGGCGTGAACCCAGGATCAGCCTCTTCCCTCCGACCCCGCCACTGGAAGTCACCCCTGCCTTCGCCACCCCATTGCTCACGGGCTGATGTGCTGCTGCTGTGACCCCCCACCACCCCGGGGGGCCAGGGACAACCCTCTCTGCAAGGGCACCCCTGCCCGGGGGACCCCCCTGCACCCTGCAAGGGGAAACCCCCACCCCCGTGCAAGGGACGTGCTCCAGGGCCGCCCCGTCGGGTTGGCGCTGGCCCGTGGCCGGGGACGTGGTGCCACCTCGTGGCCCGGCGACCGTGGCCGCTCCCGGGGCCAGCGGCCCCTTCCCTGCCCCGGGGCCGCCATCCCCAGCCCGGGAGCGGCTGCACCGGGACGCTCCGAGCGCAGCGGCCACCGGACCCCTCGGGAGTTACCGTCGGTGCTCCGGGAGTTACCGGGGGGAAGGAAAACAAACCAGTCCGGGTAACACAAGGGGCTTTACAGCCTGAGCTTTGAAATCCTGGGGCTGCTCCTTACTGGACGGCACGGGGCAGAGCCCACGGGGAACCCACTGTGGGCACAGCCCGGGGCAACGCTCCCTCCGGGGCTCGGCCACTGGGACCGGGCAGGCTGGGCGCTAAAGCCCTTTTGTTTTCACCCCCCCAGTGACCCCGCATGGAGGAACAGGCAGATTGTCTTTCAAACGGAGCCGATGTGGAGCTTGAATGTCCCTCGCCACCTTGGCTATAAATCACCCTGCATGTGATAAGGTAATTACCTTCTCCTTGAAACTATTCATAGGAAAACCTATAAAGCGCCTGGCTTGTAAACACAACAATAAAGAGGCAGGACAATAAAACCTTGGCCAGGGTGGGGAAGGTGCTGCCTTTCGCTGGCCCCGAGCACCTCGTGCTTCCCCAGTCCCCGGCCGAGGACAGATGCTGTGCCCGCCCCACTGCTCTTGTTGGCAGAGAGCAGGTGACACAGGGCACATGCAGCCCACGCTGCTCTGCCAGGCAGCAAAAACGAGCATCAGACACTAATGGGACACACAAAACTATCACTGACCTTGGCATCAAGCAGGAGAGCCCATCCCAGCTCTGCTCCAGCACCTCCAAAACTGCACCCAGGTGCAACCCCCAGCAGCAGAAATAGCCCAGAGGGCTGGGGCCAGGCACAGCTGATCCCCATGACTGACCCAGGTCCCCACCCAGCAGCTTTTTAGTTGTTTTCCACACAAATTAGGCCTAAATCTCTGTAGCTGCCCCCTCCGCCCTCCTGTAACACCTGGCTCCCCAGCAATGCCCATGTGCTGGCAGGAGAGCTGATGCAGCTGCTGGCCCCGACGGGAGGCAGGGGTGATGGCATGTTTGTCTCATCTTTGGGAGATGCTGGATGGAGTTCCACCAGCCAGAGGGAAGAACCAGCTCCCACCTGTCTGCTCTCCCCTGTGCACACTTTTTTCCCCAGAGGGCCAGCTAAGGGTGTCCAGAAGCTGGGGAAAGGAGCACCCGCTGGCATCAACATAAGACCCATCTTATGTTCTTGTAGGTGGGAGGTTTGTAATGAGTGTGTGGGGTGAGACCACAAAATCCAGACTCTACCCAAATTGGCGCTTCAGTGCTTATTGCTGTAATGTGGTGATGGATCAAGTCAATGCCTGAGGCTCTCAGAGTCCATGAGTGTCCCTGGGGAAAAGAGCTACAGCAGAGAGCAGCTAAAGGGGTGCCCAACCAACCGACAAAACCCAGCTCGCAGCTGACTCAGCTCCTTTACAGATGAACTCGAGCTGGTGCTCAGACACGCGGCCTTATTCTTGTCTGGTCTTGAGGGAGGCAGTAGCCAGATGTTGAGGAACATGCTCAGATCGGAAGGCGCTGAACCTTCTGCTTTAGCATCTGACAACAGAAGTTTTTATTAAAACCAAAGAGGTTGGCTACACGCTATTGAGATATGCCAGACATGGGCAGAGCTGCTCCTGCTGCAGGCTGTTACGGCAGGAGAAGTCACTCGTGGCAGGGAACCAGCCCCACACATCCAGTGAAAAAGACTCCCTGACTCTGAAAGGGGTTTTGGATACTCACACAGCTTGAGGCCCACCGAAACCAGCAGCAAGCGTGGAAAAACAAAGCAAATGTGGTATCCCAAAGAGCTTTTACGACAGCCAGGGCTGGCGCTGAGCTCTGTTCAAACATCCACCCCGGGGTTAGGACTGCAGGCACTTCACTCCCCAGACCAGCTCATTCCTGGAGGCATTGATCTGTCCCCAGCAACATCCGAGAGCTCTGTCCTCCACGGGCTCTCGGCGCAGTGAGCACACAGCAAACACAAGTAACACCATGGGGCAGCAATGGGAAGGGCACAGAACTTCAGAAACAAACCCACGAGCGGTTCAGAAAGGTGGCAGAGCCCCGGGGTGGCATCGCTTGAGGAGTCAAACTTCCAGCCCCAGGGGACCTGCTTGGAATTTTCTGGCTTCCACAGCACAGCACCATCCACCTGGAAACGAGGAATGTCGAGGATGAGTGAAGGCAGCGGTGAGGCGCAGGACACCAGGAGCGCAGACAGCTAAAGGCAAAGTGTGTTTGTTCTAAGGTATTATTCAAATATTGGCAGATGTGGCTTTATTGCAGGAACACAAGAGTGACAACATTTGCAGTGCTCAGAAAAACAAAATTCTTCCAGCCCCCTCCTTTACAAACATGATTTTGAATACAGCAGCAATAGTAACAAAATGCTTTTAGATAAGCTGAGAGAACAGGCTGTTTCTATAAAACGTACAAAGAAGGAAAAGGCATTTGTTTTCCCAGTGGTAAACACTGTAACAGTTCAGTGCACAAACAAAACTGAGGACAGCTTCAGAGTTCACTAAACACAAAAATAAAATAAAAAAAAAAAATTAAGTCCTACTGCTCTTTTGATCAGGCATTGTGAATGATTTCAGTCAGTTTGAAATAAATTGTTTAATACCAACAACAGGAAACTGCTCTTCTGGATGCCCTGAGTAAGTGCAAGCAGCGTGTTTCTTCTCTGTGCCCAGTCAGGAGTGTGTTATTGGTCACTGAACCAGGTGTTTCTTTCTAAACCTTTGTTAATTCAGTGGCATTGGCATGGTTTGTCAAGATATCTTCTAGGTACCCAGACACTCTCACCCTAGCTTTGCCCTCCAGCTGTTTCTCTATCCCACTGAGGTGTTCAATAGCTCCTTTTAATACTCTCTCCCTCTCGCATGAGTCCGTCTGCATTCCTGCTTCATTCTCTTCAACTCCAGATTTCAGATATTGCAAGACATAGGATTTGATGGCATCCCCATTTTCTGTCATGGTTTTCCTTATGACTGGCAGGTCTGTGCTCTTTGCCAGGCTTAACAAATGAAGCAGAGCCTGGCAGATCTGTGTCCGGAGGCTGGCACTGTACTTGAATTCCAGAAAGTCCTCGGTGTCTTCACTCTTCTGCAAGGCTACCACCAAGGCACTCCAGATCTGGCAGAACTGCTCAGTGGAGCCGTAGCATTCCCTCTTGCTAGGGATGGAGAGGGCCATGGCTGATTTGATTCGGACTTTAAAATTCTTGCAGGACTTCACTACTGAGGAAAGTGCACTATATGCTTGTGTGGTCCAAGGAGCCTCTCCTAAAAAAACCCAAAACCAAAACCCCTTTTTCAATCAGTCAAAATATAGAAAACTGTAAATGTATCTCTGAAATATTTGATGGGCTTACACTTGCTGTATTTATTCTGGTCTAAATGAGAGAATCAGGGGTTATGAAATGAAAAATTAGTTAAAACAGTTAATCTTCTGACATTTTCTAAGAGTAAAAGTGACATTTTGCATCTATTCACGGCTATAATCCCATCCTCACGCCCTTTTCCCACATGACAGATCCAACTGAGCACAGCACAGTTATGCCTGTATTAGCACTCGCAGGATCTGAGCCTGTTTCACTGGCAAGAGTTCTGGGAAAGCTATGACAGCAAGACTCAGCTCCATTTGCTTTCTCCCCTCTTCCCCTCTTGTAACGGAGACCTTCTTATCAAAACCACAACCCGCTGTGCAAACCCCAAGCCCGTGGGACAAGTCACTCACCGAGTGGCAGGGCAGGGTTCTTAAATACATTCCCCAGCGCGTAACAAGCGTTCCAGCGCACTTTCATCGTGGCCTCGCTCTGCACAGTGGCAATAAGGGCCTGAAGAGAGTCCTCGATGGCTTCCCTAAACCTGGGGTTTGCTACGTGGTGTGGCTGAAGGAAATGAAGCACGTTCCCAAGGGCCCGGACTGCATTGCTCTTTACCTGGAACACACAAAAAAACCCCACCACTCTGGCTTTCAGCTTATAGGCAAAGCTTTGTCAAGCCTGCTATGAAATCACCCTCAGAGCCAACAAGGAATCAGACTGGTGTCTTATCAGATGGTAACTTCCTAAATGCCACCGGAAAGATCATTCTCTGCAAGTAGTCACCCTGGAAAAAAAAAAAAAAAACAACAAAAAAAACCCCAACCCTGACCCCTGCACTGTGGCAAAGCACAATCAATGCCCTGCAGGTCAAACAACATGGGAAGCCTCCAAACACCAGCCCTCAAGAGAGGATGCTGAGCTGCAGCTCCCCGTCCGTTGGGGCAAGACGCCCCTAAGTAACTGCTGCCTTTCTTCCTTTTTTTTTTCCTTTTTAAATAAAAACGCAAGAGTTAACTACACTATGATAACTCCACCCTCCTTCCCCTCAGTCATACCTTGTCTCTGTCCTTGGATGCTTCAGTCGCAGACCGTAACATTTTCAACAGCAGCAGATCAGAAAATTCCTCCTGAAAACTTTGTCCCATCGTTTCCCTGGCAGGAGAATCACACCGTGAAAGGCCGGCGCAGATAATCCATCCCCAAAGATGTGATACAAACCTTCACAAAGGCTCATGAACAACCTTCACTCTTTAGAAGGCTAATATGTAAGGCAGAGCTTACTACATGTGACCACTATGTTTATTAATTTAAAACCAAACTATCAATGCAAGAAAGCCGGTTAGCAACGCATTAAGTCTGTAATAAAAAACAGAGGGCAATGAATTGCTCAGAGGCAATTCTTTAGCAGGAATATATGATAACTATTTCTCCTGTTAAAAATGTAACAGTAGGTTAGACTTCCTTCAGTCTTTGATTTGAGGAAGTGTTAAATATTTCTTAATCTTCTGTGTTACGTTGAAAGTAAAGTAACCAGGGAACACGCAATTACACAAAGCAAAGTACAAGAAATAGAAAACTGAAAAGGAAACTTGGAATATACTCCAGAACTAATGATTAGAAAGACCTAAACCCCAGCAGTTTGGTAGAACTCAGCACCAGATGGATACAGGATACTTGTAACAGCGTCATACACCGGCAGACATGGGCTGAAAGGGGTTAAAAAGAGCATCCAGGCCAAATTATGGCGTTTTTTGATACTAAGTAGACCAGAGAGAGGAGTTCTGCAGGCCAAGGCACGCTTACGTACAGGTTGATGATGAGAGTGTCTGTCAGGTTGCCCAGGGACCAAGCCGCTTTGGCACGGACATTGGGAGACTTGTCGTGGAGGGAGTTCAGGATAGCGTTTGCTGTGTCTGCCACAAACATCACATCCTATAAAAGTAAAAACTGCTGCAAAGTTAGAAGGTTTTAAAAACTTAGGTGATTTTCTTAGTAACATACCCACGGCCTTTCTAGGGAAAATGATACCTGCACAGAGACCAGCTCTATTCATATAGGAGACAACTTTTAACATGTTTATGGTGCTCTCTGTACAGCTTTGGTTGATCTTTAATTCACAGTCTAAGCCTGCGTGCTGACCAGGCTCACCACTCTCCTGGCTAGCTGCTGCTGAAAGGTTTCAATGTATCACTTAATTCCATTGGTGCTTTAGTTACTTTGGATTTTAACGTAATTACCTGGACTGCCAATCTTATACTCAACAAATCACACTCTTAAAGTAATTGCTTCTCCAAACTCCCTGTTGAGCTGCCTGTCTAATCTTCTCTTCTATGGCACATCACATTTCATTTTCATTCCCTTGCCTATAAGGATTTTCTTTCAAAATATTTTGGACTCAAATCTCAACCATCAGCTAATTTTTTATTACAATCACCCATTTAAGGCCACATTGCAAAAACGACACTCTTCCAGCTCAGCCAAGCTAAGATCAATTTTTTTTTTTGTGGAAACAAAAACGCACTTTTCTCTAAATAAAGTTTTCTTCTTAGTTTTAAGCAAAACTGAAGCCTTCACATTAAAACCTTGTTAAACTCTACAGAGCACTGCACAGCTGTTCCCTTCTTCCCAGCTCTACCTCATCTCTTGCAGCTCCTTTGTGCCAACCGAGCCTTTCCCACTTCTGTCCCCAAGAGCTCGGGGAAGATCCTGACCTCCCTCCTTTTGCTCTCACTTTTGCCAATTCATTCCAAAAGAACTCACATCCCACATCTTACGGTTCATCAAACCCATTATAAAATGGCTCAAAATGAGAAAAATGGGCCAGTTCTGACCTGCCGAAGGCAAGAGAAGAGGATGTAGACTCCAAGCGCACGAGCAGCAGCAGCTTTTACCAGTGGGTTCTCACTGTGGTTCAGGCCAAGCAGCAGAGTGACACACAGTATCTGCTGGTCATTCTGCAACGAGAAGCAGCCATGGCAATAGAGAGAAACTGGAAAGATCTCTGTCCCACAGACAGACAAGTACTCTGAAAGACCCTAACGTGTGGAATCTGCAGAAGCCACCATTCAGAGCAAACTCTTTTATTTAAAGTAAATTGCCTGGCATTTCAGGATGCCACACAGGAAACAGGAGTGCTTCCAGCAAACATGATCTTGTCGCTGTTAAATTTAAGACCACAAAGGAAACCAAAATATTAACTATCATCCAAATGCAGAAGGCATGGCCCATCAGAGGCAAAGCAGACTGGATCGGTTGCTTTTCCCCGTCCTACTTCACTCTTTCCCCCTCATTAACAAGGACAGCCAGGCAGACTAAGTTCATCCTGGGCAGATTGTCAGTTTACCAACCCATGACAAAGATCTTCGTTTCATCAGAGCAAAGGGTCAAAGTGGGCACTGACTTGACCCCACATGGCCACAGGGACAAGAGAGTGGATGGGATCAAAGTCCAGGGGGATGAAGTACATGCTGTACTTGGAGAAACCAGACAGAGAATTCCAGAGATACTGCTGTACTAGCAATTCCTGGGCAAATGAGGTCTGGCAGAGCACTCCCCATCAAGAAGGGCACAGTGACATAAAAGGAGCTGCACAATGCAGCGGTGATACACCGCCAAGGCTTTCATGTTTAAAAGCATATTTCATGTTGCAAAAGGAGAGTAAGGCCAACACGTTTGTTTGTTTCTGCCAGGGCAATCGCTGCAGTTTAGTGTTTTAGAAGTCAGCCAAAAGAAAAAACAGGCATGCAAATTGGTGAACCACGGCAGCCTGTGGCTGTTAGCTCAGCTGTCTCTTCAAACCCTTGACCAACAAAATAACAACCCTTCACCCCTCTCTCATGCAATGAAATTCTTGCCCTCCATCTCCCGTGCACCATCGCCAAGGCTCAGGATTCACAGCAGGGCCAAACAGCTTCTGTGACCCACAGTTTAATTGTTTTGACAGACTAATTACTCCTAACATTGCCTTTTCCAGTCTTCAGCAGTCACAACTTGTTTAGAATGTGAAAAAAAAAAAAAATTCTGAAGATTCCTCTACCTTCTCCTTGTAAGTTTTAAAAGGCTTTACACTGCTGCAATCTAGGAGGCAAGAACAAAGCCTCAACAGATAAAAATGGCATGGTTAAAGGAGTGCTCTCCTACCTGCAGACTGCTGAAAGCTTCTGGCAGGATAGAGGACAGGGCATCACAGGCGCTTGTCTGAAGAGTCGCATGTGGAGAGTTCTGAAGAATGCCAGGTAAGGGGCCACTTAACATCATAGTCCAGAAAGTCACAACCTACAGAAGAAGCAGCCAGGTTTACCTATTTAAACTCAGCAATTATGCCTAAGTTCTATAACAGATTGTCTTTTCCTACGATCATCTTTCAGATATGCTCACAGCAGGTAGCATAACCACACGTGGAAGTGATTACAGCTGTTTGGAAGCCTAAAACACTCAGCATTCAGAAACATTTTAAAGATATTTTAGTACTGCTATCAAGTACTGACTCACCGAGTTCTGTTTGTTTCCTTCTCAAGGCCACATACACTCAGATTAGATTGCATTAGGTAGGATTACGATGCCATTCTTGAACCCACAGCTGGGTATTTTCATTTGCCTGACAATTTACATTCGTATCAACAGGCACCCAGTGCTACTGGACACATTTCCTATCTTGTAGCGTCACTGGTGACCAGCTCAAAACGTAGTGTATGCCAAAGAAACTTTTAAACGTGCCTTCTGTTCACAGAAGCAAGACTTAAACAGGCCTACGTTGATCTCTCTGTATCCATGCCAGTAAGTTTGCAGAGAGTTCAAGAAAGGAAGCTCGCTGAAGCGGAATCTCCGAGGCAGCCCACACACTTACCACACTGACCAGCACCCTCTGATCAGGGGCAACGGCTGAGTCGGGTTTGTACTGCTGCAGTACACCTGTGCCCAGCTCCTCCAGGAGCTGCAAGGAAACAAAAAGCAACCAGGTCTTCATCAGGGATGACTCAAGTACCACAGAACTAGAGCAACTTTTACCTAGGGCTATACTTACTTACCCAGGGAACAAAAATCAAAGATTCAGTATTGTTTTGGACTCTATTCTGTCCCTGCTAGTGAAGAAATTAGAGGAAAAGCCTTTCTTACATAAAATGTCCAGCTAGAACAGCATAACAAATTGCCACGCAAAGAGGAAATCTCTCTGTCACCTTTGGGTGACAGACTACAGTTCCTGCACCAGCTGATGCTAAATCAGAGAAGGGCCAGTGTTACAGTCCTTGCATTTCCCCAGCTCCCTGCTGACTCAGCAGAGCAACAAAATTCTGCTAAGTATTCAAGATTGGAAGCAGAGGGTTCATTTCTCAAGGTGTCAGGATACTGCATTTCCCAAAGAGCTACAGCAGGCATCAGCTCTTTGCGGTGTGCTCCATCACACACACATAGATGCTCTGAATATTTATCACCACTCATCTGTATTTGCAAAGCACACTAATAGATAAAATTGGTAAAACAATGTTGATATTTCCTCCTGCTCTTACTTTGGCTCCATGAAGCTGAACGGATGGATCCATTTCTTCCATGCATCTGCAAGCCACTTCTCCAAGTTCTAGGAAATAGCTCTGAGCCACAGAGAAATAACCTTTTACAAGAAGAGCCAACACCTAAACACAAACAAAAGAAACTCCACTCAGCATTTTTTCCTTCTATTAATCCAAAATACCCCAAATACACACAGATAGGATGTTAATGGCTAATCAACACCATATATAAACTCTGATGTAACAGATACACCTTGGAGCACAACTTCTAGAATACTAGAGCTAATTAAAAACCTCCCTATTCCATTATCTTGTTCAAAAAAAGGGCCACAAAAGCACTATCGGGTAGCAACACAATGAATTATTTACTGTAAGTGAGGTCTCCTGTAGCTAAAAAACTAAGCAAGAGTGGTTGTAAGAGACGTGAGATAATCTGATATTGTACCAAGCTGTTCCTTTTACAAGCTAGCTGCTCACCCCCACCTGTAAGGACTCCAGTCGAAGGGGACACGGTTCATAAATGCTGGAAAATGCTGGGAAGTTTGCATCGCTGTCAGAACAGGAATCCTCTCTGGGCAGAACGATGATGGAAACACAGAGACGGAGAAGCCAGCATGGTTCTGAAGATGTACATCCTGCTGGGTTATCTGGAGGCTCCTCATCAGAGGGGAGTGCTTTTCTCCACTGCTCAGAAGAATTAAGACGGTGAGGGGTTGCGCTACCACTATTATTGAGCCCTGAAGAACTGGGCTGTTGCAAAAGTAACTGCACCTCTGGTAAAGGTGCTTGGACAGATACTATGGCCCCTAATAATGTGAGACTGGAAACTCGAACATTAACATCTGCAAGAAAGAACAGGGCAGGGGAAGAAAAAGCCAGTTCGTTAGCACCTCACTGACATATCAGCGTCCTTCTTCAGCACAAGACAGATCATAACATATAATCCAACAGCAATACATACGTTTATGTATTTATGAAGCACGGGGTGGGGTGGAAATCCACAGTTATTTTGTAACAACTAATGCTGAGTTAAGATATAACATATACAAACAGAATGCAAACCTTTATGACAAATGTATGGCTTTATCTGGTTCCAAACTCTCGTCAGCAACCCAGGTTTTAAACGGCTGTATGGTGCATTTGAAACCAAATTTGCAAGGCACTGAAACACACAAAAGAACATACATGGAGTGGTGGTTACAATGTCAGCCTGGCCTCCCACAGATTTGTTTTTACATTTGCAGTTTAGGTTATTTAGACAGCTAATTATCTGAGGGCACCTGAAAACAAATGCCTCAATTATCTGCTGTTTGAAAACTGCTTACAACTTGGCTCCCAAGAACTGGTACTTAACTACTGTGACCTGGCATAAAGACCAAGGAATTTCAATAGCCCAGGGAAAGCTTTTTTTGTCAATTTGGATTCGAGTTCTAAGGCCAATGTGAGTCTTCAGAATCATTTCACAGGTTCATTCAGCTCCGAAAGGACTACAGGAAAGAAATGCAGGAACAAGAGAATTGTGCTGAAGAGAAAAGAAACCTTAGGACTCTGTAGGAAGACTCAAAGAAGCCTTGTGGGAAAACAACAGTCTATTTCCCCCCACCACCTCAGTCCTCACCAGCTACAATAACTTCTGTGCAATCTTTCTTCAAGACTTAATCTAGTATCATCTCTTGGGTAACATTTGAAACATTTACAGTACAGTTACCTTGACTATTTGTGTCAGTGTTTGAGAAGAGGATTCTGCCACCAAGGCCAGCAGCAGGCAGCGGTGCAGCTCCCGGATGCTAGAAGCCATCGTTACAGAGAAGGGAGTAAAAGCTCTCCTGTGATCATTAGCATCTTCAGCAACAGAAAGAAACTGCTTAGAACCTTCCAGGATGGCTGAGAGAACTTGAAGAGCACAGGCACGGGTCTGAAATGATACAACATTTGTTACCCACACCTCCTTCGAGCTGATGGAGAATTTTAAAGTGTATGGAAGTCTCTTTCTCCACCAAGAGAAATTCAACTCCAACTATCTTTTCTCATAACTTTACGCAGCATACAGCCAATCCTTTGCTTCCTTAACCAGCGCATTCGCTTTTATTTCTTGTGGTACAGTGACCAAGCAACACAGATACAGTAGCCAAAGTACTTACTGAAGGCCAGAGAAGACAACTCTTAAGACTAACACGGGAAAAATACAATCCTTTTTCTACTCAGAACTGCCTCACCTTTGGAGAAGGGTCCTTTAGAGCAATGGTCATCAAGGACACTGACTGGGGGCTGCCAATGCCAGGTGCATCAGGAACAAATGCTGACCAGTAGCCATAAAGAACTCTTTTTTCTATTGATTTTATAGTGGAGAGGAAACAGGCTAGAGCCCCTTGACGAACATTGGCTTGATAAGATCTTAAAAACAAACAAAAAGATTAATGAAATAGCAGCAGTGAAAAGGAATGGACGTAACTTCTTTCACTTATATTAGTGGCTAGCTGTGAGAACACATTTTTTAGACCAAGAATAGGAAGAGAAAGAACAAATTTACTTTCAAACCAATACAAATTACTGCCTTCCAATTTTCTTGTATCACCACATAAATCAAAAGGAAAAGGAATTTCCTCAACAGTTTTGATTAAGAACAACGTGCCAGGATCCTGTGGAAGTGTAAGAGTCTGCACACATGTAAAACCTGTGCCAGACCTACAGGAACAAATGGTATGCTTTAACGTGATACACGAGCTGAAATTGTTACGAACAGTACACTCTGCTGCCACGCTTTGTGTTTACACGAACAACAATCACCTCACTTTGCTCTGCATTCCGCCTTCAGCATCAGAATACTCTGACTCGCTGCTGCTGATTCTTTTCCAACTAGCATGATGTGAAGACAAGTGATCCTTTCCAGCAGGCACGTATGCAACATCTGATGCACGAGTCCGAGGATCTGAACCAGGACTGTTCTGCACATCCCCCAAGCGTAATTTCAGCATGTTGGCTCCAAGGACTGATTCATTTCCTGCATCACCCAAATCCTCTCCTCCTTCTTCCCCAAACTCTCCCTTCTTTTGCTTCCCTTTGGACTTTTTTCTTCGGTTCTAAGACAAAAAATAGATTTTTTTTTTTTCAATCTTTTGAAATAATATCTAGAAAGACATGCAAACATTTTATAGTTGTAAATCTTTTACTAAGGGAAAAAGGTCTCATCTGAAAACAAAACTAACTGCAGAATAAAAGCAGAGTTTAATATAATAAATCATGCCATCTGTATAGTACATCAACATCACATTATACAAGTTTCTAAATGAGTTTTTAGATGAGATTTAGTTTAACCAAGAGTTATCACAGCGATGTAGCATTCTTCTGATGCAACAATACTGCACATAAGTGTAATTATATGTATGTGCAATACTGCACACACAGAAAGTCACTTCTTTAGTATCTGAGAGTTTGCAAACTCTGCTTATTAGTAGCAACAGTAACATCAGTATAGTAATACTTAGTGTAAATAGCAGTTTATATCCAAACAGCCTCAAAAATTAAGCTTTGTCCTCTTCATCAGTAAAGCAAAAGAAAACTTTTGGTTAAAAAAATCATATTTCCCACAAAAGTGATTAAAGAGGAACAATAAATACTTCTGTAGTTCTTTTAGATTTACAATAGGTATTTAACATCTAAAAAGAAACAAGTCAACATGACTATACAACTTTATTTTCTCTAATGTCTTTCAGATAATTGGTAATCCACAATGTTTACAGCGTTAAAAAATAACCTGTAGAAGGATTAAGCAGAACAGATGAGGGAGGGGGGAGGAAATCGGTCTCTAGATGAACTTGACTTCCCTAAGAAAGAGTCAAACAATTGCGCAAGTGTTGGGAGAGAAAATGTAACTTATAAAATAAAAAGCTGTGGCTAGTCGGCAGGCAGCAATCCCACGTCTGCAGGCCAAGAATTCTTGGCTACAGATGAATAACTGATGCACGGAGCTTAACTCAGGAAAACCAGCCTCTGCAGAGCCATTTGTCCTCGTCATCTGAGCTAGCACTAAGTCAAATGGCTTTGTAGGGATTTATAATCAATACCTTTAAAGCAAAGAATCTGAAATGTATCACAGGGTCAAAAACAGAGAGCCTGTTAGACACTAATATCAGGTCAGGTAACACACCACCGCAACGAACACGCGCACCGTGAGCGCGCAGCAGAATCGGCGTCATTTCAGCTTACCCCTGTCTGCTTGGAGGCGGCTGGTTCTGATGGCTCCTGCTTCACGGGCGACCTTTTATCATACTGAGGCAACGGCGCCGGGTACAAGGCCGCGGGCACTTCTATGCTCAGCCCTGGCAGTCCATGAAACATGCATTTCTAGAACAGGAACAAAATGTTAGCGTACTTTTCCTTTTTGATGCACAGAGATTTACTGTGTGTTTACTCAGGTGTTCATCAATTTTTGGTTGGCTTGTGGTCCTTCCCCAGGTCTTGCCTCTCCCCAGCTATGCAACATCTGAAATTCAGCTATCTCTAGAAGGATTTTAAGTAGGTCCAAGAAAACGAGCCTCCCATCTCTCTCTCACATTCCTTTGTGGGAAGTCCAGTTAAGATGCTGTGAGGGAAACTCAGTGTCTTTTTCTTTACATCTCACACAACATTTCCCCCCACGCTCAGGCTTCCCCGTTCCCTCTTTCTCATCTTCCACTGTTTCCCACTTCACAAGCATCTGGAACACGCACCTTCCAGTGTCTGTCTCTTTCTCAAGGTGGCTTTAAGTATTTACCTTTAATACTGCAAGAAGAGATCCAAGTTGGTCAGTTTGCATTAGTTTCATCTTCCCACCATTTAGAAGCAACTGGATACCTTTCAGGGCATTCTGCAGTAACTGAAAGCCAAAACACAGAATTACTTACTTTTCCTTCCCAAAACACTGAAGGTTCACATCTTCCAAGTGACCTTCTAGGCAATTACAGTTTTGCTCAACATAATTATTGGGTCAGTCTTATGTTTATTAAAAAAAAAATAGACTATTTAAGCAAAATCTTAGTTGACAATATTCCAAATTTCATATATTCCAAATTCCAATATTCCAGCAGCATAACCTCCTAATTAGAGTATTCTAGACAACTAGACTCACACTTACCATGCAAAAAGTGATGTCATCTACATCAGAGGTTTTTGAAGACTGCAGAACACTTAGAAAAGTCTGAAAACAGACACTTCTGTAGGACTCATCCATGTATGGCTGTCCAGACACACTACAATTAAAGCAGGAGACAAATGGTCAGTTTACAGTCTGTCCCACAGCTCTACAGAGTTACACAAACTCAGAGCCAGGCCCTCTGCTAGACTGAAGAGCACAGCTCCACACGGATGGATGGCTCCTCGAAAGGGATCAGCTCTAGAACAAAGAACAAAAGGAAACCTTCTGCACGAAGAGCTACTACAGTCATAGTGTGCCTTACAGCTACGCTGCTTCTGTGGCCACCTTCTCAATTACCATGACTCTCCAAGCATGGCTTAAACTGTCAGGCCTATAAATGCTTTTTAGGCAAAATCTGGCATTGAGAAGGACTTAGAACAACTTTTGCCAGGCTAAACAACCCCAACTCTCCACATAGAAAATCATCGTGCCCCAAACTGCCAGATGTTGCATTTATTTACATCAAGTAGTTCTTCAGAATTCATCTGTAAGTTCTGAAATTCCAAACTTCTGTGTTTGTTTTTTTTTCTTTTAAAAAACAAAGCCATCTGTTCAGGGGAACTATTAACCAAAAAACTCTTTACAGCAAGTCCAAGTACCTATTGCTTTTATTACTTGTTTGCTTGCCCACAGAGTCTGCTTAGTCAAAATCCTTCCCGTATAGCAGCTAATAAAGATTTGATGTTGCTGTGGCATCAGCATATTTACATGTGGAATGGAAAAATGGATGAATTGCAAACGAATAACTGACAATCACTACAAAAACTTGTAGCTGACAACTTCTGATGCAAAATTAACCCTAAGAATTACTGCAGGGACTAGACACCACATCACCTTTTCTTTTCTTCCCTAATGTCTGTAATGTTATTTCTAGAAGACCAAGAGTTTATGGTTTTATCCACAGATGATACAATATCTTGGAGCACTAAAGTTCTAGATTTCAAATTCATGCAGATACACCTTATTGGTCCTGAATTTGCAGACCAGCTGTCCGAGCTGTCAGATGTACATCTCCTAAAGCATCCACTCCACCACCTGAAAAGGCTTGTACACACCTGAGACACAGGTTTGCCATGCTGCGTACTGCTGCCCTCCTGAGCTCCACGTCTGGCTGAGCAGAATCGCTGAACTGCACCAGGAGCCCAGTCTTGCCCAGCAAATCCGGGAGATACTACAACAAACCACCAAAAGTCATTAGAGGTCAGTGCTCTGCCCTCAGCCTCCTGGTTCTTCTGTTTGGAGGCTAAACATATCTATGCTACAAAAGAAGATTTGTCAGTTGCAATTTCAGAGTCCATAAATTATGTTTATAAAAAATTACATTAAAATATTAATTTCCAAAGTCCTCTTATTTTGTATTATTAAAGTACCGAGTGTGAGCATAGTTCAGACCGAGTCCTGAGTTATGCTTTCTTCCCAGACATAAAGCTAAGTTAGCAACAACTGCTGTACCAGACTGCTGTGGTTACACAGGCTACAAACCCACGCAAGCTGGCAGCTCCAACACCACTAGCATCACCCCCCCGCGCTTCAGCCCAGCAGCAGAAACTGCTCTGCAAGCTGCCAAGAGCTGGTGACAGCAGGGGGATTCAACAGCAAACACTATCAGCCACACTGCAGCAAGGAGCTTCGTACAAACCTCAGGACTGACACCTGATAGTCTCCCCTTTGAGCCCACTAAAGACCTGATCCAGTTACTGGATAAATTTCAGGATCCTCAATGGAGCCTGCTGGGTAATGTGCAATTTGAAGCTCCCCACGTTCTTCCTGCCTAATACACAGGCATACCAGGGTTAGTCTGCAAGCTAAGCCTGGAGCCCTTCTTTAATAGTGTGCCTTTGGCTCAAGCCAGGTAATAGGTGGTCCCTACAGCTGCAGCCTGCAGGTATAGAGGTATTCGGCGTGGGAAAAATCTTGTTATAGTATTAAATCTTGTTATAGATTATTATTATAAAAATCTTGTTATAGATTATTAGTATACACACCTATCACACCTGAAATTCAACTTTTCCACAGATATCAGTCACTATTTAAATGGGATTATTCTTAACATAAAAGATGTAGCAATTTGAGAACATGATACTTTTTTATTCTTTCTTTTTTGGGGACAAAAAAAAGAAAGTAGAAACAGCAAAAGGGTGCAAATATTTTTGTGGTTACTTTCTCTTAGCTTGTGAACTCACCTTCTGACATTTAGGTCCATTATTGTAAACAAGAGCTGCTAAGGCTTGCAGAATTTCGACATGTGTCCAAGAGTTGCACTGCTTAAGAGCAGAGATGCAGTAGGAGAGAAGAAAATTCAAGTTCTGTTCATCAACCATCACCTGTCGTAACAGAAAAGGACTGTGGTCAAGAAAATATCGTCATGTTCTGCTGGAGTCAATACACCCAGGTACATCGGTTACAGACTTGGGTGATCTGGCTGTTAAAATTACACCCCACCACAGAATCAGCCGACACTTAAGAAATGGATAAATCAACACAAGTGTCCTATAACCAAGAGTATTTTTGATGGCGTATCGCTGGTTTTACATGAGGAACCATGCTAGAGCCACAGATAAGAACCTCAGCTAAGAATAAATAAGCAATACAGTGAAAATCCAAGCAGCTGTGTGATGGTTTGCTCCAGAGCCCCATAAAAAGAGACAAAAGGCCTCCCTGGCTTCGTGGGGGAGCCAGCACCCAGAGAAAGGAGGGACAAGGCCAAACTTTCCATACCTGAAATCTGTTAAGTAAGTGATGGATAAGCTGACAAACTTTGCTGACAAGATGTTCCTGATCAAGGTGAACCAGCTGACAGGCTTGGACAAGCAGAGCACAAACATCCTGGAAAAGAAAGCCTCAGTTTATTCTCTAGAGACAACAAAGCTAGGGTGGAAACCACATCGTCAGCTAAGACTTTGATCACACAACCAGATCTGCGTGTGGACACCACTAACATGAACACACACGGATCACGTAACGAATGAAACTCCAGCCAGGGAGCTTCCCCTCGTTTACCCACAGACCTTCATCCCGAGGCAGGGATACACTGACACGGATTCAAACTGCAGGAGTGCTGCTCAAACGATACCATTTAAACACTGCAGCAAAAGCAAAGCCAGTAACAACGGCAAAAGAAAAATATAAAGTTAGATCAAGGAACAGAACGGGGGAAAGAGGAGCACTGTCCAAAAAAAATGAATTAATTCCAAAATGCAAAGTGAGTCTACTCTGGAAATAAAATGAAGAAAAATGGGTAAGTCAGCACTGTTTACAGCGTAATAACGAAGGACAGCGTGTTCCCAAGGCAGCGGCATCGATATCGCCAAGCTACAGCACCCAGCTCTGAAGGGCTTACTTTAAGACCTGAAAATTTTTAATTGTTTGAACAGCAGACTGGGAAAACTGCCGAGTCCCCGTGCCCACAGTCCCACCCGCTGCCCGCTCACCGCCGTCACCCACCATCCCCACCAGCCCTCCCGCCCCTGGGCCACGCGTGCCCACCCCGCAGGGCTTCGGCACACGGCAGCGGAGCCCACGGGTCACCCACGGGAACCGGGGCCGGGCGGAGGGAGGAGAGAACGTGGGAGGGAGAAGATGTGCAGGAAACTCCACGGGCTGCAGCGAGCGGCCGTGGGGAGCGGCGGGTGGTAGGCGCAGGGCTGCTGCCGCCCCGGCTGCAGGGGCCGCCACGGGAGACCGCGCACGCCCGTGGGCGAGCGCCTCCTCCCCCCGAGCGCGCACACCCCCGTACCCGTGCCGGCACCGCCCGTCCCCCCGGTACCTGCGGGCTGGGCCCGGCCGCCGGCGCCGGCCCGCAGCTCTCCGAGATGAGCTGGTCGAAGAGCAGGTGGAGCTCGGTGCGGCGGCCGCCGTCGGGCCGCTCGGCGCCGGGCTGAGGCCGCAGGGCGCCCAGCCGCGCCAGGTAACGGCGGAAGGAGCCGCCCGGCTCCGGCTCCTCCGGCCCCACCACCACCGTGGCCGCCATCTTCCGCCCTCCCGGCAGCGGCGCTATGGCAACGGGCAGCGGTTCCGGGGCGGGGCGGTACGGCGGCCGGGCGGGTCGGGCCTAGGCCGCGCTGCGCCCCGGGGCCCCGTGTGTCACCTCGAGGAGCCCGGGAGCAAGCGAGGGGCAGCCCCGGGGGTCGGCGGCGGGGCCGGGGTTTGCGGGGAGCGGCCCTCCGCGCGGGCGGGGGTCTGCAGCCTCTCACCCTCACAGCTGTGTCGCCCTCACAGCTGTCACGCTCGCAGCCATGTCACACTCGCAGTCGTGACACGCTCGCAGCCAGGACATGCTCACAGCTGTGTCACGCTCACAGCCGTGACACGCTCACTGTCATGTCACACTCACAGCCAGCACACGCTCACAGCCAGGACACGCTCACAGCGGTGGCACGCTCACAGCCGTGACACACTCACAGCCGTGATACACTTGAAGCCAGGACACGCTCACAGCGGTGACACACTCACAGCCGTGACATGCTCACAGCCGTGATACGCTCGAAGCCAGGACACGCTCACAGCCGTGACACACTCACTGTCATGTCACGCTCGCAGCCATGTCACACTCACAGCCCTGTCACACTCACAGCCAGGACACGCTCGCAGCCAGGACACGCTCAGAGTCAGGACACACTCACAGCCGTGACATGCTCACAGCTGTGACACACTCACAGCCGTGACAACACACGGCTCACACTCGCACGGTGCTCAGCCCGAGGAGGAAGGAGGATCGGTGACCGCAGGGCGGCGGGAGAGGCACGAACGCCCGCCCCGAGCAGTGCCGCAGCCCCGGCTCTCACCACCTCCTGCCCCAGGCCAGGCCCCGCAGGGCCCAGTGGTGCTGGGCGCCTCCAGAGCAGTGCTGGCGGCTGGGCAGGGCGCGGGAGGTGGCACTGCTGATGTGGCCACAGCACCCGGAGCCATCCTGGCCGCAGCCCAGCCATCCCTGGCTGGGGCAGAAGCGCTGGGCCTGGCCTCCTGCGCAGCCATGGGGGAGCGATCTGGGGGCACTGCGCAGATTTTAACCATCGTGGACAGTCGGAGTTTCTTTAAAATGCACAGTGGGTGATCGATGTGACCTGAAATACAGTCCAGGGCTGCTGAACTGTAACAGCTTGCTCCTGTCCCACACCCGCTGCCCTGTCCCAGATACAGACATGGGACATAACAGATTTCAGCTCTGGGGACACAAGGGGCTGGCTGTTGGGAGAAGAAACCTGCTCGCCTTAAGGCCATTACTCCAGATTTGATCTGCACCTCGCCTGGAATTAATTTCTTGCTGATGGGTAACATCAAATTAACGGACAGTCTCCCACCATTTCCTTGTGAATAGGATCCCAGGGGAGAAGCCAAGGACTGAAGGCCCCAGTTGACGGGGAAATACACTTGAGCGGGGATGAGCCAAGCGTGAGCGCCCTGCTGCACTCTGACAGCTGCATCACCCGGGGAGGAGCGGGAGGGCTGCAGGGCCGGAGCACAGTGTCCCTCCCACCATGTCACAGCCAGGCAAAGCCAAGGTCTGGTTCCTCACTCGAGAGACTGTCTCACCTCCGCTTTGCCTCGCTTCACCTTCCTGCATTTCCTTATCAGACTCGAGCACGAAAAGTACGTGCTGTGCCACCAGCGCCGTCGCCTTGGCTTTCTTCTTTGCCCTGGGCTGTCTGGTTATGGCTAATTGCTCTGCTTTTTACCTTTATCATTCCATTTATTCTTTATCATTTGTTCCCCAAAAGTCCCTAACAGGCCTCTGAGGCAGGCACAGTGGAATATGTAGCAAAGAGACAGCCTCAAGCATATTAACATTGCGTGAGGATGAGTTCAGAGAGCTCTCTGCCATCCCAGCCCAGCCATCGCTCCGGGGAGAGCAGCTGCTTGATGGCCTGGAAGTGCTCTGGGAAGCAGCGTAAAAAAGAAGAGCACAGGGCCACCCTCACCCCCGCAGAGCCTTTGTGCGAGGGTCCTCATCGCTGTCGGGAGAAACACAGGCTTGGTTTTGGTGTGAAAGCTCATCAAGCGGGTGGGTCCGCGCTGCCTGGGGGCCGCAGCATCTGGGGACGGACTCAGGCCGAGCTGCGTTAGGTTTGGAATTTCAAAGCCAGGAGCATCAGTAGTGCCTTCCCAACTTCTCTGCTTGGCATAAATTTCTACCAAGCCCCCACTCGGGGACGTTTTTTTGGTTTTGTTCCTTTTGTCACCATTTTATTTTGTGATTTATTATTTTTAAAACGTCTTAATACATCTTTAAAGCTCTTCCTTTCTTCTTGTCCTCTGTTTTTGAAACGGTGCTGAAATGTGCATGTTGGCAGCAGCCCCCGCTTTTGTGAGGCCCTAATAAATCTGTGACTGAAAGCAGACTGACACCCCTGCATGGGTTTGTAAAGCAACGGAACCAGCCGAGAGCTGGGTAATGACGCCGTGGGTTTAGGGAATAACTCCACTGAAGCCAGTGGTGTTACACCAAGACACATTTTACCAGCCCCTGGAAAGCCTTTGCATTTACTCACCTCTCAAAACCCCCAAAACGAGAGCAAACATCACAGTATCCAGCAGTGGCCATGAGGGAAAATAGCACAAGTCCTCAGCTGTTAACCGTGCTCTGCTACTATCATGCAAATACATCTGGTTCAGCAGCTCAGCAGCAGACTTCAAAGGACAGAGAAGTCATTAGAATCACAGTTCAAAGAAAAAAGTGAGCAGCTGGTTTAGGCCATCTGGTAGGGGACATAAAATGGTCTCTTTCTTCCCCAGTCACTCTATGAAATTTTCATTAATGGTAGTAACATCTTCCAACATTAACCAACATAATATTGTTAAAAATGTAAGTCTTAATAAATCATCAAAACTCATGTCTTAGGAAAACAAGGTACCTACAGTCTGGTGGGTTCTTTCCTCCCCTGTAATACAGCGTACCATAATTGCAATTTTAGGCTGGTATTTTCAAAGCAAATTAGTGGGAACTGGATTCCTCAGCTCCTTTGAAGGTCCCAGGGAAGAATGTGGGCAGGATGGTTCCCCAGGCTTCAGAGGAACCTCCTTCTCTATTGATTTTAGGAGCCACATTTGGCTTAAAAACAGGCAGAGAAAGTGTCCTCCCTGGGCTGCATCGCTTGGGCTCGTCTCTCCCGGGCTGGGTCCCAGCAGCCCTGATGCTGCGGGGTGTGGGCTCAGCCCCAGGACAGCCGAGCACTGCACCGTGCCCCTGGACGGACCCGCAGTGGGATCCACGCTCCTCCGGGTGCCAGGGAGCGGGGCTGAGGCCAGGCAAACACTGACAACATTTTGCCAACCCTGTTTGGTTACAGCTTGAACCAAACCCCCCTCCCTGCAGACACCCCAGCCAAGAGAAATCCCAGCTCCAGGGGTGTGAGCCCAGCTCAGCAGAAATCCCCGGTTTAGCTGCTCTGATCTCAAGGCCCCCGAGAGCTCCTGGAAATTGATATTCCTGTTGAATATATGGATGAGTCCCTTGAACTTCAGGCAGGTGGTTTGATACCGCATGGATGGTGACAGCTGCCATGGGGAAGCCAAACTAAACAGGAGCCACGACAGAGAGCTCGAGGGCACGGCAGATACCTGCTGGTTTTGACAAAGCGACGGCCTGGGAGCTGCTGCCGGCTCTCCCTGCCTCCTCCTCGCCCTGCAGATTTGTCAGCTGCGTCTCTTCCTGTTAAAGGCAAAATGGAGAGAGTTCATCTTAATCTTTCTGCTCTGGGAGAAAAACTGGCCCAAAATTCAGCTGGGAATTTGGGGAGTTTTCAGTCCCAGACTTCCCGGGACGCCGCTGTGTCTGCCAGTCCTGCCTCTGGTCCTTTTTCCTGGGAAACTGCATGTGCAAATCCAGCCCCGACACTAGCACTATCTCCGCCGGTGCCCAGGGTGTCTCCCACTGGCTTCCCGGCTGTTTTCCCAAGCTGACAGGACAAACAGCGCTGGCTCCGGGTGTCTTTGCCACTGAAGGACAGACACAAATACTTGAAATACTTCCCTAATCTCGTTTTCTCATGCAAACCACTCCTGGGTTGTCAGGGATGCTACTCCAAGGCAGCAGCAGCGATGGGAAGCGGGGATGGGATGGCAAGGGAAGGACCTGGCCAGGGAACATCCACGAGCCCCCCAAGCCTCTCCAAGTGGTCCCACCACGGGAAGGATGCCCGTGCCCGCACCCACCCCAGCCTGGACCCCCCACCTGGCTCCCTGAGCCCCACTTGCCCAGGCCCAGCAGCTCCTTGCCCTGGGTGCAGATGCCCTGGGGATTTGGCTAATTAGGATAATTCCTCCCCTGCAATAAGGGCCATCATACCTCCTTTCCCATGGGAACACCCGTGGGCTGGGGTCACCAGCCCTCCTGGAAACAGGGCTCAGGATTCCCAAGCTGCTTCTGCACGGAAGGAAGGACTGCTGGCTTTATTTAACACGGCTTAAACCCACTGCGTGCTGGGCTGGCAGCCGAGGCAGGAGCAGAGATTTCGGACGCCTCCCCCTCTACACAAAATAGCACAGACTTGCTTTTGTAGTTTTACACCTAAATCTGCTTTCATCCACTGCATGTTTTCAGAAGAGGCGCCATAAATTACCACAGAAAAACCACTCGCCCTGACCCGAGAGGGGTGAGGAGCTGGGGGCAGGCTGGAGCCCTGGGCAGCTCCGCAGCCCACAGGAGGCTGATGCCAGCGGAGTGGGGAACGCAGGACCCGAAACCACAGGGACCTTCTGGGAGCTGGAGCAAGCGCCCTGCTAGCTGCCGAATCGCCAGCAACCTGCCAGGGATGCGCACCAAACATGAGCTAATCCCAACAAAAATAGGAGTGAACTCATAATTCATATGCATAATTCATGTGCATAATTTTATCTTTGCTGTATATTCTCCAGGGATGTATTCTAGAAAATGCTTTCTATCCCCTCCCCTCAACGCGTCCTTCCCAAAAGTGCCGTAGATGCAAATCATTGGAGGCAGCAAGAGGTAGTAGCTTTGCTGGGTTACTAAACAAGTGCTAAATTTGTCTGAGTTTCTAGCCTACGTCTTGGCAAGTTATGCGGGCTGAAGCTGTTGTATAGACACGCAGGCTTGTAATAATCACAGGATTTTAATTACTTTCATTGTGAACCCTGGCTACTGATTGTATCTGCATGGGAAACTCTAACAGTTTGCACTTGCAAATGCTAAAAATGTTAAACAATAATGGCAATTAAGAGATAATTATAGTTATTCTGAAGGAAGGATTGGAGTTAAAACTCCAAGAAGACACCCCAAAGGGCCGGGAAGCGCTGCCCTGTTTACTGCACAGACTTCAAGCTGCTTTTTCTATGATGCGAGATCCACCAGATTTAATTGCTTAATGATTATCTATAAAATATTTAAGCGACACGGGATCTTCGGCCAGCCCAGGCTCTGCCTGAATTGCACGCGTCAGCCTTGCTGGAGGACAGTGGCAGCGCCAAAGCCCTGGCCTGGCACCCGACGCTTGCTGAGTCACCCAACGGTTTTCTTCTGCTAATTACCACACAGGAAAGGTCCAGGGACCCCCGGCCAGTGGGACCACCAGCACCCAAGGGTGGGGAGCCCGCTGGAAGGGGGCCACATGGGTGCCATCCCTCAGTGCCCCCGCAGGCTGCGGTTTCAGAGGGACCCTCAGCAACGTGGGTCCAGGTTTACCCCGTCCAAGCTGACCCACGGCGGAGCCGACGCTTTTGGCCGGGTCATTTTGAACCCTGAGAGAACGCAACTTTAAAACTGGATTTAGGAAGAGGTTTTGTCCTTGTTGAAGCGTTCTGGGCTTTCCTCAAAAACAAAAAAGGCATTTATTTTTTTTCCCCGAGCCGTGTTCTGGGCCGGGCGCCAGCCGCCTGTGTGCAGGCTGCAGCGGAGGCACGTCCTGGCTCCGTGTCAGCCCTCCGTCCTTTCCTGCCGGCGCGGCCCCGGCAGGGAACTGGGCGTGAGATTAAACCCCAAACCTGCAATCGAACACTTCGTGGAAAAATATCTGTGTAAGAAGGGATTTGCGTTCCTCCGCCTCAGCTTATCAGCACGGGGCTAAAGCTCGGGTCACACCGGGTGTACCCCGGGCGCTGCTGGCAGACCCCGGGGAAATCCTTTCACCGCACCCCAGGCTGCTCACCCTGGCCGGGGCAGGACACGGGAAAAGCCCTTCCCGAGGGCCCCGGTGCAGCGTGGCACCCAGCAGGACGTGCCCATGGGATCCAGCCCTGCAGATTCCAGCCCCGCCGGCGCGTGGGACTCATGGCTGCGGGAACAAAGGGCGGCTTTCACGGCGCTCACCCCGCACGGGGACCGCCATGGCGGATTCCTGGGATGCTTTTACGGGCTGCAACCAATGCACAGGGTGAGTGGGGCTCCCACTATCTCCTCCCCCTGAAAGAGCTTCATTCACACCCAGGCTGGAAGGAGGTGAAAGCAAAGGCCACGCACGTGTTTCAGTGCCGGGGGGCCCTACTGCATGGGGGGCTTGGATCTCTCCCCAAAAGCCCCCCAGGCCGGCAGCCCAGGGGCGAGGGCATGCAGGCTGGCCGGGGGTGAGGGCACGCAGCTGAGCTGTGGTCGGGCTGCTCTGCAACGGCCATAAATCAACCGAGATGCGCAAGCAAGGGAGGGAACAAAGGACATGGAGAGGTGCCACGGCATCTGGCAGGGGAGGGCCGCGGCAGCCGCGCCAGAGGATGGCATCGGAGGAAAGCCTCTGGCCAAGCCTGCGAGGGTCCCAGCCCCACGTCCTGCAAGGGGACGAGAGCTGGCCCCGCTCTCCGCTGCCTCCCCCTCCAGCCCAGCCCTTGAGAGAGGCCCGTGAGCCAGCGCTGCCATGCCGGGCAGCAAGGGGGCACGTGGGGACGGGGGACGTGGCGGAGTGTGCCACCTGCCTCACCCACAGCCCCGCAGTGCTCCCAGGAAGCCTCCGCGGCACGCTGCGCTGGCCCACCATCGATTTTTCCACCAGGCCACAGCAAGCTTTGGTGCACTTGCTCCAAGTCCCCAGCACTAGGGCAGAAAGACGTGGACTGCGAGGCCACTGCTGCAGCCTGCTTCCACAGGCAGGAGGAAACAAGCTGCACCAGGGCTGGATAAAACTGTTCCTCAAGCTTAACCCAGGGCCAAACCCTGCGGAGAAGCAGAGCAAAGCCTGGGGTTGCCCCTCTGGGGTTGCCCCTCCAGGGTTGCCCCTGCTCAGGCTGCTGGCAGGGGAAGGGACAGGGACTGGAGCGGGGTCTGGCAGGGCTGCTCCCTTCTTACCCTCCTGTGCTGGGTGCTGAGACCACCGGTGCTCGGTGCAGAAGCGTGGTGCCTGCCGTCACCCACAGAAGGGCTGGTGGAGGCACTGACCTGATGATAAGCAGTTATTTGTCTCATTGGTAATGAGTTATTACTCAGCCTCAGCTAGACACTGCCTTGAGGGAGGAAACATCTGATCATCTTTTAATAAACACAGTTGGCTCCTGCGAGGCTCCTGCAGCTCCTGTATCTATAAAGCACTCCAAGACGCATGGCTTATGCGCAGACAGCGCTGCTGTGAGTCACAGTCTGGGAAAGGGTGTCAGAATCGTTGCTCAATAAATAGAACAAAGCAGGGAAACCTCGGGTGGGCAGGGATGGCACAGCCCTGCTTCCTTCACCGTGTGGCACTGGCCTCCGAAGGATTTACCCATCGAAGACTGAAAGCGAGATAAAAATGATTTCCACGTTGTCGCTCTTCATCTCAAATCTCCCACAAATGCCCCGTGAGAAGGAACACGTCTGGTGGGTGCTGGGTTTACCAGCCACAAGCTCTGCTTCCACGTGCTTGGGGAAGACTAACGCTGCCATGGCAGTGCCGCAGGCTGGCTTTGCTGGGCGGGAGAGCGCTGACCTGGGTGTTCCCAAGGGAGCAGGCTGTGACACCCGGTCCCCGTGCAGGATGCCCAGGGTGGGGAGGACATCACTGTGTCTCTTCCCAGAGTCCCAGGTGGCCACAGAGAGGGGAAAGAACATTGTGCCAGGGAGGTGGGAGCGGGGCTGGCTCTCCCTGCTAACAGTGACGCACCTTCTCCTGCAGCTTTACACCACACTCCCTCCACAGAGGAATAAGCCCTAGATAATGTCTCGTAGTCACACACACGGAGCACAGCTACCACAAACCAGCCTGCCTGCTCCTCAGTGCCACAAAGCTCTGCTTTTGTAAGGCCACATCTGGAAGAAATACTTGACATGAGGAATTGAGTAACTTGGCTTGTACAAGAGAAAACAATGTGACACTCTCCCCAGCCACGAACCGCACCGTTACCCGTGGTGAATGCACACACACAGCTGCAGGCGCTGCCCTGCACCCAGACCCCCACCCACGAGCAGCAGCTCCCACCTCAACTCCCCTGCAATCAGTTTCTGAATGCTTGTAAGGCAGGACAGTAACGTATATCGAGTTTGCGTTTAAATAGCATTTTTGCCCAGACACATCTGGAAGCAGTTTCTTTCTCCAGATGTTTCCCACCACGTACATACTTTCCACTCAGAGCCCCGGATCCAGATGGTTCCAAATAGCTTCATGCTCCCGTTGAAACTGAGCAGCCATCCTGGGAACGCCCTTGGCCTCTCCAGCACGGAAGCAGTTAAGGCTGCGAGGCGCCACGCAGGACACCTGCGCCTGGTGGAAACCGGAGACAAAGCGGAGCCCAGCCATGGAAAAAGTCCGAGCCAAAAGCTGTGTCAGACAGCTGCTGGGGAGCAGGGGGGAAGGCAGCAGGGACGGGAAGCTCCGTGTTAAAACCTCACCCTGCTCTCGGCCGCGTAGAGGGAAGCGCTGCGTAACTTCAGGCAGTTTGTCTCTTCCAGAGCCCCAGCACTATGCAGAAGGTGGTGCAGGGGGAAGGCTGAGGACATAAGTACTGGTGTCCATTGCAGGGGGCAGGGGAGGTGAGCAGGGCTTGGCTTCGCTGCCTCATTGCTAAAGGTGTGAGCTGGAGCTACTCTTCCTTAGCCTGAAGAGCTCCTGCTGCAGTGACACATCCAAGGAAGCACCAAACCCGCTTTCTACGTGTGTGTGTTATCTCCAGGGCACACACACCATCCCTCCACCCCTGGCAGGGCCTCCATGTCCTGCCAGCAACCGACTTACACCAGCACCACAGCCCCTGGGTACGTGGCTGGAAGGGATGCTTTCCCACAGACCAAACTCAGGCTGGAAAAGTGTCTCAGCTCAGGTTTGGGTTAGGAGCCTCCTGAGCTGCAGGTGCCATGCAGGAGCCAGTTTCTCTGCCACTTGTTCTTGCTGGCTGGGACTCCTGAGGGAGGAGCATCCCTCCCCGCTCCCCTCAAAGTAGAAACCACCTCTGCTTTTCAGCACTGCCAGGTGGAGGTTATAGCACATTGCCCGTGTGTAACAGCCACCCTGGTTTGGGTTCAGCTCATTTTATAGCTGCTTAGCATGAGTCATGTTTGTCTGCAGCTCAGCTCCCCCTCCTTTCTCGTGCTGGTGTTACTGTCCCACAGCACAGCTGTTACACTGCTGCAGGGGGTAAGCGCCCACAGCCTTTCCAAAGTATCAGGGACGCCACAACCCCAAATTTAGGTTGCACCAGGAGCAAGAAAGCAAGCTGAGGCGGGTTGATTAAGGGCAAGCCCACAGCCCCTGCAGTGCGAGAGGTATTAAAACACACATCAGCTTCAGGCAGCTGGCAGGAGTTTCAGATCTCACCTTTCTACTGAGCACGGGGAGGAAGCCTGAAGGGGAAACCTACTTCCCTGCAAAGCAGGGAGACACCTTTGAGTGTGTCCAGGAGCCAGGAGCCCAGCTGCTGTACCACCCCTACTCTGTCTGAAGGCATTACGAGGTTGGCCCCAGTGCCTCCATATCGAGGTTACTTGGCACAGAGGAATCCCATCAGGGCTGCAGCAGGGCACACTGCCCTCGATCCCTCCTTCTGGTGCAGTGTTTGAGCCAGGCTGGAGGTGAGCACCAGCACAGATGGGCCACACATGCTCCTCAGGTCAAGCTTCTCCCTCTGCAGACCTTCCTCCTTTGGGCCATCAGCATCTTCCAGGGTGGGGAACACACTGCTCACCCTCTCTGGACAAGCGCTTGGGACAGCTGGGAATGAAAAAGAAACTAGAGGCTGTTTAAATGTCAATTCACCTTTAATGTTTGAAAAAAATAAATGGTATTTGAGCCATTGCAGTTATGAAGGGAACAGATCTTGCTCCACGAGAGACCGTGAACAGGTTCACATTAGACTCATGCTTGGAAAGAAAACCAAACCCCAAACATTCTCCTTTCAGATCCAGAGTGGAGTTCTGAACAGACAAGACCACAAGAGTGCCCCAGAGAGTCCAAGGCACATTACCCCAGTGCAGACATTTCCATCAACATGAAGTTATGACAGCTACATTCTTTCTAGTTACAACATTGTTCTATCAATATTACAAAATTAGGCATACTTTGGATTTTGCACAGAGACAAGAAGGACTTTTACTTCAGGAAGTAGTCAACCTGGGTCACCAAGTCATTTCACAATGAATAGTTCCCTTCACTCTGCCCGTTCCCCCCAGCAGTGACTTATCACCAACACCAAATTCATCTCAAGACACAAGCTAGGCTCACCAGCCCGGTGATACTGCCTGTGCATTAGTTAGCAAACCAATAAATAGACCTTATGACAAGCACCAGATATTTACTTGCCATCACACAGCATTTCTGCACACCCAGATAAGAAGAACTTCCTGCAGCATAATCCCAGTCAGTACATACGAAGACAACATCACTGCTGAACCTATTGGAGACCAAGACACTTGTCTGCCTTTGAAGCAGATGTCACATGAGTTTCCTTCACATAAACATCACATGTAAATTTAACTTCTTGGTACTGTGCTTTAAGAACAAAAGCAGATATCAGAACATGGAGGACAATCCTCCAGAAATAGCTTATCAGCTACAAAAAATAATAATAAAAAAAAAAAAAGGAGACAGTGGCCACTTACAAGTCTTCCACACGACTAGCTTGCTTTAAGGAGAGCATCAAGTTAAGGCAGTGTTGAGACAACTGGCTAAGAACGTGCCAAATAGAGCTGCTGTCAGTAGTCACCAATTTGATATCCTACTCCATTTCAGGGAAGGGCCACCCGGCTTTAGATCTCAGTATCAAGGTCTAAAGACTTCAGCCACAGGATGCTGCTTTCTGCAGCAAGCAGCAGCTCAGGGGGATGTTTGTGGAAATCTTCTAGACCAGGCTGAGTTGCTTACAAGTCTAGGTCAGTGTTTCAGCAGAGCCAAAAATAGTGATGGGCACTGAAAGAGAACACCGAGGGTGCCAGCTGCAAGTCTGTTTGTCACAGTCCGAGGTGGAGTTTGACTTGTGTGTGAAAGCCACGTAACCAAGAGCCACCCCACCAGCTTTCAGGGAAGGTCTAAGCACCTGCCCCGAGGTTACTGGGAGAGCCAGCTCTCTACAGTCTGCAGGGTGGGTACAGAGGCTCACACTGGCTTTGCTCCTCGTTACAAGATTAACAGTCTAATAAAACTCAGGAAGGAAGTCAGGGTCTTTTGGCCTGCCCAAAGAAGTTTTCCCAGCCTCAAAGAAGGAGTTACCACTGAGGGAGCTGTTGTGGAATAGTTTTATTTCTTCCCACGTAAAGGCCATTGTTTTAAGCATTTACAGGTTTCCTAGTGCAATACAACCAAAAAAAAGCAGTAACAAAAAAATGCCGCCTTCTTCCCAGGCAACTAAACAGAAGTAGATTTTTACTGCAACATATACACATTAAATATAGTATACAGTCCATGCAGCGGCATAGCCATGTTAAAGGGAGTTGTGGCTTCAGCCATCAGTGCATCACAGTCCAAATTTCACTTGCTCCTACTTCCTATCCAGACTTGAAGAGAAGAATTGCAACCTGACCCAAGTAAAAATAGATGAAGTGCTTTGTCTCGTGTGTTACATAGCTGCCAAAGTTTCTGCCAACAATGCAGTGCCAAGTTGGGTTGTATTTCTTGTCAAATTCCTGAAGAAAGAGAAGAGAGGCATTAAGGCCAAGAAAGCCCACATGAAAATAGTTCTAAGCACAAGTTCTTAGCTGGTTCTGTTCACACGCTATCGCCTCTCCTCCCACCTGCAGCATCGTTGGATTCCCCACTGCAAGACACTATTCTATCGAGCAAGGCAGTGACTGGCACAACCAGACCTCTGCACTGGATTGTTTGAAGGATCCAACACAAGCGAATCATCTCCCCAGACTTGGAGCACCCATCAGCGCTGGGCAGAGAGAGCAGACGCACGAGCTCCCCTTGCTACAGCGCTGTTCAAGCCCTGCGTGTAGGCTAGCTCAGGGGAATATTTCTCCTCTACCATTCCAAGCCCACTCACAAAAAATAAAAAAAAAGATTTTGGCATGTCTGCTCCAGCAAGGCATTTGAGCTTAAAGGTCACCTAAAAAAGAGGAAGGAGAAGTCTAGCTTCTGCTGTTTGGGACTCTTCACATAAAGGGGAGAAAATCTGCATTGAAAATGAGCAAGCAAATTCACAGGCCAGACAGCACATGGAGCCCTAAGAGGTCAGCAGCCCAAACGCTGGCTTGATCCTCAGTATCCTACTCAGCAGGTAAGACAGGGTTAAAGACCATTTTCCTCCCTCTAATTAATACACAACTCCCAAGAACACCCTCCCCTCCCCTGAGACAGGGCCAGAAGAACAGACTCAACAGTCAAGATTAAAGCAAGTGTTAGTCCTCAGACAGCAGCAAGACAGTTTGAGCTCTTTGCAGGTAACCTTTGAAGTAAGGAAAAGGCTTTCTTGCCAGGGCATGAAGGTGCATCAAATTGCTTCCCTCCTCCCACCACACTTTCGGGAAATAAAGGCCAACTTCCTTCTGGATGCCTCCTGTTGCACTCACTCACTTTTCAGGCTGCATTGCCCCAAGCACTTTGAGAGAAGTCTTGCCTCCCATCAAAGTGATCTGAGAAGTTAGAAGACACCCTTGAATCCTTTATACTCAAGCTTAGATCACAAGCAAGGCCCAAAAGCTAGCCCAGGTTCCTCCTTCAAAAGCACTTTGCCTGACCACTGGGAGCAGTGGCTACAGAGGGGACTGACAGCAGCCCATGGCCCAAACATGAGACTTAAGTTAATGGGCTCCTGCAAATGGGGAAACACCTCTTCACAAGCCAGGGCAGCTGCTTGCACTGCTTTTACAGCAGCACCTTTCACAACCCTGCCAGCCAGCACAAGGCCCCATCCTCCTCCACACCACCCAGCCCAGAGCCAGGAACACAGCAGACAGAACCACACATGCACAGCTGCCCCCTTAGAGGGAAACAGAGCAATCCCACCCTGCACTGGTACTTCAAGTTAAGCAGCAGCTGTGGAGCAAGTCCTAAACAGAGCCTGCAGCCAGCCCTTACTAGGCCTGCAAATCCAGAGGGACAGCACTCATAGCTTGCCAGAGCAACAGACCAGGCCCTGCTCTGCCACAGCTCTCCTCCAACCTTGCAGAAGTCCATCCATCCTCTTGGAAATGGCAGCAAACAAGCAAAGAAAAAAAGCACCTTCTCCCTCCAAACACACAAGTGTGAAGCCTCAGGCAGGCACTCAGGCTCATGACAGGCACACATAATTATGAGCTTCAGGAAGTCTCAGCCAGAGCAGCCCCCCTCACCCCTCAGTTACCTTCTTTATATACGCTGCGATGTCCTTTTCGATGTTGTACTTCTCCATGGCCTGCGTAGCACAGTCTACAGCATCCTGCTGCATGTCCTCGGACATGTCCGCATTCTTGATCACAGCCTTTCTGTCAGACATCGTGAACCTAAGGCAGAACATAGATTCCTTTGATCCCTTCCCCAGAAAGAAGCTTCCTGTGCATCAGAGGCTGTCCCTTCTGTGGCAGGCTGTGTGACAGCCAACACCACAAACCCCCTGTTATGGCCAGGGTGAGTTCATCAGGGCAGCCTACAGTAGTGCCCTGCTAAGGTGCCCCGTATAGCCGAGCCCTGTAGCACTGGCACTGTCTGGAGGTTAGATCAGAGATAGTCCAACATCACCACCTGCATTGAGCACATGCAGGCAAAGCTTATGTGTGGGAGGAGACGGGATCTGCAGAGAGCCACAGCCCTCCTGTACATCACGAGGCTACAGCCAAGTTTGCCTTCCAGGTGCACCAGTGGTTTGGAGCATCATCCGTTCAGAGCCTTGCGAGCAAGGGACCCCAGACTGCCCGTCTGCTGCACGGAGGGCTCCGCAAGCACGTTAACAGCAGCAGAGCTTTTATTCCACCCCACGCCAGGAGTTAGTTACTGCTGCTGGTTTAGCCTGGAAGGATTGTTTTTCCACGTTCAGCCTATCGTCATCCCCTCACCTCAGCGCTTCTTTGCCACTGAAACCCAGACTTGGGCTGTTCCCATGGGACAAAGAGAGTCTGATGAGCCAGAAACAGGTTAACACCATGCTGCAGCCTAGGAACAGGGGCAGGGGAGAGCAAGCCCCACCACAGAGCTAGCACAGCAGCCTCCTTTCCCCCCACAGCCTGTGAACCACACCACAGACACTAGAAACCAGAACACTAGTGCTGCCCATCACCTTTAAGAAAGTGGTATCCTGGAGCTGAGCGTGCAGCCCCCTTCACCCTAAGTTAGTCCAGGTGCTTCGTACCAGCCACCGAAGCCATTTACACCTAGATCTGCCATGGCCTTTCCAGGGAGATGTTCAGCACTGGGAAGTTTCCAGTGCAGTTCATATCCTAGAACACAGGGATGTGGCAATTCCAGCCCTGCAGCCTTTCTTCAAGCAAAGGCCGTGACACATGCCCTGGGGAAGGAGCCCCGTGCAGTCCTGCTGCTGGTTGGCACACTCCAACACCCCTCCAGGCACCAGACCCCTCGCTCCCAAGCCACATGTGATACCTGGTCAGGGGCCACATGTTATCTGGGGGACCAGTCAAGCAAAGGTCTGCACTGAGAAGGACCACAGCTGCTCACCTTGGCAGCAGCTCTCAGCAGAGCATATTAAAACTTTGTGGGAATAAGCTTCTTAATGCCAAGGAGTGGCCCCATCTAAGCCTGCAGAGCACCATTAAGTTTCCTAAATCCTTTCACAGTGCTGTAAGTCTTGAGTGATACTACCAAGCGTGTTTTGAAATAGTGAAACTACACATTTTTAGCTCTACTGGGGAGTGAAGAAAATCTGCTGCAATGATCGCTTCCTGGAACAGTCCCAGCAAGCTGAAGGAGTAGCTTTGTTACAGCAATTAAAGGAGCCTGCTACCCAGAGAGAAAGAGAATCCAGTTACATAATTGCAGCCCGATGATTACAATACTTCAATTCTTCACTCTGCCTGTAGTTGAAGACTTCTATTGCAACCTTAATTTATACGTTTTAGATACAACATTTAACAGAGCACTGCTATTAACACACGCTGACAGCATCAGGAGGGATGACAGGAACTGAGCTCAAACACCAGCAGGGAGCATGCGCCCCACCGCAGCTCTGGGAAAGCCACTTGTGCTGTGGTTTAAGCCAGGGGGTGTTAGCCTGTGGCCAGAAATCCTGGCAGGACAAGACACGCCTCATAACAGCCCAACCAACTCCCTGCTGATTTGGATTCACTATCCAGGAATCTGGCAATCCCTTGGGAAAGTCTTCTGGGGGTCCAGCCCACAGGAAAAGGGAAGGAGCTGAAATTCACTTGTGGGTCACTCTTCCAGGAACACCTCTTTAGGGAAAGGGGGCAAGCTCTCGTGTGCACCAGTCCTTCACACACCTCTGCTGCACGCTGAGTTCAGAGGGCATCTGCCATTACATAACCAGGCACAGAGTGACCTGCAAAAAGCATCTTCCTTCCTCATTGTTTAGGCAAGGAGCATCTCAGTGCAGGCCCATGCTGCCAAGGGCCAACAGCGCCATAGAGAAAAAAAAAATGATTATCCTACAGTAGAGCTGCAAGCGCTAGCCAGCCTGCCTTCCCCAGCACCGCACTGCTCCAGGGCACGGCATCCTTCACAGGCCAACCAGGACAGGTGCTGACAGCCGGCCATGCTGCTGGAGGGAGGGTCCCCTGCACCCGCCGGGGGACAGGGAGCAGCTCCGAGTGCCCCCCACCCACCCAAACACCACAGAGCAGGGCCCCAAGCTCAGCTCGTTCCCCCACAGGGTTACAGGAACCCTCCCCACAAGGGAGCCCAGCGGCACCACGTACACATCTTACTCCTAGACCACAACATCACAGCTGGCCCTCAGGGTCTTGCCACCCAAGTCTGGCCCTCTCTGAGGAAAACCATAATGCCCAGCACACAGCCCAGTGCAGGATGGGGGCCTGGGAAAGGGCAACAGTACAGCTCTGACAGCCACCCCTTCCCCGGGCAGGATGGGGTCCTGAGGGAGGCAGACCACAACCCTAGCTGCCACTCCAAGGTAGGATGAGGCCTTGGGAGTATGATTAGGCCCAAGGCAGCACCCAAAACTTCCCTCCCCGGGCTGAGGTCTTGGAAGGAGTATGAGGCCCAAGCCCAGCACCCAACCACTCCCCCAGCAGGGCAGGATGGGGCTTGGGGAGGGGGATGATGCTCAAGCTCAGCACCCACTCCCTCCCTCATCACAACAAGATGCAGCTTTGGGATAGGGATAAGACACAAACGCCTACACCCACTCTTTCCCTCCCCGGGCAGGATGGGGCCTTAAGAGTGGGACGAGGCCCAAGCCCAGCACCCTCCACTTCCCCACTAGGACACTATGAAGCCTGATGGTGGGGGCGAGGCCCAAGCCCAGCACCCACCGCTCCCCCACCACGGCAGGACAAGGCCCTGGGAAGGGGGTGCCGCACAGCCCCTTCCCCATCAAGGCAGAAGGGGGCCCGGGGAGACGCTCCCACAACCGGGCGCATGTGCAGGCCGGAGCCCTGCGTGACCTTCACGGGGGGAGCCCCGGGGGCACCCGAGGCAGCGGTGACCTTGCCCGGAGCGGAGCCGGCAACAGGCCACCGGGGCGGGGCCGGCCCCAGCGCCGCCGGGAGCTGCCCAGGGGCCGGAGCCACCCGCCCGCCGACCAGGGCCGCGACCCCCTCCCGCGGAGACTGCCCCGCCGCCACCTCGCACACGGAGAGACCGGTGCCAGGCGAGGCGCGGGGGCCCCCGCCGCCCCGGCGGAGGGCGTCGCTCACCTTCACAGTGACAGGGCCACCCCGGGAGGGCGAGGCACAGCACCGAGGAGGAGGTGGCAGGAGGCCCGGTCGCGCTCACCTCAGCCCGCTCCGCTCCCTGCGCCGCGCCGAGCGCTCTGCGCCTCCCGGCCGCGCCGCGCTCAAATACCGCCCCGCCCGCTGCGGCGCGCTGCCCCTCGCTCCCCCATTGGCTGCGCCGCTCGGCACGCCGCGTTCCCATTGGCTACGCCGCGGCGCGGCCCGCCGCCCCGGCCCGTCCGCCCGCGCTGTTCTGCCTACATCCTGTTTCATCCCACAATGCCGCGGGGCGAGCGCGGGGCGGGGCGGCGCGGGGCGGTGCCTGGCGGGGGCGGGGGGTTCCCCGGTGCCGTGAGGGGCCGCGGCCGGGGGGGCCGGTCCCCTGGGGGGGTCCCCAACGCCTTGGGGACCCTGATCCCCCGGGGGTGGCTCTGAACCCCCGAGAGGGACCCACTGTCCTGGGGAGACCTGATCCCCTCGGGGGTAACGGATCCCTCGAGGGGCCCTTGCTGCTGTGGCGCCGCTGACCCCCACGGGCCCGGCTCTGCCCTCACACCAGGCGTGACAGGGTGTGTGGCTGGTGCCAGGCCGGCCCCCTGCCTCCCCCAAGCTCAGCGGGTTCCTGGCGCCCCGTGAGACTTCTCTGTGCCCCCAGAGCTGCTTGCAGGCCAGGGACCGCCATGTGCAAGGTGTTCTCGGAAAGCCGGCTCGACCTAGGAGCAATAAACCAGCTCTGTCAGCGGTGACGAGTTGGAGCTTTGCACCTCGATGGCATCTTCCACCTGACATCTTCAACACATGACGGGCATTGATCGCTTGAGCCGTGCGATACCCTCCCAAGCTGGCTGGTGTGGCTGCAGCTTCTCATATTTACAGCTGAGGAAAGTAAGGGAGAAGCAGGAGAGAGTGACCTGTGAAAGGTCCCTGAGGCCATCAGTGGCCCCATTAGGAACAGATCCAGGTCTCCTGGAACTCGATGTAACCTCCTCCACTGTCCCCCAGATGTCCAGGTTTTCAGGCCACTGCAGGCAGGTGCCCCCCAGGACTCAGCATCTCTCCTTGACCTGCAAAGCCAGACAGATTTCCCTCTTCTGAACACATCAAGAGGAGTCCCTCCTTTCTTGGGGTTTTCCTGCTTTTATACTGGCAGCAAAGCTTGGGGAACGCCCAGCAAAAGGGGGAGCATCTTTCACCAAGCCACTAGTCCCTGTCCTGCAGCAGACGCTGCTTTTCCCCGGGGGTGTCTCGGCAAGTCCTGCCCGGTCCCTTTCCTGCCAGGTCCAGCCTTGCTTCGTGTGGGAAAGCTGATAAAATCCCAGTCCCGGGTCCTGCGCCGCTGAGAGCTGGCCCTGCACCGCACCACTGCTGGGGGGTGACCCGCAGCCGTCCGAGCAGCTTCATCGTACATTCACCGTGAGAACGTGTGATGTTTCATGTGCATGTGAAAGCCAAAGTAAGGACAAAGGGGAGAATATAAACTCTCTGTTCACCCTGAAGGCCAGGGAAAGGCCTGATGCAGCACTGTGATACCCTGGTTTGCATTACTGCTCTCCCTGGAGTAAAGCTGTGGTAAATCTCAGCTTTAGTAACTCAGCAGGTATCGGTGCCGTCAGAGTGGGTTGAAGGGCTGGTCGGGTGCTGCGGTGCCTTGACAGGGACCCCAGAAGCCCCCCCGCCAGCAGCCCTGCAGTGGGGTCCCCATGGCTGGCGAGGGGCTGGCAGATAAACCCCATGCGGCCTGTTGTGTGCAAACCTCAGGGTGGGAAACAGCAGAGGAGACTCACGCTTGTAAACTGTCTGCTGGCCACACGCCTGCCGGTGAGGTCTCCAGGATCCTGGCACGCAGGTGTGACACCGGCGCTTCAGCCACTTGGCTTTCCCACGCAGGGCTCCTGCCCTCCGTAAACGTGCTCCAGGCATCCACCTGCCCCCTGGGCTGCCCCTACCCCTCTGCCAGGCTGGCTGCCAGCCAGCTCCCAGTTTGGTTGCCCCATTTCACTGGAGCGGAGGTGCCAAAAAGCCCTTTGCAGAAGCCACCTGAAGAAAAGCCCAGCAAAACAAAAACGTTCCCATTCCCGTGCCGTCCCTGTCGCCACGCCGCGGTGCCCTCACAGCGCTGCCCGGTGTGAATAGTGGCGAGATGGATTCAGTGCTGTCCGGGCTCAGCTGGCTCTTAATGAGACCAGTTTTAGTTGCACGCGTGGCCTTGAGAGCCAGGGAGACCACTCGGGGTACTGAAATCTGTCTAATTTGGTTGCTGAAGGCAGGCAAGCCCACGGCTGATAACAGCCCTCGGGGCACAGGCTGGGGTTCACTCCACGTCTGTGCTTTTGCCCGGCGAGCAGGCAGCCCAGGAATGGGCCGATCCTTTTTGCTAATGAAGTGGATGCTTCTCGGTGTGACCTTTGCAGCCTCTGAGATACTGGTCAAAACTCCCCAACAGCAAATAAAATATTTACTATTCCCAAATGGGTCCAGACTTGAGCTTCAGCCTTAAGGCAGCAGAAGCCAGAGAGCAGCAGAAAAGCAAGCGAGGACTAACGCCGCAGGGCATGGCACTGATTTGTAAGACCACCGCTGGTGCCAGGGGACCCGACCTCCAGCCTTCAGATGGATAATTCGAGGGCACAAGCATCCCCTCTGAGCTGAAATGCTCAAAGCCTGCAGCCAGCCATGGAATTACAGCCTCGGGCCTCAGCCTTGTTAGCACTGAGATCCCCCTGCATTGCTCTGGGCAATAACCGATGGTCTCTGCACCCCTGGAGCAGTGTTTTTCTTGCTTTCATCTGCAGGTTGGCTTTTCTCGCTCCCTCTGCAGGAAGGAGGAGCGGGCAGTGCCTGTCCTGCCGGGACGCAGGTGATGCCCAGCACCCACCGACGTGCTCTGGGTCACCGCAGACCACCCCGAGCTGGGACCCTGCCTTCGTCTGTTTGGGATGCTGGTGCTAATGCAGTAACAGCCACAGCTACAGCCCTTTATGAGTTTCCATCCTTCAGTGGCAGCGGGAGTAAATATTTTTGTGGTGATGTCTCCAGAGGCTCCACGCAGCCAGAGGGGGCTGGAGGTGCTGATCTCGGGGCTGAGGAGGGGGGAAAGGCCATGCCCCGGCAGATGATGGGCAGCTGCCAGAGCAAGACCTGCTTGGGAGAGGCAGGGGGTCAGAGTTCTGCAGGGTGCCCAGGACGTGGGAGCCCACGGGGAGCCCTGGGAGTGGGGATGGGGCAGACCCAAGTCCCCGTAGGCTGTGGCATGGTCTAGGCTTGCCCAGCTGGAGCGGGCAGGCTCCCCGGGGCCGTGGTGCGGAGCCGGCCCCGCAAGGCTCCCAGGAGTGCCTGGCCACGAGGGCAGCCAGCTCTGCTCGGGTTCGCCACACAGCGCTTGGCTGGGCTATTTATAGCTGTGGAGGCAACAGATCTCTGCGTCTTGTGAATCTTTTTCATGAGCATCCCAGACCAAGAGGTGCAGAGCCTCGGCTCTCCCCTTGCCGGGACAGAACGGAGCCGTGGTTTGCATCAGGGCAGCAGTGCTGTGGGCACAGAGCCCGGCTATGGCCCCGGTGAGGGCACAGGGCCCGGCTACGGCCCCGGTGTGGGCACAGGGCCCAGCTACAGCCCCGGTGCGGGCACAGAACCAGCCTGGCCATGCTGGAGGAGGCAGCTCCCTCCCTCCCTGGCACTGAGCTGCCGAGGAAACTCTGCTTTGCTCCTCCGAGGAGCTCCGGCATCGGCACACACCAAACCAGTCTCGCAGCGCTGCTGCCGCAGGTGAGCTGGCCCGCAGGCTGGGCTGCCGCTGCCCTCGGCAGAGCCAGGTTGCCCATCCCGTATTGCTACACCACCCATTACTAACGAAGGAGCTTCATTAGCGGGGAGGGATCCGAGCTGCTCTAAGTCAGATCTTCATTCCCGCTGCCGTGAGTTTCTGCTTAATCCTCGTGTGCGATAGAGTGACAACCACAAAGTCTGGTTTGACTGTACTGTTAATCCTGAGCCGAGGCCGGGGCAGACGACAGGGGCTCAGCAGGTTTCAAGGCTCGAGGCAGCTGCTGCGTGATGCTCGTCCTGTCTGTCCTGCACAACGGGCACCCCAGGCTTTCCCACGAGCACTCCCATGCTCTGCACCTCCCAGTATTTTCTGGGTGCAAGCGGGTGCAGAAGCAGCGCTCGCCTCCCTCCTGCCCTGCCTGTCCCGGGGATGCCCATGGGCACCTTCAGCCCGGGGCAGGAGGGAGCTGCCCTGGGGACCCAGCTGCAAAGGGACGAGGTATAAAACGGGTGGCCCTGAACCCAAATGGTGACAGTCAACGGTCCACAGAGCTGGCTTCAGTGTGGGTGGCTGCTTCTGTAATCCCAGCGCAACCCCATCCCAGTTACGTCCTGCCTCCTGTCCCACGGCAGCAGAGGGGCTGGAGGAGCCCCGCACAGCCCCGCACAGCCCCGCTCCTGCCCCGCACAGCCCTGCTCCTGCCCCGCACAGCCCCGCTCCGGCCCCGCACAGCCCCGGCCGCAGCTCGGCGCTGCGCTTCACACACGAAGGACCACGGCCTCGACGGAAGAAAGTGCTTCAAATGCCACGGCGGGAGATGCGTTCCTGAATTGTGACAAAAAGCATTTATTTATAAATTCCTCCACTATATAAGGCACTTCACGGGGATTAAGAGGAAAAGGGCCTGGCGGCGAGGAGCCGTTTGCCATCTAAGGCTGCGCTCCTCCTGCCCCGTGGCTGCGCGCTCCCCCACAGGACGCGTTTCCAATCCCAGGGGATTTTAAGCCAAAAGCTGCAGACTTGGTGCATATCTGCCCTAAGAAAGGCAGAGGTCTGGGAACTGAAAGCTGGGCTGACAGCGCGGCTGCAGCATCACACCGGCTCCGCTTCCATGCTGCGCCTCTACGGTAACATCCCCCAGAGGAGATTTTTCTTCTTATTTAACCTAAACCCACTTTGCCACAGCTTAGCCCATTGCCTCTGCTCTGCCATCGACACACCACACTGACGTATTTTGTAGCCCCCAGCCTCCAGCTTCCCGGCTGCCGGAGCCGCGTCCTCACCGGCCGCAGCCCCCCCGAGGCTGCCCAGCGAGTTATTTTTCACCAGGAGTCAATTGTTTTGGCAAGTGTTTTGCAAACGGCATTACGGAGGGTTTGCTATCGGTCCCGGGCTGCTTTGATCAGTCTTGTTTGCGAAGCAGTTTTCAGCGCCCTGGTTAATGTACGTTATTATCTCCCTGAATCCCTGCTATAGAACCTGAATAAATCCCGTGGAAAAAGAAAATGCCCTATAAAAGGAAATGCTCTATAAAGCTGCCACCGCTGATGCCGGGGGTTTGATCACTGTAAGCAGCCCATTAACACCAGTATCACACCCCAAGTCCCCCAGTTTATTGTTCACAACTTTAGGACGATAAAGCGTTTTCACTCCCTGCCACCCTCTCCACTGCTAAGATCCAGTCTGGGCACACTTCTGTCTCCCATGGGTTATTCTCACATCCCCTGGGAATGGGAACCAGGTTCTCCCTGTGCCCAGCACGCTGAGCAGCTCGTCCCCACGCCTGATCTGCGAGGGCTTTCAGTCCAGAGTGACACCGGAGTGCAGAACCTGGGACTGTCACTACCTGCGGGGCAGCAGGCGCAGGGGGTCGAGGTGTTCCTGCGTGGGGAAAAATGTTCCTTCATCGGCAGAACCACCCAGCACTGGGTCAAACACTTCCCATCTGTCCTGGAGCAGAGGCAGCTGCAGCGTGGCACCATGACAGGGCAGCCTGGGCTTATCTCCAAGGCAAACGGGCTTAAAAATGTGGCAAGCTATAGACGGCTTTTTATCCAAACATTGCTCTCCACGAGGTAGTGTGCTCCTTGCCATCCCACAAGCATGATAGAAAAAACTAATACTAAACGACTTGTGAGCCTTATTAATATGTATTCAGGTCATCTGCTCTGCGAGTTTTTGCCAGGGACTCGCCGTGTGCAGTTCACGCAGGATCCGTAAATAAAAACACCTCTCTGGAATCTCGGTGGGGTCGTGTTAGCACGGGAACATAACAACCGCCTGTGTGCATGCAGACGGATGGGGTGGGACGCAGCCCAGTGGGGCTGAGCTGGCCAGCCCGCGGCTCCCAGCCCAGCAGGATGCACCGAGCGCTGGGACCTCCCTTCACTCTGATCTCTCCCGAAGTGAAAGGGCGGCTTTAGACACAACACAAGCACCAAAGGAAAAGTCACGTCAAGCCCCACGCTGCGTGGCCGTGCCTTGGGGCTTCGCGGGCTTTGCAGGGGTCCCAGTCTGACCGCGAGGCAGAGGAGTTTCAGGACGCGGTGTGCTTGCAGGGCCAGGTCAAGGATGAGTGTTCATTTGACTTCTTCCCTTGAGTTTCTCCATTTTTTCTTTCCTGTCCTCCCTCCCGTTTGGGCTGGGTGCTCCAGCACAAGCCCTAAACCCAACGTGGTTTTTCTGCGAGGGGCCCTGCCTCCACATCAAAGGAAGTTTATAAGGCTGGAAGGGCTGTTGTGATCATCTGCTCCACCCTCCTGGGAGCCACAGCGCTCACCAGGGTCGTTTTTTTGTGGTGGAGCAGAGCACAGCGCTGCCCTCAGACGAGCTCGGGGGTGCTGAGGCACACCGGGCTGCTCTGGGCTGGCTGCACGGGGGTTTGCTCCTGCACCGCTCTCTGCATCGCCTCCGCTCTGCCACGCTCCTGCCTTCCCTGCTGCGGGTCAGCCGCGGGCTGCAGTCCCCAGGGGTGTCCCTGCTCCGGGAACACGCCGGGCGCTAACCGGTGAACCAGCTGGGAAATCACGTGTGGATCACCTGGTGCTCATGCATGAAATAATCGAGCAGTCATGCACGCACCGATTGGGCATTCATATGCAAAGTAACTGGGCGCTCATGCGTGAACTGCTTGGGTGCTCATGCACGCACTAATTGGGTGCTGAAATGTGCAGTAATTAGGCATTCATGCACGCACTAACTGGGCATCCATGCATGGACTAATCCTGCACTCGTGCGTGAACTAGTCGTGCACCTGTGTGCACGTTCAGCATCCTTTCGGTTGCTCCTGCACCTCCCAGGCACTCCTGCAGGAGTTAATTGGGTGCTGATGCATGTGCTAATTGGGAGCACATGCGTGAGCTCCTTGGGTGCTCGAGTGTAAATTAACTGGGCACTTGTGCACTCACTGATCGGACACTCGTGTAAATTCACCAGGCACTCACGCACGACCCGAGCGGGTGCTCCTGCGGGGACAAGCAGAGCCCAGAGCACCAGAACGCCCGCTGCTCCCCCCGGCACGCGTGAGCTGAGAGCTGCGTCTCCCCAGCAGCCTTGCTGCCACGCGTGAGCCGATCTCACACCTTCCCCCGAGCTCCCCGCGGCGTAGGAAGGAGCTGCTGCCGTTCAGACAACTTAAATCCTGTTCAGGCACAGCAGAAATACAAGAAGCTCCAAAAGCAGGAGACAAGGTCTCCGCTGTGTAGAGTGATTTAGGTCAGTCTCACTTCTGCAATGATTTATTTAAGCTCTAGCGCTTCCTGGCCCAAGTGAGGGAAAAAATGAGAAGAAAAAATCAGAATCCCCCATATTTACACTATTTTTCTGTAATGTTTATGTTGTGGAAGTTACAACATCATCTGCCAGCGCCGTGTTAATCCAGGCCTGCAGACACTGTCACTACACACTCACAGTTCTTGGGGTTGTTCTTCAACGTGGAGCAACTTGCTAAGCACAAAATCTCAGCCCGCAAAAGCTTCCGAGTGGTTGTTTCTCACTGGAAAGCACGTCCCATCCCTCCATCACTGCTGGGCCTTTACCAGGAAGGATCTTGCCTTCCTGCAGTTGAAAAAATGACCGTTGTGAGCTGATTCAGAAGCGAAGCAGCCCGAAACAACCCACTGTGGGCACAACTCTGCAAGCCCACAGCCAGCAAACGGGCGGTGGTGGGAGCCTGGCACCAGGCAGCACATCCCACCAGCACCAGCGGGGCAAGCAGGGCCAGAAAGGAGGGGCTCCCAGGCCGGGCGCTGGAGGCCATGCCTAGCTACGTAGCCACGTATATAAATGTATATATCTATACATAGCAAGCAGGTACTCAGGGGCTCGCCATGACACGGGTGCCAGCAGCCCAGCGGGCTGGCATCAATGAAAGCACTGGCCAAACTGCCCTGTCCTGCCCTCCTCGCCAGCCCGGTCAGTCATCTATTAATGCTCTCAATACAATCAATAAATATACATTTTATACATCCCTTAAGCCTGTAATATCTCTCTGTGTATAAGAGGCCACGAGGGATTTTGTTTTAATTAGAGGACTGCTTAAGGCTGCTCTGCCTACCGCTTCATCTGCCCTGGAAATGCCGCGGGGGAGAGGTTGTCCTGACACAGCTCTGCTCACAGCCCAGCTCCTCGCCAGCAGCCCGAAGGCTCAGCAGCAGCATGAGGGCAGGAGCAGGGAGGCAGAGCGGGGCACAGCCCGTACCCACCTCCCTCTGCCACCTCCAGCACGAGCCAGGGAAATAGCGGTGCTGAACCGGAGTGGCTCTGAGCCCACCACCCTTCGGACTCGGCTCATCTCCTGCCACAAGCCTGACGGTTCGGGAAGGGGCAGAGCCTTCCCTAAACACGAGGGAATTAGTTATAAACTGTTGGCTGAAACCCTGCTCGCATCTCCAGCCTAAGTGCAAGGCGGCTCTTCTATTGGGTGCAGGGAGTATTCCCATTTTCCTGCCAGCGATGCGGCTCTCCCTCCTGGCAGCGATGCCCTGCGTAAGAAGGGTTGAGTGTCTGAGCATCGCCCACCGCAATGGATCCACGGGGAGATATCCTCAAACAGCCACAGCACCCACCCCAAACGCACCGAGCTCCAGTGCTGGCTGCGTGCTGTGCAGAGGCAGGTAGAAAACTCAGCTTTTGATATTTCACTGCTTATGAAATCTCGCGGTGCCCTCCCAGCACCCAGCCCAGGACCCAGGGAAGCCCCTCGCAGGGGGACAGGCCCCCCAAGCAGCCTGGTGCAGGCTGGCCCCGGGGGTGCATGGGCTCTCAGTTCCTCTGCTGCATGTAATGAAACATGCCCAGGCTTGATTTATCGGGGTGTAACTCACCCCTGAGGCTGTAAGCGCACCCCGTCCCTTGCCTGCACCCCCTGTGCTGGGAATTACTGGGCAGGGGCCAGCCACGTCCCCGCTCTGAGGGCTGCTGGTTATTCCTGGCCATACGGGGAGGTGGCAGGAATGCATTTCCTGGTGAGGAAAGAGTGGAGGTTTCTAGCGAATGGAATATACCTTGGCAGAGTTTGCAAAGGTGGTGGTTGTTTTAAGGGGATGTAACAGCTGCTCAGGTCCCACGGCAAGGAAATACCCGTGGGAGGAGAGCAAAGCCCTGCCCAGACGGCAGCGTCCTCGGAAGCAGCCCTCGGTGGCCTCAGAGGGCTCTGCCTCCGGGCTGGGCTCCCCGGAGCCCGTGTGCCAGCCGCCGTCCAACACGTCTGCCTGTGCCGTGGAGCACCACGGAGACAGCGGGTTTCCTTGGGCTCCTGTGCCGCTGCCAGAGCTGCACCCAAACCTGTGCCCTCGGTGTAAACCACCAACGCGGGTGTCTGGAAGGTGTGTTTCCAGTTCAGCCCAGTCTCACCAGTGCTCAGGGGGCACTTCAGCCCCAGTCCATCACAGCGCTCAGCTCGTGTTTAACTCCAAGCAGGCAAGCAATCGGTTCGGGAGCAAAGCTGCCCTCTGCCCGGGAGGACGAGGAGGAATGAAAAGGAGAATAATAAACAAAAAAAAAGCCCTAGAGGAAAAAAAATACTCACTGACGTCCTTGATGGTCTCGGAGCAAACAAAAGTATACGGAGGCACTGCTTTATGGTCGCCCCTGGGACCGGCTGCACACATTTATTGGTCTTTCTTCCTCTGCTGTTAACAGCAAAAAAGCCTCGCAGGGAGGGGATGGCCCTGGGCAGAGAGAGCTGTGGCCACACGGGCCACCACGGAGACCCGAGGGACCCTTGAGCAGCGCATGTATGTGCACACACACATGGGAAACCATCAAACACCCGATGCTCACGCTTGGGTGCTGCCTCTAAATGACAACGATCTCCTCGTTTCTGACCTCATATTGTAACTTGCTAATTTAAAAGCAGTTTATTTCGCACGTTACACCTTCTGTAAGGATGATTTGGATACGAACTGTGAGGTTTTCTAAACGGGGAATGTCTAGGTAGTAAAATGCTGTGAAACAGGATTTCCAGTGGGAACAGGCACCGGCCTTTTAGCAGCACCTTCCAGCCGGGCGCTGGGCTCGGCAAACCACTCAGGAACTTGGCAACTGCTCCCAACCCTTCCCTTTGCCAATGTCTAGTTTATTTTTCCTCGTTTGTTTGCCTTCCATTGAGCTCAGACAGTAAAAATACACGGCTCGGTGTCACTCCTACCTCGGCCCGCGTGACTTTCTGTATTCAGGTGGTTATCGCAACCCCTCACCTCTCTCAAATGTTTATATAAATTGACGCAGGTCAACAAAACAATTCCTAAAACTTTATTTGTATTTAAAAATATTCTGCCTGAAACAAATTTTAATGCATTTCCCATTCATTCTATCTCCTTGTCTTAAGAAAATCAGCAAACCCACGTCGATGCCACGGGGGCTGCAACCCGTCGTCTCTTTTCAGAGGGAGCGGGGACGTCGGCAGCTGCCAGCGGCTCTCCGACGGAAAGCTAATGGAAAACCTCCTTTTACAACCCACCCAGGCCTAGCAAATGGGGGTTATTTTTGGAGAACAAAAAGATTCGGCTCTGCCCACGCTCCTGAGGCTCAGCGGCACGGCCACCGCGACGCCTAAACACGGAGCTCTCGCTGCCCGTAGCGGGGCAGCTGACGGCTGTGCCACGGCACTGCGGCTTCCTGGTGGGGACGGTGACAGATGCCACACACGGAGCAAGAAGCTATCGATACCTCGAATGGACACGGCGTACAGAACGCTGCCTGTTCGATAAGCCCTGCAGCACGGGGCTCTGGCTCACTCGGTGTGACCTCCCCGGTGTTTTGTCACCGCTCACTGTTCCAGTTCCCTGTATCCGATGGCACCGTTCGCTCCGAGTCGAAGCACGAGCGGTGGGAAAGGAGGTGCTGAGCGGGGTCGGTGAGCTCCTGGTGCTGGTGCCGTGCCACTGGCTCCTCGGCAGATCCCGGCGCAGAGAGCTCAGCCGGCCGCATGCCGCACGCCTGGGGCGTGGGAAGGTGTCGAGGGGAAAGGAGGCAGCTCCGGGGGATGCACAGAGATATAAAACCAGCAAAAGAACAAGGAGCGAAGGAGCAGTCGCAGGGGAAACCCTCGCTGGCCAGTCCCTGCCTGACCACAAGGATCTTTCTGAAATGGGCCACCCAAACAGATACACCCCTTTTTGCTTATTTATTCCTTAGCAGGAATAAACCTTGGCAGGTTTATTTTCATTAACAGTTTGCATTCGTTTTTCTGTGTCCACATCAGGCTTTGGAGCATCCCACCAGGCAGGGAGAGGGAAGAGCAACTAAAGCGGCTGCTGCAATATTCAGGGACAGCGGGAGACAGGGAGCCACGGGGAGCGGGCAGAAGGAGCCCCCAGAGCCCTGTACGAACATAAACGTTTTCCCAGGGAAAGAAACCAATTCAAACAGGTTTGGGGGCTCATTGAAACTTTTCAGTCTGTGCCAACCGCTGCCTCTTCCCCTCCCCGCCCCCAGACGTGGTGCGCTGGCACGTGGGAATCAAGGTGGAAACCAGGCGCTGAAAATCAGAGTAACATGAAAACAAGACAGCAGAAATCACATCAAAAACCCTGATTTTAATTTTTTTCTAAAATTAACCCTTAATTGCTACTAGCAAGACAAATAACCACATGTGATTTAACTAGATTCTGCTTCCTTCAGCCAGCCTGGCAGGTTGCTGGAGACCAGCCGGGGTGACGAGGCGGCTCGTGGTCCTGCGCTGCTCGTGGCCCTGGGCTGCTCGTGGCCCTGGGCTGCTCGTGGTCCTGGGCTGCTCGTGGTCCTGGGGTGCTCGTGGTCCTGGGCTGCTCGTGGGCCTGGACTGCTCGTGGGCCTGGGGTGCTTGTGGTCCTGGGCTGCTCGTGGGCCTGGGCTACCGTGGCTGCAGGAAGGCTCCGGGCTGCGCCGGAGGGTCCCGTGAAGACCTCAGCAGTCTGCTCCGGGCTCACGGCTCTGCCGAGCACATCGTGTTTAGCAGCTGTAACGGTGCAGCTGTTCTCATGGCGAAAACAGAGCAACGTTTCAGAATTTCTAAAAATGAGCATTTCCACAGTGCCCTCCAGGCAAGATTTGAATGCAGGTGGTGTTATCTATGGAAAAGGCGTCGACGCAGCCTGCCCTTCCGCTGGCTCTTCTTTAGATCTCTACCCGTGCGTGTCCTTTCAGGGAAAATTCACACTGTCAAAGCCTGTGGTGGTTTTCGTTTGCATCAAGACATGCTGCAGCATGTGCACATGAAATCTTTTTGCTTACGTATGAATCCACATAAATGACATGAGCTCTGCCACCATCCGCTTTTATGGGAAATATTTTCAAACTTACTCATTTTCCTTGCCTTAGCAATGCACTCAGCGTTGCTCTGAGAAAAATCAGGCAGGATTGTGGCATCTTTTTTCCACATGCAAGTTAATAACTTTGATAACATTGAGGCACTTTGATAACATTGAAGCACTATTTAAAATCAAAGGCCCCCCAAACATCAGCTTTATATTTCAAGCCCCAAAGTCACTATCTGTGCAGTTTGTGTTACTGTTGAAATGCCAAAAGAAACCACTCAAGCAGCATCCTCAGAACAACTGTGATGGGAGGGAAATAGCAAGTTTGGACAATTCAAAGCTTAGTTCTCAAAAATAATGTTACAACTTAAGACGCCGTTTTAAAAACGACCCTTTTCTTCCAAACAATCCGAGCTTTGAGAAACTGCTATTTTGGAACAAAGTAAGATTAGTCAAGACTAATCCCAGCTGGATTGTGCCATACTAAGGACTAGGACAAACAGGTTCTCGCTAACAGAGCTGTCCAGCACCTCCCGTACGGGGCCACACCACTAACATTTGCATTATTCATCAATATTCTCCGTTGGAAAGCCCTGGCTCTCATTACTCTCATTTTGAGAACGAAAGCTTGTCAATTTTACAGTAGTTGGCTTTTTTTTTAGCAAGATTATTTGCTGTTTCCTTCCCAGTAATGTATTTTCTACATAATTAATGTTTAATGATTCTCCACATATATATTTTGCCAGAAAGCCAAAAGCGACTCTTGACAAAGCAAATAAGTGTTCTGCAGGTTATCCAACTCTGTTAAGCTCTCTGCTGATAACACTGAGAGAAAAAAGGTAATAAGGAAGAAAACACTCAATATTTCTATAAAGAGACACTTCATTAAGGTAATTAAGGCAATAATTTAAAGCAGTTATGAGGTTATTAACACACAAAAGAAATTATGCATTAGGGTTCTCACAAACCAGGCAGCCTTACCATTATTTTATGACGCCTTTAAGAATAACTTTCAGCAGTTTAATAAGCTTTTGAAAATACAGACTCATTTCTTGGCAAAGGATGGAGCCTTCCCTACACCTGGGAAGAGCATATTTGGGGCCTTTGAGATTTGTTTTTTTTGTGGGGAGGGGAAATGTTATTTTATTTTTTTTTTTTTAATATGCAGCAAGTATTTCTGCTGAGCTGGCAAATAACTGCATTAGCTTGTTAAATTGTGCTAGTTTAAAAAATGCATTTATCCCAAATCACCCACCAAAGTCACATCGATCAACGCTGGAGCCGCAGCGGCCCTGCAGTCACCGCCTCACCAGTCCGTGCTCCGCTACAAGCAGAACCATGACACCATAAAACTCTGCTAAAGACGCAGAAAATCCCTAGAGAGTTGGTAGTTTACACTTTGCAAACCACCGCTGCTGAAGATGGGCTTTCTCAGAACATCTTTCAGTGATTAATAGCAGCCTTTATTCAAACCACCAGCGATCTAACGTAGATATTGCCACTGTTAAAAATCACCAGAGCAGAGGACGTTACTGTCCGTTAACCTACGCGAGAGAAAAATGAAAGGCATTTATAACAAACATGTTATGACGTTACACTGAAAATATTTTTCTAACTGTAAGTCATCCGGATTGCTGTTTTTCTAGAGGAATATGCATTTTTAATTAAGACATGAAGAATGAAGTATGCCTGACAGACTCTAGTAAAGAGCCATGACACATTTTTCAAAATCCCTTAATTAACTTAGGAGCCTGAAGGGTTTTTCTGCGCCCTCAGACACTACTTTAACCCCATCACGGTGGTTACAGTGACTCAACCTTTCCAGCACCACATGGACTCGCTTGTGCCGATACAAAAGATACCAAGGGACAAACAAGAGACATCCCGATTGCAAAAGCGCAACTATTTCTATTATTTTTAGATGTATCCCTCCCACGTCTGTTATATCTTGCGGATCATACAAAAAATTCTCACTTCAGCTGGGACACAGCAGGGAAGAGCTGCCGCGCTCTGAGGGTTTGGGGCACACCAAAGCCCTGTGTCTGTCTAAAGTGACATTTACACATCATTTGGGGCTGTGACAGACTAGACTGCTACACTGGTGTTTTAAAGTGACTTTATTTAATCTCATAATCGTACATGATTTTCTTGCTTCTTCCCCAGGAAATCCTTTTCTGCCCTCTTTTGTACACACTTCTCATGCAACTCTACATTAAACCTCCAAAGACACACCACGCAGCACTCGCGTCTGAGGGAGCAGAGCCCTTAGGAGATGATGTTTTCATAAACGTGTCTACTGTAGATGTGACTTTGCCTCAATCTCAAATGCTTTTTTGTTCCTCCACTTTTTACTAACAAAGTCAAGTATGTTTTTAAGGCTTGTTCTGTCCAAAGTCGCTGTGCTCAGCCTCCAAAGTAGATTTGAGTGTCCTTCCAGAGCAGACTGAGATTATTCTGACGCAAGAGGCCCTGAGAACCATGATATAGCGTTCAGAAACGGGAGAGCACAGTGTTAGAAGGGAAAAAAACCCACAAAATTAGCAGTCCTAGAACGTAACTTTAATGCCCTGCTAAAGGGGATATGAAAGCAGGATGGTCGCACGGCTGAGCAGCGACCAGGCCTGGATTCAGCTCCCTGTGCCCTTAGGGCAGCCATTTTATCTCAGCGTGGCCGAGCCGGTCCCAGCTCGCTTCCGTCCTACCCTCGGCCCTCCCGCCCGCCTGCGGAGCGGGCAGAGCCCTTCTCCCCACGCCCCCTGGGCACGCCACAACGTGTCAGAGCCGTGACTGCGACCCGGGCGCGGCCGCATCGCTTCTGCCCACAGCGCAGAGCAACCCGCTCCGCGCCGCCATGGCCGCCGCCCCTCCCGCCCCCCCGCAGCCGCTGCACACGGCCCCACCACCCCCTCCCCCGGTGCATTGTGGGACACGCCCCGCGCCTTGGCGCCAAGCGCCGGCGCGGTGCATTGTGGGACACACCCTCCCCTGCCCCGGCCGGGCCTTCTTGGCGCGGACGCCGCACCGGACGTGACGCCACACGGCCCGCTGCCGTGAAAACCGTGGCCGGGGGGTGCGCTCTCGCCTCACGGCGGGTAGCGGCGGTGCCCGAGGGAGCCCCAGGCTCGCCGCGCCTCCGCGCTCGGAGCGGCACCGTCCGCACAGGCCCGGCGTCCGGGGGGCGCCTGCCACGGGGCGAGAGAGCAGGGACTACTTTCCTGCGAAGCCGCGCATGCGCAGGACGGAGGAGTGAGGGCGCGGCGGGAGACGCGGGCGCCGCCTCGCTGTACGACAGCGCGGGAGGTGCTGCGTCCCGGGGTGAAATCGCTGCGCGCAGTAGGAGCGCGAGGGGAGCCGCGGTCGCCATTTTGAAGCGGTTGTTGGGGGAGGCGGCGTGTGCGCTCCCGTGTGCCCGGCCCGGCCCCGCGCCCGCCCGACCGCCCGCGCTCCGCGCTCCGAACCTCCACCGCCGCAGCCATTGCCGACCTTGCCATGTCCGGAGGGGGCGTGATCCGCGGCCCAGCCGGTAACAACGACTGCCGCATCTACGTGGGGAACCTGCCCCCCGACATCCGCACCAAGGACATCGAGGACGTCTTCTACAAGTACGGGGCCATCCGCGACATCGACCTCAAGAACCGCCGCGGGGGCCCACCCTTCGCCTTCGTCGAGTTTGAGGACCCCAGGTGAGACCCTCCACCACCCCCGGGCGCTCCCCAGGGAGAGGGGACTTGGGCCCCGCCGCGGCCTGAGGGGTGTGTGTCCCCTCCAGCCCTGGGCCTGAGGCGGGGGCAGCCGCCTGCGAGCTGCTTCTCCCCGCCCGTGCAGCATCGACCCCCCCCCCTTCTTCTCAGGCCGCGGTAACGGGCCCCCGCTGTAACGGGGGGCCCGGGAAGGGGGGCGGCGGGCGGGCGGGGCCGGCGGGAAGCGGGAACAAAGGCGGGGGGGCGGCGCGTGGGCAGGGCGCGGCGCGGGGGGGCGGGCGGCCGCGCTCACCGCCCCGTCCCGTCCCGCAGGGACGCGGAGGACGCCGTCTACGGGCGGGACGGCTACGACTACGATGGGTATCGCCTCCGCGTGGAGTTCCCTCGGAGCGGCCGGGGCACCGGCAGAGGCGGCGGCGGCGGCGGGGGGGGCGGAGCCCCCCGGGGCAGGTACGGCCCCCCGTCCCGGCGCTCGGAGTACAGAGTGATCGTCTCGGGTAAGTTGTTCCTCTCCCGCAGCGCAAGTGCTCCCCCGGGGTCTGCCAGGCAAGCTTCCCGGCGAGGGGTGGTGCGGCTCCGAGTTGTTTCTTAAAAAGCATCGTAGCCCGGGGGGAATGCTGTCTGCACGGTGCTAACGGCTCCTCGAGACAGCCCCTCTGCTTACTGGGTAGTCTCTCTGCTTACTGCAAGCTGATGCTGTAGCTACGGGAGGTGAGAATATAAACCGTTTTTAAAGTCATGTCTTGTTTTTTTTCTATAGGGCTGCCTCCAAGTGGAAGTTGGCAGGATTTAAAGGATCACATGCGTGAAGCAGGTGATGTATGTTATGCTGATGTTTTCCGAGATGGCACTGGTGTCGTGGAGTTTGTACGGAAGGAAGATATGACCTACGCTGTGCGAAAACTGGATAACACTAAATTTAGATCTCATGAGGTAGGTTTCATACTTACTTTCTTTGGCCAGAATTGGATACAAGGGGCTTAACAGTAGGACTTGAAGGTAAGGAACGTGTGGTGGTGTTCATTGTTCGTATACAAAGCAGCTAAATAAGTCTGTGGTCAGTTTGTCGGGAGATAGACTTTAAAGCTTTGATGTCTATTTCCGTGCTGTAGTAAACGCTATCTTCAGTCTGTCAGCATGCCTAAAAAGATGGCCCTAAAGCCTAGACTTTTCAATCGAAAGTTCTGTCTATTCAATAGGGAGAAACTGCCTACATCCGTGTTAAAGTTGATGGCCCAAGAAGTCCAAGCTATGGAAGATCTCGGTCACGCAGCCGTAGTCGTAGCAGAAGCCGTAGTCGAAGCAACAGCAGAAGCCGCAGTTATTCCCCAAGAAGAAGCAGAGGATCTCCACGCTACTCTCCCCGCCACAGCAGATCCCGATCTCGTACATAAACGATCACTAGCTCTGATCTTTTTGTAGAACCCCGTGTTGTACACAGTTTTCCTTTACTTAGTACAGCCTTTCATTTTTTTTTTTTTAATTCAAACTTGTTTTATTCAAATTGGCTGAAGTGTTGAATTGCATTCTTGTGTAAAATCCCTAGTGAGTATTTGCTCCTTAACATCAACATTCCCCTCATGTCTTTGGTAAATTGTATTTTAATTGATGTCAGTCAGGATTGTTTCGATTTAGTTCTAGTTAAATACCAACATTTCTTCGAGCTGTGGTATTGCTGTGTAAATGTCTCAGTGTTCAGCTATGGTTTACACGAGCTGGGGTTGTTGGGATGTTTGTGGCTAACTTGTCTCTTCCGGGGGATCTTATATTTTATCTTGCCTTTTCGTGTGTCTTTCTGTAGACATATCTGAAGAGATGGATTAAGAATGCTTTGGATTAAAGGATTGTGGAGCACATGTCAATCATTTTAGGATTGTCAAAAGGAGGATTGAGGAGGATCAGATCAATAATGGAGGCAATGGTATGACTCCAAGTGCTATTGTCACAGATGAACTTGGCAGTATTGACCTTATACTGAGAGACAGGTTAATTGAGTGCGTGCACCTACGTGTCACTGCAGGCATGTTCTCGTTACTGCAGACTACAATTGCTCTTCTCTTTAAAACTTCTTTATTTTTTGGCAATTGTGGCTAAATACTTGCTTTTGTAATTCTCTATTCCATTCTAGTTTTTTAAAGGAATAAACTGGGACGAGGGTGGGAGCGTTGGTTTACTTTGTCATGCAGCATTTGGTTACAAGTGTTAATGTTCTGTAGTATTCGTACACTTGTAGTAGATCAAGGGTATCTTTAAATCGGAGTATAATATCAATACTGCTAAAATCTGCATGTCCTCTGTGTGACTGATACAGCGTTGCTATTTCATTTTTTTAAGTATCAGAATGAAAGCAAAAAAAATAGCAAACCTAAGTTGGGAATAATTTAAATCTCAGCCCTGCCCCCTCAGACTAATTCACAATTGACTCACTGATGGTTTGAGAACTCCGGGTAGTTAATTGTGGCGCCCTCCGGCTGGGCGTGCTGGCTGTAGCATAGACACGCAGTAGGTGGATAGCTTTAGCAGTAAGCTCTTCCAGTTTCATAAAACATTTTTTGCAACCACAAAACCTGTAGCACACCACCGTACGAGCGATGAGTATGTTGGCATTTTCAGTTGACATAGTGTAAATATTACAAATGTTTCCTCCGAATAGTAATTAACATTTCTAAACGAAAAAAAATTATCTGAGCATCACCATTCAAAAGTTTGTTTTGGGGAATTGATAGTTATTAATGTACATCTGTATTAATTGATGGCAAACATAACTGATCATTCCCCAGAATCCTATTTTTTCATTACAGTATCTAACTTTTTGCCTCCTCTTTTTTGGTTTTGCTGGTTATAAAGGTTTGGATTGGAGAGGGCTCACTGGATCCCAATCCTTGGAGCTGGATCATTGGATTCAAATCATAATGTGGATAGGATAGGGAGGCTGAATTACAAGGATTCATGGAGCGGGATCAAATTACCAGGAACATAGGAGTGGATTCCTGCCCCAACCAAACCGCATTCGTGTGGATTTTTTTTTATTCAACTCAATTGGCTATTCCAAAGATATTTTTTTTTCCTTATTTTTGACGATTGGAGCCCTTAAGATGCACGATGGAGTTTTGCATTTTTTTGGTAAAAGGAGCAAAGCGAGGACCTGGAGAGGTACGCTGGAGCAATCTCCTTGGAAGGATTCAGCACGAGTAGATGGTAAACGTTAAAGGGGAAAAAGGGGGGTTTGTTTAAAAAAAAAAAAGTCATTTCTCTAAATTTAAAGACAAAAATTGGAGTTAAAGATTAAGTAGGATTTCAATTGGCTATTGCCTTTTTTCTTTGACAAATAAAATTTTTAAAAAAACGTGCACGGTTGTCATCATTTGTTGCTGAGAGTCGTGGTCTTTGCTTGCCCCTGTAGCGTTGTTACATCACAAGCTTTCGAACAAAAGGCTGTTGTGCTCAACAGAGCCGTAGTGTTTCGCAGGAAGCGTCGATGGTTGAGCTGCTCCTAAATAAAGGCTCAGTTCCCTGGGAAATGGGTGGAATGTGTTGTATGAGTTGGGGAAAAGAGAGAATCCTCCCTGCTTAGGAGAGGATGCTTTAATGTTAGTGTTGCTAACGATGCTCTTCTAAAGATGGCAGAAGGAAAATGTGAGGTGGATTGGGCTCAGCGCTCCCCCTGTGATCTTCTTGGAAATAAATATGGGTAGAACCAGCGTGTCCAAACGTCCTGGGGTGGGGGGCTGTGGAGGAGCTGAGTGGCTGGTGGCAGCTCAGTGAGTGTAACCCCAGAGCTGTGGCGGGGTGGGGTGATGGCACCCTGCGGTGTGCACAGCTCGAAGCGGGGCTCAGCACCTTCCCTACGTGGATATTCTCGTCACCGAGTAGGAAGTGTGTGACTGTTCCTTCAGTTGTCTGATGAAATTACATTGCTTATGTTTGAATATCTTTAATTTACAGCGAATTAAAGAGCCAAGTGTCAGTGCGGAGCAGAAAGGCATTTCTCCTGCGGGATGTAACTGCCAGTTGCAGGATGGTGCTCAGCAGGGCGCTCGTGGCAGTGCCCCACGCTTTGCCTGTCAGACGGGTGAGTGTAGGCTGCTGCTGTGCGGCAGGGAAGGGGAGCGGCGCAAGGGGGTTGCTTTATTGTCAGCTGGGATTTGTGTTTGGGGCAGGGTGAGCAGGTGTGGGTCTGAAGCACATGTAACACTGTGAAGGGTGCTTGGTGTGGTGGCAGACCTGGGTTTGTCGCAGAATGTTTCCCTGCAGGGATACTGTGTTGCCAAAGATGTGTGAGAGATGTACTTCTGTCCAAAGTGGTGAAACCCCAATGGCAGGGCACTGTGTTTGGGTGGGGGGAGGTAAAAGCTGTGTTAGGGTCAGTACAGATGTACCTTAGGGGCTCAAGTGGCCATGGGACGATGCCAGAGGGGAAGAAAAGGAGAAGAGCTGTAGGGATGAGTGGGGGAGTGTGAAGTGGGGTGGCTCTGGCCAGAGAAGTTCGTTAGTCAGGGTGTGGGAACGAGGGAGTGGAGCGGGCAGGCGCGTAGGAGCGTGCTGTTGAAGGGGGAAGTTTGGCCCAAAAAGCCCCGAACCCTCCTGGGCATTGATCAGTTCTCTCGAGGTGAAGTGGAGCAGTTTTAAAGCAAAGGCTTCAAGTGTGCTTGGGGAAGGAGAATGTTTTCTTTGACAAAAGGAAACTTGAAGAGTTTGGTTTGAGTGACTGAAGTGTTGGGAGAGGTTTGTGCTCTGACGGCGTAGGGTTGGGAGGAAGGTAAACACGGGGAAGGAGGAGCGAAGGGGGCCAGGACCCTGGTAGCCAAAGGGGTCACGGGCCCCTCTTTGAAGCAGGGGAGCCTGGGTTGTGACCCAGGAGGTCCAGGCAGAAGCAGGGGTTCTGAGGAAGTTCATAAGGAGCTAATTAATGTGCTGGAGCGCTGATTTGAGGGGTGGTTCAGCTGACTTCGAGATAGAGAAGGACCTGTACGAGCTGTAAGGTCGGAGGTGCGGGAAGGGTTTAAGCGTGCCGGGCTCGGTGCTGGCACAGGAGGGCTGGCAGGTGAGGGGTGTGCGTGGGCAGGGCTGGCGCTTCAGCCCGCGCTTCTGTGAGTGGGAAACACTTGACAGTTGTTGGCTTCAGAGATTGTCTCGGAGTGGTTTGCAGCCGCAGTAAACCTCACCCCGTGGAAAGGCTGTTCTCCGCGGGGGGGGCACTGAACTCCACCGAGGAGCAGGCGGTAGCACCGGCCTTTCTCCACGCTGGGATTTGCAGACCTTGTCGTCACCTTTGTGCAAAGCTCTGGACGTTGTTCTCGGCGTCGTACCCCTGCGAGGAGGCTGCTCGTCCTCCCCGCCAAGGGGAAACAGCGTTTTCGTTTCGCTTGGGAAGTGGAAGGGAGCGGAGCAGTGCTGGAGATCCTCCTCTCCTTTTGGCTTTCCACTCCGAGGAGAGGCCGAGTCGCTGCAGCAGACGACCCGCTGCTCCACATTCCTCCTGCTGTCCGTCTGCCCCAGCATCGCACGTGGCAACCGGCCCGTCCCCGTGTCCTCCTGCGTGCACCAGCCGGGGTGAGCTTTGTGTCGCTGTTCAGCGCCGGGGGCTGTAACGTGCTCTGAGATCCTCTAATAAAGCTGGTCCCATGTGGAGCTCTGGTGCGTTCCACGCCTCTAGACCTTTCTTTTCTGTCGTCGTCCTGCTAACAGCAGACGTGCAGCTGATGGGGCAGGAAACCCATCAGAGGGAGAACCACGGCTTTCCCCAGGTTTGTAATTCCTGGTTCTCACCGTCAGCAGCCGGCGTGGCTCACCCTCTTCAGGGGGAGTTTCATGTTCTCTGATCGACGTAATGGACTTTACAAATAGAGGAATTAAATTAATATCTCAGAAACGTGCTATCAACCAGTTCTGATAGTGCTAGGAACAGTTAGGTGGAGGAGTCCGTGCCTTCTGACATCCCTCAGTTGCTAATTACACCACGTCTTTGCGAGTTCATTAACTTTGTACTGAGGTGGTCAGGAGCGAGCTGGGTGTTGGGAGCAGCCCCTCCAGCCGGGCACACCCTGGGGAGGCTGTGCCACCTCTTCCCCCTTTGGCTTCTCGGGCTGTGGATGAAAATGAACCTGAGTCAGCGCCGCCGTGACGTCCCTCCTGGGGAGCGCTGGCTTCCAGGCACGGGCAGCGCGAGTCACCCGCTCGCCCAGCTGTGGCTGTTGGGTAAAACCTGCTATTTATTTTAATATCTTAAATTAGTGGCAACACGTTCTGCTGGAAGGCAGCAGCCAGGCCACGGTAGCTGTTCTGCCGGGAACGTATTTCCTGGGATTTAAACAGGTCAGAACCAAGGCACCAAGTGTCTTTTTTTTATGAATGTGGGGAGGGAGGGAACCAGTCCGTAACTGCACATCGTGCTGATGGCAGAGTCCTTAATAAAGCCAACGTCAGCACTGAAATTGAGATGGTTTGAAAACTTGTGGTTTCTCCTAGAAACCACCGTTTGGGGTTTTTGGGTTGTTTTGGTTTTTTTGAAGAGAAACTTCTGCTGTAGAACAGCAGCCTCATTCATTGATCTGTTCGTGTTAGTCGTGGCTCGAGATTTCTTGTTCCTGATAACAGCAGAGAGTTGTGAGCTGCACGGCAAGATTATGGTAATTTCTAGATTGGCTAAAAATAGCTACAGCTTTGCTAGGAGTCCGCTATGCTGAGCGCAAAATAATCCTCGCTGCACCTGCACGGTGAGGAGCAGTTTATCTGGAATTGCAGTTGAACCTATTTCAAACAGAAAGATGAATTTAAAAAAAAAAAACACGATTCCAGGAAGTTCCCTGGGTAACAAACACTCCCTGAAATCCCTCTCCTGCACGCCTGGAGAAGGCGAGTGAGTCAGAGCGCAGTGCCCGCCGTGCCCACCCGCACTGCGTGCTCCTCGCAGCGCTTGGTCTGACCCTGGCAGTGCCACGGGACGGGCACAGAGCCCGGCAGTGCCGCAGGATGGGCATGGAGCCCAGCAGCACCACGGGATGGGCGCAGGGATGGGCACGGAGCCCGGAGTGCCACGGGATGGGCACGGGGACGGGCACGGAGCCCGGCAGCACCACGGGATGGGCGCAGGGATGGGCACGGAGCCCGGCAGCACCACGGGATGGGCGCAGGGATGGGCACGGAGCCCGGCAGTGCCACAGGATGAGCGCAGGGATGGGCACGGAGCCCGGCAGCACCACGGGATGGGCACAGGGATGGGCACAGAGCCCGGCAGCACCACGGGATGGGCGCAGGGATGGGCACAGCCCCCGGCAGTGCCCCAGGAGCCCAGCAGCGCTTCGCTCACCTCCGTCCCCGGCAGCGAGGGGGTCCTGGCTGGGCCTGCTGCTCGTCCCCTCCCGGCCGGAGGGCTGCGTGTGTATGCAACAGTTGTAGAGCTATTAACATAATTTTATTCACTAATTTGTGTAATCATTAAAGAGTTGCGAAGGGCATTGTTCACATGAGTAATTACCTCTGTATTCTAACAGCTCTAATTCATCCCTTAAGTGAGTTTCGTGTTTCTATGAGTCAGCTGACGATTCACGCTTCGGGTAGAATATTTTTTTTCAAAAATACCCGTTTCTCGCTTGACTTGTCGCGCTCTGCGAGGCCGATGACGTGCCAGATCCTGACGCACTCGGACCACGCAGATCCCTACCTGGGCAGATGTGCCAGCGTGGCCCCAGCGCTCTGGCCCCGGGCTGGCTCCCGCGGCACGGCCGGTGCAGGGTGTTTGACTCGCTGGGATGCCGAGAGGCTGCGGCAAGCAGCTGCCTCCAGCGCGCCGGCGGAAATTTAAAAGTGAGGAACTTGGCAGTTTGCTGAACTCTGGGTACTTTCCTTCTGACAAAGGGCAAGTCTGTGTTTTTCTAGTGATTTTTGATACTGTTTTAAGCTTCAGGAAAAACTTCCTCTGCGCAGCTCTGGCTTGGGTTTGACTCTGTCTCCTTTGGCCACCGCCTCTCCATCCTTGCACCCATGTGTATCTTTAAAGTGCACGCTGAGAAGCTGCAGGCCAGGGGGAAGGTACGAGGAGCATCATCCCCTGCCTGACTTGTGGAATGATGCGAGACCTTTCCTCGGCAGCACTGAAATCCGTTTGAGCTGGCGCTGCCTGGGTGCCTGCGCCCAGTGGGTGTCGTCAAAGATTTTGTTCATCCCTTGGAAACAGGGTGCGGAGTTGGTTCCTCAGCCGGCGGGATGCTGATCCCCGTGGGATCGGCTGAGCCATGCAACCGAATGCACAAGCATTGATTTCTTTTGGAGACGATCCATAGCTGCCAAACGAGATTAAACAACACCCAGGTCCTGGAGAACAAAAAAGTAAATAGCAAAGAATTAAAAAAATGGGGCACGGTGTTGGTCTTGGGGGGCCGTGGCCATGTAGCTGGGTATTAATCCCCACCATCCCCGTTGCCTTTCCTGAAGGATTTCTGAGCTCTTCGCCACTGTTAATCGCAGCAGCCCCGCGGGGAAGGTAATGCAGCATTATCCACGTTTTCCAGCTGTGGCTGGGGAGGAGGGAGGCAGCCGGCTCGCCCGAGCTGTGCCGTGTGTCAGGGAAAGATCAGGGATTAGCGCTAGGATTTCCTCGCCGGCTCGGCTGCTCTAATTCAGCGGCCGTGTTTTTCCCTAAATGCGCTGACCTTACGTGCCCGCTGCCGTCCAGCCCGTGCCCGGGAGGAGCCGGGGCAGATGGTGGGAAGGGGAGCGAGGAGGGAGCGGATGTTTCCCTGCAGCCCTTGGCCCCGCAGGAATTATGACTAAAAATGGTCACTGGTGATTAACTGGAGGAGCGCGCTGCGCACTAATTGGTACACGCTCTTGTCTCGTCAAGTTTTCAAAGCAAAGTGGCGGAGGCTTTTCTGGAGAGCGGCGGCTGCTCGAAGGCAAAGCGCCGAGGGCAGCGCGGGGCGGACGGGGCGCTGGGGCAGGGGTGGGCGAGCACCCGCCAGCAGGTCCTTGTGCGAAACAGAACCCCCTGTACATCCACACGTCTTTGTGTAAATCGTATCTAAATCATATACGTGTGTAGAACTGAGGATTTGGTGTCACGCACGGGCAACCCACGCTGCGTGGCACCAGTGGCCCGGCACTGGTGGCTGCCCCGGCGCGTCCCCCACGCGTGCACAGGGACGGGCAGCCCCGCTGCTGGGGCAGGGGCAGTAGCTTTGCAGGCGCCCGAGGACAGTGGCAAAGCCAGCAGCCTGCTGCCCGTCCCCAGCGTGGCGAGCGGCAGGGGCGGCGCGACAGCTGACAGCGGCCGCTTTGTGGGAAAAAAAAGTTGTGCCGGAGATAACCAACGCAATAACAGCGGGACGCTGGGTGCTGGCGGCGCGGGGCAGCTCTGCTGCTCAAGGTGCCAAGGAGAGATTAGCTCCGGCACAGCTGAGGACAAGGAGGTGGGAAGAGATAACGCCGCTGTCCCGGCGCGCTGCCCGCCGGCGGCGAGGCTAAACATAGCCCCGCTGCCCCTCGGCCGCGGCTCGCTGGCCGCCGTCCCGCGGGGAGCACCGAGCATCCCCTGCGTGGCCGTGGCGTGCGCCGGGCTGCGGGAGAAGCCGTGCGGGAGGGGAGCCAGCCCCTGGCACGCTGCGTGCCCAGGGAAGGCAGAGCTCAGGCTGCGGGACAGTGGGGATCTGCTGCCGTGGCGCTGCGGGGAGAGGGGACAGTGCTGGGTTTGTGGGGATGGCAAAGATGAAATCCCGGGGAAGGGTGGGAGGGTTTCCCCTAGCAGGGGGGACAGTGGGTGCCCCAGCAGGGAGGGAGGGTTCAGGAGAGCTGCACGGAGGGGCACAGCCGCCGCAGGGCTGTTGGGCCTGGGGATGCTTTCGCGGGGGAACGCCCGAAAGCACGGAGCAGCCCGAACGCTCGTCCTGCCTGACGGGGGGCACGGGCATTGCCCGTCATGGTGGGACCTGACACCAGCTCTGTACGGACCCGGAGGTGTCCCCGTGGCCAGGACAGCGTGCGGCCCTTGTGCCACCACAACTCCACCACCACGGGCATCACGCTGACCATTCCAGTTTCCATCCCCACCTCCTTTTGCATGGCCGCTGCAGCGATGAGCGCCTCGAAGTTTGGTGCTGAAAACATGAAGACAGTCAAGCCGTGTTCAGGGATCCCTGCTGAGCCCTGCTGACGAGGCTCCTTCCCTTGGAGCAGCTTTGTGCCGCTGCTCCGTGGGTTGTCGTAGTGCCTTTCTGCTGTGATTCAGCCGAGCTGGCTGGTAATTCCCTGCATCCTATTTTCCTCCTTTGAGGAGCGATCTTTCGGATGCACTAATTACGAGAAGGCGGGCATGCATGGTGGCCCTGGCATGGCACGGGCAGGGCATCGCGGCCACCGCTGCCCGAGGGCGTGGGACGGAGGGACAGAGGGATGGCAGCAGGCTCCCTGGCAGCGGAGATGACAAGCATGGGCGAGAGCTTTCCCCTTCCCTCTGCCTAGGAGACAGCTCTGCCCTGCAGCACCTTCCACCTGGGTTTTGCTGCAGGTCAGGGGCAGGCTCGGCCGGTGGGCGCTGGGCAGAGGGGTGCGGTGGGATGTTCTTCGGGGGACAGTCAGTTTGAGAGGGATGTTGAGGCTGCGAAGAGAGAAACAAGAGAAGACACGGACTTGGGAAGCAGCCGAAGGGAAACTGCCTGCGGGAGCACGTTCTCAGCAACGTCATCGCAGCTTATTCACACACTCGAGGGCTCTTCAGCCCCGTGGAGCTGTGAAACTCAAAGCCCGCCGCGTCGCTCGGGGAGCAGAGCACAAACAGAAAGGGGCTCCTCTAAAGCTGAAATATCTGACAACATTTTCTGTTCTTAGCGACGCAAGCAGATGCTCGCCGAAGGGAATCGGAGCACGGCGTGTCGGCGGGCAGGCAGGGGCTGGGGGAAAGCGTCCGGGTGACGAGGGCGAGTGGGTGCCCACGCTTGCCACAAGCCAGGCTCTCGCCCAGCACAACTCACCCGCTCTGTGACTGTGGGAGATGCGCGGAGAGCAGAAAAGCAAATTATAATATCGCTCATGTCCCACTACAGGTCCCAATAAAATGGGTAGAGTTTAGATGGTCCTTTGGGGGAAGAAAGGAGGGGAGATTTTTCTTTGAAAAGGCAGGAAAAAGCAGCCTTGGGATGGTGGTGAAAGGGCCATACGGTTCCCGGTGCCCTGGAAATCCCCTGTGCACGCTCGCCGCGGGTACCAGCGCAGCAGCGGGGTGGCTGCTGATGCTATCGCTGTCCCAGCTCGATGACTAAGGGAGCTGGAAGGTATAAATTAAATAACACAACACTTCAAGCCACCTGTTCTGTGGGTTTGTCCAAAGCAGCACTGCTTTAATTAAGATGGAGGGTTTACAAATCTAACCTTTGTTTATTCTGCTTTGGGGCATATATAATGTAAATACGTGTTTTCTAACGCTGTGGCTTCTTATATTTCCAGTTATAATTCTGGGTAAAGGAAAGTTTGTGGGGTTTGGCATAGACTTGCCCTTTACATACACGGCTCTTGTGAGCTCTTTCTCCCCCCGGGGATTATCTGCAGAGCCTCGCCTCGCTTTGCTCCCGACGCAGCTTTTCTCTCAGCGATCGCTGCCCCGCTGCGGGATGTCTCGGGGCTGGGAGGGCTCAGCCGGGCACCGTCGAGAGGAGAGGGGGCTCCAGCTCCGTTTCCCTCTCCTCTGACTTAGCAAGAAGGCTTTGAGTCTTCTCAGTTTTGTTCCTGTATCCCCTCTTGGTTCTTTAGTTGTAAAACCCACAAGAACGTGGAGGTTAGTCTCCTACGTGCTCATCGAGGTTTCTTCGATGACTCAGTGATACGCTTGGGTAGTTCTCTTAGCCTTTAATTGACGTGAGTGTGAGCCTTTAACAAAGAGAGCTCTCCCAAGTCTTCATTAATAAGCGTTAACAAATATAACTGACTGGCCGGGAGGAAAATAAGCAGGAGCAGCAGTGGTGTCCCCCGCCCTACGGACGCGGGTTTCCTCTCTTGGCTCTCGGCCGGTGGCAGTGCCAGGACGGAATAAAGGGCAGGAGAGGGAACCCCTCCGGCGGCGCAGGCGGGGTGGAGGGGGCAACGCTGCGGCTGCCCCGGCGCTGTGGCTGGGAAGAGCATCTCTGCTGAGCAGAGCAAACGGTCCGCGGGCGAGCTGGGCCGGCGCGGTCCCGGCAGGGCTGAGGGCACGTGTTGCACGTGCACTAGCAAACCCCTTTGCCTCCTTGTTTTGGTTTGTTTTTCTGAATTCAGAGCCTCTGCAGAGCCAGGGCAGTATTTTGCATGTTGCCAGCGCTGCCCACTGGATGCACCAGCGCAGGGTTCTACCGCGGTGCGGACACAGGTGGCCAAAACCAAGCGGGCTCCAAGTTCCCCGAGGCAGATCTCAGAGGTGCGGGTGCCCCGAGCGGGTCAGGCCCCTCCGGGCAGCCGAGCCCCTGGGCAGATATCCCCAAACTTTCCTCTGGGGTCACAAGGCTGAGAAACATTTTTTTTAATGCAAACACATGACGTACTCACTCAACTCCGGCACTGGGGTTTCAAGGGAAAAAGCTAGCAGATAGCCCGAGAGGCGTGAAACAACCGCAAGCGCGGCTCTGAACAGAACGACTTTTGTTTTGCAACGCTCTTGGAAAGTGAAGAAACGCTCGGGGAGGGCCGAGGACCAGCGCGGCGGGAGCCAGGTGACTCGCCCAAGATTGCACAAAGCAACGGCCGAGCCGGCGGGCTGGGACCCCCCACGAGCCCTCTGCCGTCCCTCCTCCCCGTGTTACGCAGAGCTGGGGCTTCGGGACCAGCCTTTGCATTATCTGTAACAGGAGACGCGAAAAACCACCCGGCTCTCCCATGAGGGAGGGAGTACGATGGGAAACTTCGTCAGCGCGGGCTGTGTTTAACCCTGCTCGCCGAGGTCACGCCGCGCAGCAGCCCGCAGCGACGCGGCTCTGTTCCTTCACGCGCCCGACCCCGCCGGGTGTTTTTGGTGAAGTGGGTGCCGCAGCGGCCGAGGCCTCAGACATGCAGCACGGCTCAGCGTGGATCTGGGCCTGAGCAAAGAGGATTGATCGGAGCTGGGGGAAAAAAATATAATAAAGCCGTATAAGCTTGTTCTCATCTGCCCCGGCCCCGGGGAAGACAGCCCTTGCCTGTGAGCAGAGGTCTGGTTTAATACCCATCCTCTCGCAGGGTTTAACCCCCCGCACCCGTGTCTGTCCTGTGTGTGCCAGACACCCCTCACAGAGGCCACCGTACAGGTGCCCCCAGTGCCCACCCCGTGCCCCCGTGTCCTCCCCTATCCCCCGAGAGCACCGGGGAGGCGCGAGGAGCCCTCCGTGTGCGGGGAGCTCAGGGCCCCGTCCTGCCGCCTGTCAGGGATGTGCTTGATGTGTGTAAACACGTAATTAACGGTAAGTATATACTTAATTGCTTGTGGCTTTGATTTGCATTCAGGTGCTGCGCTGAAGATGCCTTAGATACAAGCAAACCCGGTCAGTCTGTTACTTTGACGTGCGTAGGAAAGCCTGCGGGGAGGGGGGGCCGGGGAAGCCCCCGGAGCCGGGCCAGAGGCAGCGAGCGCGGGGCTCCACCGGCTGGGAGCGTGTCCCTGCCCGGGGGATGCGCAGCCCCCGCGGTGTGCTGCTGCCGACGGGAACCCCGGGGCGCTGGGTGCGAGGCCCGGGCAGGCCCGGCGCGACCGCTCGGGCCACGGCAGCCCGGGGGAGCTGAGGCGATCCCCGGGGCGGGCCGGGGGCGATCCCCGGGGCAGGCCGAGGAAGAGACGGCGCCGGGCGACCCCCGGGGCGGCCCCGCTTCCCCCCCTCCCGCCCCCGCGGGTCCCGGCGGTGCCGCCGGCGGGCGGGGCGGCACGTGCGGGGCCTCCGCCCGCCGCCGTCCCGCACCCGCGGGCGAAGCCGCCCCCCGCCGCCGCCCCCGCGGCTCCCTCCCTGCGCGGCGGGCGGGCGGGGAGGGGTGAAGGGGAGGGCGGGCGGCGCGGGCGGCCCCCGCGGGCCAGGCCGGGGCGCGGCGAGGCGGCGGCGGCGGCCCTGGACACCTCGCCCGCTCCTCCATCTTCTCTCGCCACAGCTCGCCTCGGCTTCCCCAGCCCGGGACCGGCCCATTGCCAGCCCCGCGGGGGGGGCGGCCGGCCCGCCGCGCCGCCCCGGCCCCGCCGCCCGCCCCGCCGCCACGCCGCGCCGCCCCGGGTCCGCCGCCCGCCCCGAGGCGAGGGGAGCGGCGGGGGCGGCGCCGCGGCGGCCCGGGCCCGCGCCGCCCCGCCGGGCCGCCGCGCCGCCGCCTCCCCCCTCTGGGCCGCAGTGGTGCAGCCCGGAGGTTAGCGGAAGCGGCCGCTCGGCGCTGCCATGTTGAGCCGCCGCCGCCGCCGCCGCTTTGTTGTCGGCTCCATGTAGCTGGGGCCCGGGGGAGGGAGGGGGGGACCGCGCCGCCGGAGCCGCCGCCGCCGCCGCCCGCCCAGGGCCGGGACGCCCCCGCCATGGAGGCCAACTGGACCGCGTTCCTCTTTCAGGTGAGGCCCCGCGGCGGCCGGCGCTGCCCGCGCCCCCCCCCCCCCCCGCCTCCCTCCCCTCAGCGGCCGCGGGCGGGCGGCCGCCCGCCGGGCTCCCCGCTAGGCCGGGGCTGTCACTCAGCGGCGCCGCCCGGCCTCCCGCCCGCCTCCCACCGGCCCGGCCCGCGGCGGCGGCGGGGCCCGGCCCGGCCCGGCCCGCCCGGGGCAGCGCTGAGCCGGCCCCGCGCCGCCGGCAGCTCTTTTCCCTCCTTTCCCTCCTGCACTTTCTCCCCGCCCGCCTCCCCCGGGCCGATCGCGCACGGCGCTGCGCCGCCGCCCCCCGAGCTTGTTCCGTTTATTTTATTTATTTTTTTTTTGTAAAAAGAGGGCAATGTTAGTATTTTATTTTTTTTAAATTTTTTTTCTCTTTCCCCCAAAAAACACGAAATCACTGCTCTTTTTTTGTTTGTTTTTCTCTTCCCCCCGCCAAAAAGAAAAGCAAAAAAAAAAAAACCCAACCCCGGCCTTCCACCGGGCTCTAACAAAACCCCGATGGAACAAACACCGTGTCTGGGAGAATAAATTAATCCCTCTTTAAACAGCCTGACTCAGGGGCTGGGTGACGAGGGAGCTTGTTTTCTTTTAAAATAGGACGCGAGCGGGACGGATTTCTGTAAAAACTGGCGAAATGCTAACGGTAATAGGGAGGAATAGGGACGGTGGAGCGTGCAACCCCTCCCTTTGCCAACTGAGTCACAATTTTCCCCCCTTCTGTCTGCGAAAGACAGACTTACAAACACCACTGTTTATGTAATTCCGAAGACAATCCAGTGTGCAAAAAAAAAAAAAAATTCTCCCCTGGCTTTTGTGAGCCGAGCCCTTTCACGCCAGATTGTTTTCTGATGCGTCCTGCTCTTTTTGAGCTTGGAAACATAAAATGTGTAATTGCAGCAATAGGAAAAAGAAAAAAAAGCCCCGCACATCACCTTTCTCAAGGTAAAATAATCCTCTTTGCACGTTCCCAGCGGCGGTCACTCGCTTACTCACTGTCCTCCTCGGCATTAAACCCAAACCCAACCCGTGACACGAGTTTGAAAACCTGAGTTGAATGAATAAATCCGCCAAGAGCGAGCACCATTCCTTTAGAGAGGAAAAATTATTCCCTTGCAAGTACCGAGGGATGAGTCACTGCTCGGGTGCTCTGTCTCCGAAAACACGCCGGGAATGTTCTGGGGAGCCGGTACCGGGAGCCGGGCGCTGGGTTTTCCGCCTTTTCGTGATGAGTGCGGGCGATGCCACCGCGTTTGGCTGAGGTCCGGCGAATTATTTCTCACTCTAGTGGGCAGTTGTGATTCGCACGTAGGAAACTTCACGCTAAGAAGTTAATCTCCTTAGTTTAGGGCCATCTCCCTCCGAGTTGGGGCTGTTTTATCGCCTTTTCTGCCTCTCAGGGTCACAGCTGAGAGTTTTCGAGGGGAAATTATTCGTAGGCTGGCACTATGGTATTGCAGCAACCTCCGTGAGAAACGCCAAGTAGTACTTTCGAGTACGTGTCCAGCTTCTTGCTGCTCGTCTTTATTTTTTTTTGGAGAGTGTTGTATTTTGAAATAGCGATGTCACACGCTGATTTAGGAGTAGGCTTTGCTGCTTTTAATTAAGGAGTCTCCTAACGTACTTCGCTATGTGCAACTTGGAAGCATCTTCATGAAACCGTGACGTGGAAACTTTCCTCTTGATTTCCCCCCTCCCAAATAATAAAGCTCTAAGACCTCATAATAAATGCTGAATATTCTTTCTTGAGTCATTTTGTTAAACCCAACGATTTAGGGTGCTGGAGCATCCTAATGCACCCAGCAGAAAGCGCTGCTCAGATACTCCTGATGTGACTTTAGTTTTCCTTCTTCCCATTCGCATGTCAGCAAGGGTCCAACTGATTAGTTAAAACTCGTAACAAAAAGTGGATTTAAAAGCCCCTCCTGGCCCCCCTCCCCGGTATCACTTAAATAACAAACGCAAATGACTGAATATACACGGTCATTCTTCAGGGGGGAGTGTTACAAGTGTGTGTTTCAGCTATGACAGGATTTCTAAGGGGCAGTTTAATACACAGTGGGTAAAGTTGTAATTTGTAGCAGAATGTGTTCAGAGGAGGTTGCAGTGTCTCAGTTCCAGCCTTGCTAGCCATGGGGTGTGCGACCGTAAATCACTCTGTGCAAATAAAGTTGGTTGATGGTGTTTAGGTGGCGTTTTGATGAACTGTATCTTTTTAAAGAAGCGATTGTGAGACTGAATGAGCAGCTCTTGTTTGGGTATTATTAGCCCCTGAAATGCGTATTTTGAAAACCACTTTTAGTATCTGCTTGGAAAGTGAAAGTTGTATCTGTTCATGTGAGGAGGAATCATCCATCAGAGTGTTCAAGATATGACTCATGCTAATTTGTTGCTCTCACATTAAGGCTGGAGCGCAAAAATATTTTAGCCTCTGGCACTGGAAGTTCACGATGCCACATCCTACCACTCCGGGTCACGAATTACAGCTTTTTTTGTTTACTGCCCCCCAGGAAAGAAAAAATTAGTGATAGAACGAGGGTATTTTGCACGAGAGCCTGTCCCAGACGGTCAAAATATCGCAAAAATGTTGACTTGACATTAATGCCGGGTCAAGTAGAACCGTGGTCTGTGCCTGAATAAAAGCGACTCGCGAGAGGCGTGCAGCAGGTGCCGTCTTCCCTTCTCGAACAGCCAGTTAAAAAAAAACACGGCCTGATCCTTTTTTAAAAGGCTTTAATGCCGGCAGCCCTTGGAAAGTGAGGAACACCGCTTGTTGCACGGAGGGGTGGTGAGAAAGACAGTGCTGCTAATAACGCGGGCTATCTGGGAACCGAGATAAGCAGCCTTACATAAGCGGCGGCTTCGTAGCCTGGAGCCTTATGAATATACATTGTTTTATGTCCCCCGTCTCTGTGGGTTCCGTAGGAATAAGTGCATCATTACCTTGAAGTGCTGACCATTCTGTAAGGCTTAAAAATATCCATAAACTGCATAAGTTTGAACCTTGTCCAAAGGATTTGGGCTCTCTATTATCCGATCTGCTCGCTCTGCCTTTGAAACTGTATCTCTGGAGCTATCCTTAGGTGCTCTTAAGTGTCTTCTGATGCAGTTTAACAACATTGTTTAATGCTTATTTAAAGTTGGCTGTAAAACATTGCAGAGTTTTTTTCAAAGTAAAATTGTATTTAAGTACACAACTTGCTTAATAATGTACTTTCAAGGTGTATTGTACATACTCTATTCTTATGCAATGTAGATACCTCAATTGCTTTTTAAAACCACGGAAAATAAATGGTTGCAAATCCACAATTGTCACTGAAGTCAGGCAAAAGTTTAACGGAGAGGCTGGAGCTTGTGCCGTGCCCTGATTTAGCAGCGTAGCCTCCAGGAGAGTTCAGCGTTCGACTCTTCAGCAATCCCTTCTGCAGCCCAGCCCCTTCGGCTGTTGTTTGAGGTGGCTGCTGTGGCCAGGCGCGGGGTGGTAACGCTCACCCTACCTGTTGCATCCCGAGCTTCGGCACGGATGGGATTAAAATGCAGATAAAAACGGACGGGCTGGCCTGGCTCCTAACGATTCCCGCAAGTTTTGTCTCCTGTTATCATACCGAATCCGGGCTTTCTCCTGTGAGTGGTTTTCCTGTCAGATAGGCTTTGGAGTGTTAGGGAGCATGTACCCACACCCACGTGGGTTGGTGTTTGTATCCACCGGTGGCTGTTCTCCAAAGATCACCGGCATCGCGCTCCTGAAAAGTGAGTGGCTGAAGTGCTGCGGGGCTGGTGCGGTGGCAGGAGGAGGCAGGACCCCCCCTGCAGCCGAGGGAGAGTTGCACCAGGGCGGCTGCAGTCGCTGCTGCGATCGGGAGAGGCAAAGCGGCTGGCGCTCGGATGCGACTAAGGAGAAGTCCCAAAGTGGGCTTCTAGAAATGCTGACTTCTCCAAAGGACGCGATGAAACGGATTCACGTAGGAAGAGTATTGGCCTGAGTGCATTTCATAAAGCTGTCCATCCTCAGCCAGCGTAAAAGTAGACAAGTTGGGGGTTGCAAGCCAGCACAGCATTTTATTCAGCTCTCACAGCCTCCAGTCTTGCTATTTTGTGAAGGAAACTGTAGGGAAGAAGTCCTGGAAGGCTGCAGTGCTGATCTAATGGGAATGCAAGTTTCCCTGAACTCAGCTTCAGACCTGGCGTGCTGCGTTAATGACGAGACTGATGTAAAACTGGTCTGAGGCACATCTTGAATACAGATGCGCTTCAACTGGCTTAAGGTGCTAGAATGATTTATTTTAATGCTCCATTAGGCTGAATTGGTCTGTGTGGTTTCTAAACCACTTTGAATTTGTATCTGCTAGGGTTTCGTCCCAGTCTGGCTGGATGAGTTTTAATAACAGTGTTTTCTGCCTTAGAATAAACAACGCCTGGTACAAGCATGGTGTAGAGCAGCCCACAGCAGCGCAGGCTGCAGCTCGGCTGAGCGGTGCTTGCTGCAGCACGCTCTTGGGGGGGTTCCCCTCTGTCTCTTCCCTTTAGCTTCTCCCACTGATGCTGTAGGTCAGAGGCAGTTGGTATCAGCTGCTTTGAAACAGCTTTGAGGACTTTTTTCTCCGCTCGTGCCCTTCGTGTTCTCCAGCATCTCTAGATGTCTACCAGGGCTTATTGATTAGCTCCTCTTCCTATCACAAAGTAGCTGCTGACGGAGAGAAAAAGAACATATCGCTACTCTTATTAGTTTCCAGACGCAAAGAGCACAGTGGTCAGTGTGTAAATGCAGCGGGATCCTGCTAAATATAGAAATGTGGCTTTCGACAGCTCTCGATTCGAGTTGCTTTGGTTTCAGTGCTAACACGCTGGTATGAACGCGCTGTTTGAATAAGACACCTTATCGCATCCTGGCTCTCTGGGGCTGCAGTTCAGTTCTCAGCGTGCACTAAGCTTGGCTTAAAGGTGGGGCGTTGTTTTGCAACTCCCGTCAGTACATTCATACGCTCCAAAGATAGTCCCAAGGTGGCATCTGATATGATCGTTAGCAAAACACGTTATCTGTTATGTAAAGATCAAACGCTGTGTTAGTGAAAGATCTGACAAGCACCGAGTTGTTTTCCATAAGAAGTGTTGCCCTCCGGAAACTTAATAATTATTTGATTGTTGTGATGTGTGCCTTCCTACACTTACCACAGAATCTGCACAGCGAATGCATTTAGAGCGCGAGCGGTTTATCCCGTCCAAAAACACAATTATGTAACCTTTCCCAGTTGTTACCTCAATGGCTTTTGGTCTAGAATGTGCTTTCCTGTAGCTTGTAACTGTTCTCACCGTGTCAGAGTGAGCACCCATCAATAGAATTTAAGTGTGAATGTTTGGTTTTAGGCACACGAAGCCTCACATCACCAACAGCAGGCGGCACAGAACAGTTTGTTGCCTCTCCTGAGCTCTGCTGTTGAGCCACCCGATCAGAAGCCGATTCTGCCCTTACCAATAACGCAGAAACCTCAGCCTGCACCAGAAACATTAAAGGATGCTATTGTTGGGATTAAAAAGGAAAAACCTAAAACCTCCTTTGTGTGCACTTACTGCAGCAAAGCTTTCAGGGACAGCTACCATTTGAGGCGTCACGAGTCCTGCCACACAGGGATAAAGTTAGTGTCACGGCCAAAGAAAACTCCCACCACAATGGTGCCCCTTATCTCCACCATCGCTGGTGACAACAGCCGAAGTTCATTGGTTTCGACTATCGCAGGCATCCTGTCCACAGTCACTACGTCTTCCTCCGCCACCAACCCCAGCAGTAGTGCCGGCGCAACGGCCATGGCAGTGACTCAGACCGTGAAGAAGCCCAGCAAGCCCGTTAAGAAGAACCACGCTTGTGAGATGTGCGGAAAGGCCTTCAGGGATGTCTACCACCTCAACCGGCACAAGCTGTCCCACTCAGATGAAAAACCCTTTGAATGTCCCATTTGCAATCAGCGCTTCAAGAGAAAGGATCGCATGACCTACCACGTGAGGTCTCACGAAGGTGGCATCACGAAACCATACACCTGTGGTGTTTGTGGAAAAGGCTTCTCGAGGTACCATGTAGAAAATCCCAGGCGAGCTCAAGTATTGGCTTTTCATAACCAAGAAGGGTTAAGCTATCATAGCGAGGGGCTAGGAGAACCAGCCATCTTAGAAGATTGGTGAGGGGATAAAGAGCCTTGTTTCTCTCTAGGGTGCGGGTTGGCAGTGGCCAAAAGTGGTCGCTCTTTTATGGGAATGTTTTGAAATGATTTCGCGACCTCATCCAGGTCCCACAGGACACGTGTCTGTGTCACTGGAGGTGACTATGGAGCCCCTTTACCAGCCTTTGCGAAGGTCAATGACCGAACGGGGCAGACTGTCTCCTTGTCTCGGGGCGAGGTTGAGGCGTACTGACAGAGCATTGTGGGGGAGCTTGCATTGCTGCTGGCTGTATTTGTATCTGTGCTTGCAACAGAGAAAGCTTCAACCTTTAGAGCTGTTGATCTGTCACCTTTACACACGGTACGACCAAACGTACCATTTTCAGGTGTGTAAGAAAAACACGGTTAAGTTTTAAACCACAGGCTGGGTCTCAGCGTAACTGTGTGTTACTCTAGTGGAAAGCCACTGCGTAGGCACGGGGAACGTGTTTATTCTGGCTGTGCAGAGGGATGTGGGCTGCGAGGGGTCACCAGCGCAGTGCTCTGCGCCGCTGGCCGAGGTGTTGTTCCTATGTATTTGTAACAGTATGCATTTTCTTCTCTGTCCCTCTCTTTTTTGCAGGCCCGATCATTTAAGCTGTCACGTTAAACATGTTCACTCAACAGAGAGACCCTTCAAATGCCAAGTAAGGGCTGAAATGGTTTATTAAGAACAATACGTTAGTGAATCGTTAGAATCTCAGGTGAATAATCTTTCCAGGAATGTATTTACTCCTGGACTTTTCTTTGAAAAGCAAGTTTAGGAATAAAGTCGCATCCACCTTACTGTAGTTCTGATGTAAGTGTAGGGGCAGTTTAAAAGGATGCTCTGCCTACTGTTTTAGGGAGATCAGAGGCTTTTTGCTTTCCTGGAGAACAACGTAGGTGCTCTGGTTTATGATATACTTGACTTAGTAGTAGGATTGTAACAGCGTCCTCAGCTCAGCGCTGATTACTGGAGTAAGGTGTGCAATGTGTTCCTCGGCATGTTTAAATTAAATATGTTTCTCAGTATATCTGTTTAAAATGGACTGGAATAGTTGATTCCGGATCCGTTATTTTGCTGGAAGGTGAAAGCAAGTTGTCGTAAGTTGGTGACTGAGTATGAGACAAATAATTTGACTGCCCTTGAACAATTAACTGTTCTGCTTGGAATATCCGCGCTCGTTCCAACCTGTGTTTTAGTGACTCATCATATTAAATAAAAGTCTTGTGCAAAAAGAATAGCATCAGGAAAAGGCTTTGTTTCCTTGTTCTGATTTGGATGGGAACAGGAGTAATTGAGCAATATAAGATATCAGGTTCGTATTTGTACAGTAAAATTGTATCAAAAACCAACTTTGCCTGCTCTAGGCTTTATTAATAAGCTACCTTGTGCTTAGGGAAGGCAACCTGCTATTTTAAGAAAGTTCAAGCAGTATAGAGTATGATCTTTGTCCTGATTGTCTCAGAAGTCAGCTTCTATTTTCAGTCTCTGTTTAGCAGTTTGATTTTAGTTTCTCTATAAATACAGGTAAAACTTAAGGAAGGTTGTCAGTGTGCTTGGGATACTGTTTGCACCCACGAGGTCAAATAGGCTTACAGTGGGCATGTAATTCATACTGTACTGATGCTGTCTGCTCTTCAAGTGTAACTGTTGTCCCTCATCTAGACGTGCACTGCTGCCTTTGCCACCAAAGACAGACTGCGGACACACATGGTGCGCCATGAAGGAAAGGTATCGTGTAATATCTGTGGTAAACTTCTGAGTGCAGCATATATCACCAGCCACTTAAAGACACACGGGCAGAGCCAAAGTATCAACTGTAATACCTGTAAACAAGGCATCAATAAAAGTAGGTGATCGTTTTAAAAACATTTCTAATAACAATGTGTTTGCAAAGGGAATTGCCTTTGATTACGTTAACATGCCAAAACATACCCAGCAGTCTGGGTATTCACACCTATTAAAAATAGGTGTTTGATAACAGGATCTTCTTCAGCTCAAGAATTGGCATATGTGAAATTGGTTTGCTGCTAGACTATGTTCTTAGCCCTTAGGAATGCCCTGCAGTTTGTGAGAATAACCCATCTCTTGAAGAAGAGAGTTCCCAAGTTTTCTCAGCTTCATAGTGCAATGCTACTTCCTGAACTGCACTGGCCTAAAAGTCCAACAGATAATTCTGGAGATGTTAGAATATTTAAGGACTGCTAAGGTCTGCAAAGTTTCAGGTTTGAAGCCTCATCTAAAGCTCATCAAAATTAGGAGGAAGATTTCTCTGCTTTCTCTGAGCTTGACCCTGGGGCTCAATGCTTCCTCCCTCTGGCAGCAGCTGACAAGAAAAGCCCTGATATGTTTTGGGCATTGATGGCATTTGGCTGGTGTTGTGCAGGAGTCCAAATGAGGTGTTTGTAATTAGTCTTAAACTCTGTAGAACTGCTGAAGCCTGAACCTGGGAGTGCCTAGTAAGCAAACAAAGACTTGACTTTCAAACCTTCTCTATTAAAATCCCTGTAACTTAAGTTAACCTACATGGTTAGTGATATAAGATGGGTTGTCAGAGGAGTCAAGAGGGAGAAGGAATGTCTTTGGAAACTTTGTCCTTAAAGCCTTTTAAACAGTATTAATTTACATCATCTTTGCAGTTCCTGTTACTCCTGGATAATTTGAAGGTACAGGGAATGTCTAAAATGCCTGATTGTTGAGCTTAAAACGAAATTGGGATGTGAAGTATTTTTCAAGGTATAGGGTTACAGCTCTGGCTTCCCAAGGCAGTTTGGTGGTGCTTGGCCAGTTCACGTGAGGCATTTACAGCAGTTTTTAGAGGTGGAAATGATGAGCTGTAATGTGGCCAGAGTAGTAATGTGCTGTGATGTAAAGGTAAACTGAAAATTTTAAGTCATACTTGTAATAAAAAGTAAAAAGGTTGTTGGTTTTTTAAACTGGAGCTAAAGTTTAGAACAAGTGGAATCCGCTAACCAGCTTCAATTCTAGAGACTTGTCTTTTATTTCATTCTTCCTAAAATACAAACAAAATAATCAGAAAGGAAGGTCATTTTGGGCAGTGAAAGCAGACGTTCCTGACCTACATTTTGGTTTTTAGATCTTGGAAAAGTAGTTTTCTAAAACATAGAATTAATTATATGGTTTAAAACACCTCTGTGATTTTTGCTCTTGGAATCCTGCGAGATTCCACATGCTCTTTACGGGAGAAGCCTTTGTCATCTCAGCAGAAAACAGTAACTTTTCAAGGTGAATTTGTGTTCTTACTTAATTGGCATAGCATGCATGAGCGAAGAGAGCAGCAATCAGAAGCAGCAACAGCAGCAGCAACAGCAGCAGCAACAACAGCAGCAGCAGCAACAGCAACAACAACAGCAACAACAACAACAACAGCAGCAGCAACAGCAGCAGCAGCAGCAACATGTAACAAGTTGGCCTGGAAAGCAGGTAGAGACCCTGAGGTTATGGGAAGAGGCCGTCAAAGCAAGGAAGAAAGGTAAAACAAAACAGTATTTTTGGTCTTGGTTTTATAAGATACTGGAGTTTACAGTTATACAGGGAGTTTAAGATGTCAGAAGAGGATGGCTTGCATGAAAATTTCGTTCTCGATGTTAGAAGTAATAGCTAAAAACTAGCAGGAGGATAACATGACCCAAATTAGGCTGTTGCAAATGAACTCCTTATTCCTTGCTTCCCTTTGCTTTCTGTGCTTGAATGTGTTCGTAGCAGTCATCAGTTATAAAGGGATGCTTGTCTCTGCTCCAAGGCAAGGGTGTGCTTTTTTGACTTGCATGTGGTTTTTAGCTGTGTTTATGCATATTTACTAGTTGTTAACTTGTGTGCATGTATATATGTATGTATATACACACACACCCCCCCCACCCTCTCGTTGCATCATCAGTTTGCATGTGGGTGCTTTCTGTGTCCCTTTCATCTTTTCTTTCCCAGTTTATTCCATGTGCTTTATCATCATGTAACTGTCTTTGCATAAAGTTTTCTAGAACTCATAGAACTTCCTCTTCTATCTCTTTCATTTTTTTTTTCATTACAGAATTAACTAATAAGTGATTGTGCTTTTCATTATTGCTAGCGCTCAGCTTACATATACCTATGCTACTGTAATTGAAGTTGAATAGCTTCCTGTTGTTGGTCAATATGTCAGTTTTCTAAATAATAGATTGCTTTAATTTAGTGTCGTTAGGAGTGTAGTAGTTCCTGCTAGCTTATTCTTTTCAAAACAGTTTGATTTCTAATGCCTATCGTGACTCTCATGGATTACATGTTTTAGGAGAAATTCTTAGTGACCACTTACTGGTTTTCACTAGCTGTTTTAGAAATAAATGTTTTTGACTCACCTTTTTTTTCTCTTTTCTCCTAAACTTCCTTTCAGTTTCTTCACTCTCTTTCTTTTCTAGGGCTTGTGTGTGTATTAGGCTGGTAGCTCCTTTCGCCTTGATTGTTATTCCAATTGAATTGAATTCTGTGATCAGACAGGATAGAAATAGCTTATTCCTGTTAAAATGTAGTGATAACAGAAATATTAAATATCATCAGGCCACTAAATGGATAAAGCAAATGGGTGTCAGATTTAGAAAATCTTTGAGAATTTTTTTTCCTGCTTCTTCCCTCCTATGTCTTGTTCCCTCTTCCTGTCCGTCCTTATTGAGATTATTGAATATGCTTTAACAGAAACAGTGGTTTTGGACAGAATGGTGGGTGAGGGAGGTGGGTGGGCAGAGGTGGTGTCAGACTGATGATATTAGTTTAACTTAATTGGGGAAGGGGCATGGGTGGGAAGGTGAAGCTAGAGCAGTCAGTGCCATGCCTACGCGCTACTCTTTCCACGCTGGTTCTCCTGTGCTAGTGCTGCCCATTGCGTTGGCTTTACAACACTAGGTGGGATTTTTTTTAGTCTAATACTATTTATTTTCACTTTTTTTTTTTTTTTTTTTTTACTCTTTCCCTTCCTTTCCACCCCTCCTAGATATGGACTTTGAAGAACCAACAGTAACCCTTGAATGGGGCTAATGTTGCTTTCAAAGTTAACTCTGTCTTGGTACATTTGTATTGCCCGAGTGGCAAGAGTGGACTCTTTGCTCCTGGCTTACCTCCTGAAACGTGGGTGTAGACTGAGCTTGGTGTCCTACCCTACAAATGTGGAATAAGACACGACTTAGAAGTGCCATAACGTTGATCTAGACTATATTTTTGTCGGTTTCTCTAGCAGCCATCCCTTCCCTTTACCCATGTCCACCGCCCTGCTTCACTTTGTGGAGCCTTCTAGGCTGGGTAGCCGGCAGGTGGTGCTGATGGATGCCCAGGGATGCCCCCGCCGTCCCCGACCGCCTCTGCCCGCTCCCCCAGTGCCCAGCCCTGCTCGAGCCCCCCGGCAGCAGGGCCGGGCACTGGCCTCTTGCCTCTTCCTTGTTCGGCACCTAAGTCCTGCTTACTGCAAAACAAAGTAAAAACACCCAAAACACACAGCCCAAAAAACAAAGCGACTTGGTGTGGAGCTGTAGCTTGTGTGAGAGCTGAGGAGATAGTGGGGGTGAAAGATGTACTGAGTGGGGAGCCTTGAAAATCGCTAAGTAGAAGTACTGTGATCAGCGGAGCAATTTAGTAGCAATAATTAAGACTGAAATAAGCAGGTGAATATTGAAACGAGCTTTGCTTATCAGTCCCTAATAATGACTTTTTAAAACCTTCACAGAATGTCAGTTCACCTTTGAGAAGGCTATAGAGTACGTACCATTCGGTATGTACACTCTCTCCTCTATTTATAATGTTCCTCTTGGGAGGATTTTTTTGATTGTACAATACTGTGTTTATGAACATCCAAACCCTCTTTATAAGACAACCTCACTTGACTTCTCAGGAAAAAAAATATTGAATTGAAATGAACTGCATGAGAGTTTGTATTTCTTGTGGGCTATAGAATGTTAACAGTTTTAACTTACTAATAATTCGTAAAGAAAATTATTCCAGAATTTGTACCTGTTCTTGTTTGGTTTTTGGTTTTGTTTTGTATTTTTTTCTTTTTAAATCTTGTCCATGGTTTTTTATGTGTTAAAAACTTTTTGTCTTTTTATGTCTCATTTTTAGAAGCTGCTAACTTGTGCCAAACCTCCACTGCTGCTACTACGCCTGTGACTCTTACTACTCCATTCAATATAACGTCCTCTGTGGCTTCTGGGACTATCACAAACCCAGTCACAGTGGCAGCTGCAATGAGCATGAGAAGTCCAGTAAATGTATCAAGTGCAGTTAATATATCCAGTCCGATGAACTTAGGGCATCCTGTAACTATAACGAGTCCATTATCCATGACATCTCCATTAACGCTCACCACACCGGTCAATTTACCTACCCCAGTAACCGCTCCAGTGAATATAGCCCATCCAGTCACTATCACCTCTCCCATGAACCTCCCCACGCCCATGACGTTAGCTGGTCCCTTAAATATAGCAATGAGACCAGTCGAGAGCATGCCTTTCCTGCCCCAGGCCTTGCCCACGTCTCCTCCCTGGTAAAGAATTTCTAAACAGTATTAAGAAGGATTAAAATGGAATCCTTACCAGCAGTTCTTTTTTGGGTTTTGTTTGGTTGGGTTTTTTTTTCCCTGTTGGGTTTTTTTGTTTTGTTTTGTTGTTTTGTTTTAGTTAATAACGAATTCAGACTGAGACACTGGGGCAACACGTACCATCAGAGACCATAGTAGCATCTTCCCCTGTTGATTTGGCTCATATGGTTCAAACTTGAGTTTCACTGGAGCACTTCATTTAAAGTAAGTTTTACCTTTTAGCTGACTGATGCTGAATTAGAGCAGATACTTATTTGACAGAGTTGTTTTTTAAAAAAAAAAAAAAATAATTAAAAAAGTTTTATGTTTTATCCCCCAAATTATAACTTAGAGAATTATTTTAATCTAAACACTAGCAAAGACCCCTCTGTATCGTTAACAGGGTGGATGGCTAATTTTAACTTGCCGGTCGTTAAGTCCACTGTTTCTGAGCTAGTGTAGAACCTTTGTCTGTGTTGATGTTTTTTTTTTATGAGTAAATGCATTGCAATGTTGTCATTTTAAAAAAAAAAAATGCATTTTGGAGAAAATATGCATTTTACCTTTGGGAATATGATAATTTCAGGCAGCATTCCCTATGGGAAAGGTGATACCAGCTCTGATATGCAAAGCATATGATAACTTATCATTCTAACTTCAACATATAATAGGGATTGTGACCTGATATTTGGAGATGTAAATATTACCCAACATATTACCCTAAGGGAATATAGCATTGTAGTCAACATTTTTTTAAAAAAAACTGTTACTGTTTGGTGAGAAACAGCCATGGCTGACAGAAGAGGAGTCGAAATGTATGTAAACATGGTCTCTGAACAGTCAGACCCCTATGGGACTCTTATCTAGGAGCAAAAGGAGTGCTTTGAAACTTAAGAAATGTTGCTTTAAGCTGGAAGATTCTGGAGGCACTGGGTGTGATTTTTATGCCCTCTGCCTGCCCATCAGAGCCTGCTGGTGTTACAGCAGGGGACAGACGTGTTAGTTGTTCACTAGAAGTTTTGTCTTATATTAAATTGTATACAGTTTTTATTCTAACCACTAACTAGGTAGGATGCCCCTCCAGGACAAGCAGAGAGCGTCTTTTAATTTCTCCCCTATTTCTTAATCAAGTGTTGTGCAAATTTGTTCAACTTTGTAAATATTTGCAAACATCATCATTTTTACGTTACTCTTCTATTGTGTTAACACATTTCTATCGATTTGTGGGCGTTGTGGGCTGATGGTTTGAACTATCCAGCCCAGAACTTCTCCACAAATGGTCACACATGTTTAAGCTACATGTGCTTTTTATTTCTTAACCTGTTTATCTGTACATAAAGTAGAAAGCAAAACCTAGGGAAACAGATATACTTTTTAGACTATCATGTCACATATTCACATTTTTAAAACTTTGTTTAAAAAAAAAAAAAAACCACCCTAAACCCAAGGCTCTACATTAAAAAAAAAAAAAAAAAAAGGCAAAAAAATAAAATTACAGTTGAGATGTTTTTATCTTAATGAAGTTGAAAGCTATGGAGATTAGCGTGTGCGCATTTTCACAGAGTGCTAGCAGGACTGACTAGTCAAAACGTACTGCTTCCGTTCCCACCCTGCCGTGTCAGTGCAAGCAGTGATTGCCAGGCTGCTGGCTCAGGTGACAGGTATCTGTATCATTACGTGAAACTGTTCTAGGGGCTTGGACTACATAGTAAAACAAAAACAAACAAACAAAAAAAAATAGAGCTTAGTGTAAAATAATTTTATAAATGATCTTTTGTACTTTAGGACATCAAATTGTACAACTTTTGTATATATAAAAGCTTAGGAACTTTCTGTTTAGCAGAAAGGAAACACATTCCTACACTTTTAATGTATATGTTTGTTATAATGTCCATGTAAACATATGCCCTATGTTTGTGCCTTTTAATTAGTTTGTCTCAATAAACAAAAATGTAGAGAAGAATATGTAGCTATGACTTTGTTACCACTGTTCTTACTCCAGGTGTGTAGAGGTCTTTGTTTTTTGCACTGTGTAGAGCATTGCGTGCAGGCAGCTGCATGGCTGAGGCTGATCCGGCCGGGACGAGGCATGAGGCGAATGCAGCCCAGAGCAGAACTCCTCCCTCCCGTAGCGTAGAGCAGCCCGCGCTGCTGGGGCCCTGCATGTTGGGATGTGTAGTTTCCAAGCCATCTCTGTTACCCGTGGCAATGACACCAGCTTGCACCAGTTTAACATAGTAAGTGTAGCGTTGCGGGTCTGGGTGAGTTGCAGAGATGACCCTTAGATGAAGTTTGGGTGTCCCTGAGCTTAAAAAAACCAAAAGCATTAAAAGCCAATATGAAAATCTGTACTAGAAGTGGTTATCTATGGATTACTTAACAATAAACAGGTGTGAGACTTAATTGTATGTTGTCAATTACTGTAGTATTGGCAGCGGGTCCTCCGTACAGCTAGTGTGCCCCGCGGGTGTTATTTTTATCCCAGCAGAGTAGATGTAGAATAAACACATTAAACACCGGCAAGGAAATTTTTCAGCGTGACAGAGGCTTCCCGAACCACTCACCGTGGTGCTCTTAGCGTGGGATAGGAAAAGGGCTGTTTCCTTTTTATTTTATGTTGGTTCTGCTCGAATGTACCTGGTTTATGTCCACAAAGCTACATTAGCTAATTGTCAACCTGTTTCATTTGTACTTGGGTAAACATTTGCTTTGTACCGTGTATAAATGGTTCCGAGGTGTGCTCCTCAGCTGTCTCAACACAGACATTAATTTCACTCTGTAATGCCATCGTACGAAATACATTAAGCTGTTTTTTGACAAACCAAAGCTACCTGGTCACGTAGTTTTTACAGCACGCACGCTACCTTCTAGCAGCTGGTTCCTGCACGGTGTGGCAGGCAGTAAGGGCAGCTGCTCTCGGGACACGACGTGTAGTCGCCCGACAGCGATGAGTGATTTGCACGGCAGCTCGTGTCACCGCGGCGCTGGGAAGTTAAAGACTCTAAGAAAATGGTGGATGTGAAGAACAGATGCTCCTGTTACACCGAGTTAGTTTCCATGCAGCTGATGCGCTTAGCCTAGTTTATTTCATGGAAACTTTTAAGCTGGATCTAGTCCAACATCCAGGGAAGCCTATTGCAGCCGTTGATTCGAGTGGGTTTTATATCGAGCCCATTCAGGTCTCCGATTGCAAGTAGTTCAATAGGGGGTTTATTTTTTTTTCTTCTTAAGTTTCCATAAGCATTCAGCGTGAGGTCAGTGGCTTAGCACCGCCTGGAAGTTTTACAGTTGAATTTTGCCTTGGAAGGATTTGTGCTGCGGGAAGTCAGAACAGTCAGGGCAGGGAGAGCCCCCGGCGCCCGGCTGCGGGAGCGGGGAAGGGCTGGTGCGGCACAGCCCCCCACGCTGCCGGGACGTTGTACAAGTGCTCTACCTTGGGCATGGTTTTTTCTTTATTTGGAACACCCCACCGCTTCCAGAGGGTGTTTGGGGTGAGGAGGAATTTGGGATTCGACCTTTTATGTCGAGTTATACCCCGGTGCTGTAAATTGGGAAGATTTCTGTTCAGTCAAGGTCACGGATGAGAGAGAGAAACACGTGTGATTCTCAGCGTACGAGTTAAATTCTATTTGCCATTGTTCACAAATAAAAGATGTTTTTTCCCCCTCTTAGAATAACTTCTTCTTTAGAGTGGCAGAAGGAAAAAGTATTTAATGTGTTTGCATTTGTCCATGAGAGGTTTAAAGAAAAACACCAAAACCCCAATAAGCTGTTTTAGCTGCCGCAATCCTGGGTTACATAAAGGGGCCGGGGCTGCCGAGGGATTAGTCGGTGGCATTACTGGTGGTGATAAGCCCTCCAAGTTCTGCTCGCTCTTCCCTCACTTTTATTTTAGAAACAGTCACTCTGAGTCGTATTTTGGAAACTGACTGGGGTTAATTTTCAAGGCGGACAGGGTTAGGTTCCCACCAAACAACGAAGGCAGGCAAATTCGGATTTAAAGAGCGCTCAGGTTTTTCAAAGCATCCCGTCCTCCGACGCTGTTTTATCTTCCCACTTTGGGTCCTCGTGTGGCAGCTGAGCTGTTGAGAACTGGACTTTTCTGCTGCTGGGTCCTTCTGAAAACTCCTGCCTCGCTTTCTTGGTGGTTTAGTTTATCCATCTCGAAAATAGATGTAACAGTATTTTCAAAAGGCAGCTATTAAAAGCACTTCAAGTTTTTAAATGCCTTTGAGGTCTGTCTGAGTGCTTAAGTGGACCTTTTTACCAGCGCTTTTTAGGATAAATAGTAAGTGGAAAAATAAATCGCTTCCTCTCCTAATTGTCAGAATAAAACTTAAAACTTGATCCCCTTCTACCTATTTGTTTAATTCAGCATGTTTATATTTCTTGCTTATCTTTGGATCACCCGCTCACAGCTTCCAGAGCAGCAACTGAAGGATGACAGAGGAACTACGTGCTAATTTTTATGTCAAAAATAGCTTTCACCTTTAAACGCACGAGGCTCAGTGACTGTTTTCTAATTAGAAAAAGAATGCCCGAGCTGCTGCTGCGAATCCGTTTTACAGCTGTGCTCAGATTTGACTGTCAGTCCCTGGTTAAAATTTCGTGCTGAGGTCTTGACCTAGAAACAAACCTTTTTTGGTATTGGTTTGGAAAAAGTATTTCAGTGCAAAGAGAAACTGAGCCAGGCTGTCCAGCCAGCTCCCTCATCGCTGGCTGCCGAGCGCGCTCAACGTTAAATTCATTTTGTCGTACGTTGCATCTCCCTGAAGCCCAAGAAAAGGCTGCTGGGAAAGCTGGGCTTACGATTTTTGAAAATAATACATTTTTTTTTTTGCTCTTCAGATTTCTGGGCTAATTTGAGCCATTTTAAAAAGCCCATGGTTTTTCTTTAAGGAAGCGTGAACACTTTTTGAAAACCAGGCATCTGTGAAACGTTTCAACGTGGGCCTCTGAAACCCCTGCTTGTGTCAGGACAGACCTTTGCTTTCCTTGCAAAGCCTTTCCAATAGCTACCTCCAAAATCAACCCGTTCCGTGAAACACCAAGGGCCATTTTCCGAAGGTCTGGCACCTTGTGTTTTCCAGAGAAGGCAGAAATGCTCCATTCACCTTCTCAGTTGTGCTCACCAGCTGTCAAGACAAAACCATTTGTGTTCTGTGTTTTCTGTGCAAGGTTTGTTTTTCAGGGAATTAATTATCAATTTAGTTGGAACTGTCTGAAGCTGAATTAAATTCGCTATTTTAATTCTTCATAGTTGTGTATTTCTATTCCAATTTCTTTTTACTTCCTAGCATCATTAGCAGCTAAGAACCGTATCAAAGGACAGTAAAGAAATTTGATAAAGTCGCCTGTTTCCCCTGAAACAAGCCTGGATTAGGAAAAGAGATTGCAGTCAACACAGCTCACGGCAAGGCGCCGTGTCGCAGAAGAGGTGCTGATCCACGTTTAACTTTGGGAAAGCAAATGTTGTGGCACGTGTATGCACGGAAAGCCGAAGGTTTGCCTCTCATGTTTGCACTCTTACTGATGTCTGTGTTCCTTCTCAAAGCCTTACAGATTTTTACCCAGGCTAAGGATCGCGTAGCTGCCAGACACATGTGAAACGATGGAGCGGGGGAGAAATCTCTGCACGGAGGGCCGTCCTGCGAGAGCTGTGGACCATCCCAAACATGCACTCAGGGTCCAGCACCCACAGATGTGCTTCTGAGCCGGTCTTGCTGGCCTCGGCAGGGTGCTGTGGGAGGCTGTGGGTGCCCGCTGGTCCTCCCACAGCTTGTCCCGAAGGTTTGGAGAGCTACGAGGGAAGCGGAGGCCCTGACCCGCTGCTGTTCGTGGTCTCGCTCTGGTCTCTGCAAAACGGGAAGTGTTGGCCCTGTGTAAATTGGCTCGTGTAATTTGTAAGAGGAGATCACTTCCCGTCCGGAGCTGTTATGTGGTATGGCTGCAAGCTGTCAGACGCTGTACCGCTGGGTACCGGAGACGGCTGCTTTCTATCTGTGGTCGAAGTGATGCTTTGTTATAATCCATCTCTCGTGCTGAGCCCTTGGGGCAGGAGTGGTGCGTCCTCTTCCTCACCCCATGTGTGCACGGGGCTGGTGGTCTGAAATCCAGGACCTTGGGATGCTCAGGCGGTGCGGAGGAGCCCAAAAACCTGCCCTGGAAAGCAGCTCTCCTCGGGATGCTGCTGCGCACGTTGGCACTGGGGCGGCCAGGGCCGGAGGTGCCTGACCCCGCAGCCACAGCTGGGGCAGCCTGGGGGCAGCGTGGGGGCTCCTGAGCCCCCCAGACCCCTCCTCAGGGGCTCTCACACCCAGGTCTGGGCAGACCCGGGGGGGGGCAGAGGGGACCGGGCGGTACCGGCCCCTCGATGCCTCCGGCCGGGCCGAAACGAGCCGCCACTGCCCCAGGGGGGAACGTCGAGACCCGGAGGGGTCACCCAGGCCCCGGGGGAGGCCCCAAGCGACCCCCGTCCCCGCTGCATTTCGGCCCGGCCGCCGCTAGGCCCCGCTCCCACCGCCCCCCCGGGCCGCCCCGGCCCCGGCCCCGGCCCCGGCCCCGCCGCGCCGCCCCCAGCTGCCGGGCACGGCGGCCGCCCCCGCCTCCGCCCGCCCGCCACGTACGTCTCCCGTCCCGGCTCCTTTCCATGGTTCCCGGCGTGCCTGGTGCCTGCCGCCGCCCCCGCAGCGCGGCGCCGACCGCCGGTAAGGGGGGGCGGGACGAGGCTCTTTGTGCGCCGCGCCGGGCCGGGCCGGGCCGGGCTGAGCCGGGCTGGGGCGGGCGGCGCCTCCCGGCCTGCGCGGGCCGCGGCCCGGAGCCGGGCGGGCCCCGCCGGGGCCGGGCGGGGAGCGGGGGGCGGCACGGCCGAGCCCGGGGCTGCGCGGCGGGGCGGGGGGAGCCGCCGGTTCGGCCTCCGCTGGGGCCGGGGCAGAGCGGCCCGGGGGGCGGCTGCGGTCGGGCCCGGTGCGGGGTGCGGCTGTTGCGGCTGCCCGGCCGCCCCCTCCGGAGCCGGGCTGCGAGCCGGGCGGTCGGCGCCGCAGCCCAGCGGCCTGGCCCCGCCGCTGCTCCCCTCCCGGCGGAGCCCCGCGGCCGTGCCTGCGGCCCCGCTCCCACCGGGCACCGGGCAGAGAGCCCTGAGGGAGGGGTGGGGGGGCTGAGCCCACCGCCACGGCCGTGGGGCCGGGAGTGGGACGGCAGCCCCCGGCCATGGGGCAGCCCCGGTGTCCCCCTCTGCCCCCGCAGCATCGCCGCCCCCCGAGCGTAGCCCCTCCGGTACACGGGCAGGGTTCGGGTGTTGGTGGGTCCCCGCTGTGGGACGTCACCCCCTTCCTCCGCAACTACTTCGTGGGGCGATGCCCTTCGCACCCCGACTCCTCCGCCGGGGTGGGTCAGGGCTCAGCGTCCGAACCGTGTGCCGAGGCCTTGGGGTCACCGCCGGGGCTCGGGGTTGGTTGTGGACCCCCGGCCGGGCGCTGTGGGGACGGAGGCACCCGGGGCTGCCCTGTCCCACAGGGCTGCTCCTCGCCCGGGGTCCCTGGCCAGCGCTGAAATTGCCACCGATGGGTTGTGGAGATGGCGATGGAGAAGGGTTTGAGAGCTGCCTCGCCTGGGGAAGTCCCTGTTCCGATGCTGCCTGTCTCACCAGGCTCCTTGGAAAGGCTCCTTTTTATTATTTTTTTAAAAAGCAGCAGATTTGCACCTCCTCCTCACACCTCCTCCTGCTGCTACCACCGAAAACAAGCGTGGGGGACGGAGCGGTAAGGATATCCGCATGGGAAAGCCGCCGTCCTGGGCTGACCCCTGAGGCTGCGACTGGGGGGGCTGCCCCGTGGCTGGGGAAACCTCCTCGCCTCCTCCTCCTCCTCGTTTGTCTCTAACGACACAAGCTGAAGCGGCATCTGCTCCGCTGCGAAGCTTTTGGTGATTTTCACGAAGGTTTTCCCTTGTGGAAGCGCCTGGCTGGAGCCTGTCACCGGAGCAGCGAGACCCTGGGGCAGCCGTGTGCCTCTGGGGAGGGAGGTCGGCTGGTGCGGGCAGTGGGACCAGAGGAAAGCCGGCACAGCCTCACACGCTGACCACTGGGCACCTGCAGCCCCTTCCTGGTGCCGGAGCCTCCGATTGCCAAAAACATTTCCTTCAGAGATGGGTCAAAGGTGCCCATCCTCTTCCCAGCCCTAAAATTCCCAGGAAAGCTTTGACTTTTTCAGCATTTTATTAAGAGAAAGCTTTCATACTAAAAAAACTAACCCATGCACCGACACCTGTCCGGATCCACAGCGGGGCTGAGCAGGCTTTGCCATCGCGGTGCCATGGGCACCATGGTCCCCCCCACCACGGGCTGATAAGAGCGAGTGGGGAGCGAGGAGGGTTTCCCAGCGTGATAACGAGCGCTTGGTGCTTATCTGCGTGCACAAGCACCCTCTGCGGGGGCGAAGATAGCGGGGTGCTGCGGCCGTGGCCTCCCGAGGGGAACGGCCGGGAGAGGAGCCGGACGGTCACTCGCGCCCTGTGTCTGTGTGGGTAAAATCCCGGGGTGGGACCTGCGGGGAGGGGGCTGGAAGTGTTCGGGCGGCACAAGTTAACGATGATGATGATAATTGTATACTATAAAATAAGAAAAATGCTTGAAGTAATAACACGGAGCCCCTCGCAGGTGTGCGAGGCGGTGACGGGTCCCTCTCGCATGGCCTGGCTGGGGCAGCAGCGTCTCCATCGCCGTGGCCGGGGCGTGGAGGGATGCTGGTGGCCGGAGCCTCGCCTCTGCTTGGTGACACTGGGTTTGCAGCAACAGTTCGGGGACTGGGTTTTCCCAGGTCCTGTTTTTGGCTGGTCTGCTGGTTCCCTGGGGTCGGTGCAGGAGCTGGATGGGCGCAGCGGTGGGTGAGGTGAGCCAGGGCAGGGAGCCTCACCAGCAAGGCAGTCTGAAGGGAATGGGGAAGTTGGAAGAGGAAAGAAACCCAGCCTGGCTGGGTGGGAAGGCGGCTGGAAATGACGGGAAACGAGAGCAGGGGGAACGTCTGGGTCCGGCTCTTGCACCGCTTCCACCGGGCTGCCACCTCCGGGCAACGGTGGCTGAGACTTGGCTCCTCTGTCACACAGCCCGCCGGCGTCGTGTCCCCACCGCTGCTCCTGGCACCGTGTCCCCACCGCTGCTCCGGCAGTGCTGAAACCGCCGTGTCCCGTGAACGTCGGCTGCCGGCCCCCCTCTTCCCCCACCTCGGGGGGCTCCTCGTGTCCGCCCCGGGGTTGGCGGTGCCGGGGGGTGCAGGCTGCGGTGCCCCCGTCCGCGGTGCCCCCGTCCCACCCCGCCGGCCGCCTTTGATGCGGGTGAGTGGCAGGTCCATTGTGGCCCCTTTGTGCCTCCCTCGGTTCTCGGGGCCCGCACAAAACCTGCCATGGAAACCAAAGCCAGCCGCTGCCCCAGGAAACCCGCAGGCGCAATTAGGAAATGCAAATATAAATGCAAATTCCTGTGCTGCCTTCCAGGACGAGGAAAGTTGTCCCTGGGCCACCGATGTCCCCGGGCCACTGGTGTTCGCAGCTGCAGGGCTGGGGAAGGCGTTGGGCAGGACTGGGCAGGCAGGAGGAGCTGGGATGAGCTGGTTTTGGGGTGCCTGGGCTCTTCCCCAGCTGCCCCAGGCCCAGCAGCGGGAGGAACGGGGCATCTCGGCCCGTGCTGAGCCGTGACTCAGAGGTGACAATATGACATTGATATTTTTTTCCATCCTCTCCGTTGCCCAGCGACAAACAAACAAACAAGTGTCTTAAAACCCAAACTAGCTGCCTTGCAGGAGCTGTCCCCTCCCGCCACGGCTGCGCGTGGCCGGGCTCCGGCGTGTCCCCGTCGCTGGCATCGCTGCCTGCACCTTCTGGGGTTTGTTTGGGGGAGATAACTGTCCTTCTCGCACCCTCTGCAGGGAAGGCAGGCTGACAGCTCGCTGGTAAGGACCCTCCTTGCCAAAGCACACCAAGGATAGATGGAAAAGGAGATAAAACCCACCCACAAATAACTCTGGGAAGCACAAACGCTTCAGGTCTTCATTTCTAGGTGACATTTATGAGCAATGGATGCTCTGGCCCTTCCTCGGTCCCCAGAGGAGCGTGTGTGGGTGGAGTGGGGATAATGGGGCAGAAGAGGATGGAGGGGAGAGCGGGGACGTGAGGGGAGGATGCTGATCTGAGCAATTCCCCTTCCCGGGAGGAAGCAATAAAGTTTTATTTTCCCATCTGCTGCAGGAGCTGTAGCTAGGAGCGGGGGAGACGAGGCTGGCACGTGGAGGGCATCGTCCACGGCAATAACCCGTGTGGGGAAGGGCAGATCCTTCATGCACTGATCTGAGCCCAGCCTAGGGCTATCCTGCTTAAAACCAGGCGTTGTTGATGGCTTTTATTTTCCCCACCTGCAGCCCCTAGGTCCTTTCCTGAGGTGGTGCGGGATGTGCATCCCCATTAGCGGTGCTTTTCCCCAGCCCCGCTCTGCTTTTATTGCTGGGAAATGAGCTCTGACTCCTGCAAGTGGTATTTCTTCCTTCTGCCTGACAGCTTGTCGATCCCTGCCCTCGCTGCTCAGGGTTTCCCTCGCCAGTCCCATCGGCACGGGAGCAGCCGCTGCTGCTCAGCTTGAAAGGAGACCAGGAGCTTATCTGAGCTTTGGCCTGGCTTCAAACCCAGGTCAGCATCCCGCATAATTTCCGTATAAAACTGTGATGTGCTGTGATGGAGCAGAGGGAACGGAGTAAACTCGATCCTTCGGCTTTCGAGGGCTTTTCTCTCCCCGTGAGCCCCGTCGTGCTGGGGACGGAGGAGCCCGTTCTTGGGGCTGGCTGGAAACGCTTCTGCAGGTGGGGCCTGACGTATCGGCGTTAATTAAATATCCATCCCCGGCGAGGTGTAGCGTTTCAGGCAGGTTCTCCTCTGCTGAGCAACGTCACCCGGCGCAACTACAGTGCGACGCCGTGTCCCAGGACAGCGAGGACATGGCAGTGCCCTGCCTTGGGTGGCACCGCGGGCTCATCCTGGCTGCGTGGAAACGCAGGGGCTTTCCTCCTCCTCCTCCTCAGCTGTGGTTTAGTGCCCTGAGGGAAGGGGTTGCCAGCAGCCCGTGCAACCATCACCTTTAAATCCTTTTACCAGACCCCAGTGGCCAGGGGCCTGTCCTGGGAAATAATTCACCGTGCCGTCAGGGAGAGTTTTACTCCACTAATTTTGTTTCCATAGAAACTCGTGCGGTCTCGCTGCTCCACGGAGCCTCGGGCGAATCAATGTGGGTTTTATTTTTTTCCTTTGCACATGAAGCGCTGGCCCTTGAAGCCTGACAGCAGGAGAGCAGCAGGCGGAGATGCTGGTGGCTGGGCACCCTGATCCATGCTGCCCGTCCCTGCCCATCCCCACCAAGCTGCCTGGCTTCTCAGGATGCCCAGGGCTGGATCCAGCAGAGATGCTCTGCCCTGCTGGGCTGGGACACGGTAAGCCCAGTCTGATCCCAGTCCATTCCCAGTATGTTCCTGCTACTCAAAGAGCTGGAGGGGAAGGGGCTGCCTCTGCTCAGGCTCGTTTTTTCCCCTCTTGTCCTTTAATTTCTTTGACCCTTGACCTCAAAAGGCAAATTAGCATTTGTGAATGAGCTGCGCTCATCAGCCGGGGAGCAGGGCCTGCTCCCTGCTCGCCCGCTCCCCGTTAGGTGCTCACTGACCAAACCCAACCCCAAAATTGCCGGGACGTGGCTCCTCCGCGCGCCCTGACCCGGGTCCAGCCCCGGGGAGAGCCACACGCCTCCGTCTCTGCAGGAATTTCTGTTTTCTTTCGCTCCCCGCCACTTCCCAGCGCTTTTGTGCTGAGCCGGGAGCACAAAGGGAGAAGAAGGGATAAGCGGTTAAAGACGGGTTTGTGTGACATATGGCGCGGGGGCTTTGCACGGCCGGCACGGGGGGGACGCGAGCGGGTGCGGGGGTGCCTGGGCTTCCCTCCTGCGAGCTCGAATGGACGGGTAAACTGAGGCAGGGAGTTGGGTGATGGGCACAGGGGTTTCCCGCGGATGGAGGCAGCGCTGGCACCCGGACCCCGCTGCTGTCGCGGGCGCCTTCGCACCGGGCAGCGCTCACTCCTCGTACCCAAACGAGCTCTAAGCTGATTTTTCAGCTGGGACGTGCGTGTTTTGATGTCGGCGGTGAAAGCCGGAGGAGGAAAGGTCGCCAGCGTTCAGCCACCTCGCAGAATGATCTTTTGTCGGCCTCTCTGCTTTAGGCAACCTCTTGCATCTCATTTATTACAGTTGATACAAGATAAGAGTTGAACAGAGATGTAGTTAGACCATGCGCGGGGATGCAGGGTTACTTTAATCGCTCACACTTGCTTGACCTATTTTTTTTTTTTTTAAATCCCTTCCTGGAAACCTTATTTCATGTTTGAATTCCCTCAGCTATTTTAGGAATGTCGTCCTACCAAGATCAAATTACCTTCAATGAAACCAGTGCGAGGCGGCCTCGCAAGGCAGGCGACTTTTTGATTAAGATCTAATGCTACCTCGTTAATACAGGCTTAGTTTGGGGCAGGGGGGGCTGTAGCTCTGGCACGGCAAATGTGTGAAAGCTGGGGATTAGCAAAGGGCAGGGGGGCTTGGCAGGGAGGGCTGGGGCATCCCGGCGCTGGCGGGGGGAAGGTGGGTGCTTCGGGTGCTGCTCTGGGGGGGGCAAGGGATTCAGGGGTACGTGCTCTCACACAGGGCTTGCTCGGCTCTCCTCCCTGCTCGCTTTGTACTTTTTCTGAGCAGGGCTTAAAGCCAGGCATTTTAATACGTGGTAGAACAAGTATTCAAGGGGAACCTCAGGTGCGTATTTCTTTCCATGAGACAGGATTTGCTGGCCAGCAGTTTTCCAGGCTGTGGCCCCGGCGGTGTGCCTGCGCATCCCCGGCGGCGGGCGGCAGGGCGACGGAGGGGATTGTGGAGAGACCGAGAAAGCCCCGTCCTCGGCGAGTGCTCTGCCTTTCCGTTTGCTGCTAGACACTACTGTATTTTTTGTTCCCAAACATTTACTTTTCATCCCAGTTTCACTCCTGTTACAGTCACACCCGCAGCCGCCGAGCAGCCGCGTCTGCAGAGCGATGGCTCCGCGGGGGCCTGGCCGCAGGCACCGCTCGGGAAACCTGCGCTGGCCGAAGCCTTTATGTCTGCTTTAACGTCCCTCGTTTTGAGACGTCCTCTGAGAGCCTTCCCTGCAGCAGCCCTCGTCTCTAGATAATCCCGTGCATGGAAATGCCTCCTGCGCTTCTGCTTCGCATTCCCCAGCCGAGCCTGGGCTTGCAGCCGCCGCCGTGCCCTCGGGGAGCGGGTGAGTGCTGGGCTGGGGGAGCCCCGTCACCCCGTCCTGGCTGCGGGCAGGGGACGATCCCCAAACGCAGCGTGGCAATAGGAGGGGAGAAGGGGCCGGGCTGGTTCAGCGGCGTTTGAGCAATCCCATCTGTTGTGTGAGCTGCGGCAGACGCTGGGGAAGGAAACATTCGCGTGTGCGCTCGGTGCCAAGGCTCTTCCCCGAGCGATCAGCCCCGGTGCTTTCACAGCTGTTCGCTCCCCCGTTGGGGCCGCGTTCCTCGCAGAGCTGAGCCACGGTTGTTTCCAGCCTGACATTCCCAGTGTGATCAACCCCTTGGATCACCCAGCTGCTCACCGTCAGCCTCCCTGCGCCTCGCACCATGCCTGCTCCCTCCTGGAGCTGACCCGCGGCCCCTCGGGCTGTCCCTCCACGCGAAAAGTCCTTTTCTGTGAGGTACCGAGTGCCCCGCGGCCAGGGCTGGGTGAAAACCAGCCTTGTAGAGGCGGGGCAGGCAGGACGTGTTCCCCCAGGCTGTGCGCGCCTTATCTGCTCCCCGATGAGCGTAATTAAGGGTTTCTCCAGGCTGACGAGGTCTTGTTCTTGGCTCTGGCTCAGGCGAGGGTGGATCTGAGCTGTGCAAGTCGTTGGTGGCTTGGGCGGGAGGGAAGGCAGGGTGCACCCCTGGGCCCCCAGGACAAGCCTCCTCCCCGAGGGGCAGCCTGCGTTTGGGCTTATTTGGCACCCAGAGGCCCGGTGCTGACCTGTGGCGTAGGGACAGTGCCAGGTGACACCTCAATGCCAGGTGACACCTCAATGCCAGGGGACACCCCAACGCCAGGCTGGGCTGGCAGAGCCAGCGCCAACCCTTCCGACGCGCACTGCCCGTGCCCTGCGGCTGCCAGCCCTGCTGGGACGGGAGGTTTACCCCATGCTGCCGGGGCTGGTGGGGGGCACAGGGCACTGCCAGCCCCCCCAGGGTCCTGCTGCCGCCTCGCTGCTCCCCACGGGACGGGGACGTGCACACCCAGAGCTTGCAGAGCCGTTAAGCTCCTCCCGTGATGGGCGCAACAGAAGGGCAAAGGATTATGCCCGTGCCTGGGTTCGGATGGATGAATAGCAGCATTCAGGGCCCTGTTGGCGTGCTAGCAGAGCAAGGACTATTTTAAGGCAGGAAGACAGTTGATCAGGCAACAGCCAAACGAGTCGTCACAGCCTCGTTCTGCAAACGGGGGGCATGAGGCGAGGAGAAGCCCAGCCCGTGCCCGCCGTCCCCCGAGCGTGCCCGTGCTCGCGCCTGGCTGGCAGTCGGACACCAGCTTTTTTCTTTCCTTTTTTGGGAAATGTGAAGAATTTTGCTTTCCCTGGCGTCTTCCCAGCCCCTCGCTGACATCACAGCAAGAAGGGCCAGAAACGTACCGAGCCCCGTCCCCGCGCCCGGGCTCCCGCTGCCCTCCCCGCTGCTCACCTGGAGCTGCTGGTGGGGACAAGCGGGGATGGGGAGGATCCTGCACACACAACTGCTGGTTTATCTTTTAAATTAACTCCTGCCGACGTCGTGACTTGCTTTCCTCTGGGTTTTCAAATAGATGTGGGGATTTCCAAGCACATTTCCTGACTCTGGGGGCTGGTTTTGCTGGGTGAGGTGTACGGGCACCGTGGCATCGCTGAGCTGACGGTTCCCCACAGAAGCTCTCCGTGTTTGCGCCATGCGTGTGTCTGCAGCGTGTCCTGTACGAGCTGTTTTCCCCTTGATGCCCAGGCTCTTTCCCCATCCTCTTTCAGCAGCCAGATCTTTCGAGGAGCGCGCGTACCCCGGGAAGGTGTTATAACTCAATTCAATATGTGACTAAACCAGCCGTGCAATATTGCAGTTAAAGTTTAATACCAGAGGTGTGAACAGTGCCGGCGTTTCGCTGTGAGTGAGCCACGATGGCAGAGGAGGAACCGAGCAGCACTGTTGTATTAATTGACTCCAGCAGATTTATTTGTCCTGGGTGAACAGAGCCGGGCAGGGCTGCCCTGGGCACAGAAACGGGGCTTACCCAGCATCGCAAAAGCAAACCTTCTTCCCGAGTTCGTGCCGAGTTTTGCAAGTGGGTTTTGCCCTTGGAAGCCCCTTGGAGCTGCTCGGGGCTGCGAGCCGGCGGGGCGAGCGCTGGGGACGTGGCTGTCACGCACGGGCAGGGGAGAGCCCGGGTGACCTTCAGAGGTGACTGCTCCACTTAATGGCTTTGAATCTGATTATGCCCTGTTTCGCTAAGAAATGTGCTGGGCACGTTCTTCTGAATTAAATACCATTTTAGAGACACTTGTCTTGAACTCTCCACCTGCTGCTGAGGAAAAAGCCTTTGAAAATGATATTATGGATCAAAAGTGTTCCTGGGGTAACTCTGTTTCGACAGCGGCGTTAATCCAGCGCTGCATTTGGCCCTGCATTTCCAAATGAGAAGCAGTAGCTGTATAATCTGTTTATGGTTTTAAAGTGAATGTTAATCTTGGATTTGGTGGCTTTTCCCAAGGGTCGGTGTGCCGTGCTGCAGAGTGCTTTAGCCCCTTGCTCTGAAACTCTCTGAGCCGAGTCCGTTTTTTATTTTAAAGAGAGATTTTACTGTGTTTATAAATACCTGTCGAACCTGGAATTGTTAAACCTGGGGAACCCTCTGCGGTGGCAGCAATGCCATTTTTCTTACCTTGCATTTTGTTTGTACAACACCTGGTACAGCCGAGCTCCGGCGTGCCGGCCCCGCTGCGGGGACGGGATGGTCCCACCGCATGCGGCTGGATGGGTCAAAGTGAATCAAACGTCCTCCGCTGGGATGGGGATCTCGTGGTACCTCTGGGTGCTCTGTCCCGCAGGTGACTTTCTCCCCTCTCCCCTCTGCAGGTGGGACGATGCTGCAGCGCGCCGGGGGCTGACCCGCGGTGCCGGGGGCTGACGCACGGTGCCGCTGGCCACGGGGAGCAGGACCCCCGGTGCCCACCCATGCTCCCCGCCGGCTGCCGGGGCAGTGCCCCGTGACGAGCGGCGGTGGGCACCCGCCTCACCACAGCCGCCGTGCCCCCCCCTGTGCCAGCCGCCCCGCCATGACGAGCCTTTTCCGTCGGAGCAGCAGCAACGGCAGCTCGCGCGGCGGCTCCTCCGCCCAGGAGCTCAACAACAGCCGCCCCGCCAGGCAGGTCCGCCGGCTGGAGTTCAACCAGGCCATGGAGGACTTCAAGACCATGTTCCCCAACATGGACTACGACATCATCGAGTGCGTCTTGAGGGCCAACAACGGCGCCGTGGACGCCACCATCGACCAGCTCCTGCAGATGAACCTGGACAGCAGCGGCTGTGACGACAGCTCGGACTCGGAGGACAGCATCCCCCCCGAGGTAACCCCCGGTGGTGGTCCCTGGCACATGGCTGTGGGTGGGGGTCCCCTGCCTGCGCTGCTGGCCGCCATGGCTGGCTCAGCACGAGCGGGCAGCCCAGTCTCATCTGCCTCATTTCTGCCTGGGCATGGTCCTGCTCGCTGCTGCGGGCGGGCAGAGATTTGAGTGCCCGATTCGACTGATCTGGAGCGTGCAGCCTGGCTGGTGTGTCTTGGACAGTGCTTGAGGCTCAAGCCAAAGCACTCTCCTCCCTCCCTCCCACCCCAAAACCCAACAGAGACCCTTTTGCTGCTGTCAGAGGGTCCCTGAGGGCTGCGTGCACCCAGGGACAGGCTCATCCTCTCTGCAGCAGCGTTCAGCCCGTCCATCCCCGCTTCGCTGCCGGAGCGTTTCCCAGCTCGCCCCATCCTCTCACCCCGCAGATCCTGGAGCGGACCCTGGAGCCGGACAGCTCGGACGAGGAGCCCCCTCCTGTCTACTCCCCTCCTGCCTATGAGAGCCAGGCGTTGGGCAGCCACTGCCCCCAGGTGCCCCCCACCCCGCCGCCCAGGTGAGCCCTTGACCTTCTGCTCATGGCAGCCGGCAAAGCCCCCCGTGCCGGCGCCGGGGGGTCTTGCTGCGCGTTAGCTGGCCCTGGAGAGGGGCGTGGGGTGTCAGTTCGTCAGGGCTGGGTGAGACAAAGCCAAGGGAGATGAATGAAGCTCACAGCTGGCTACAAAATCCCTGCGAGGCACTCGAAAGTGAACAGCTGAGGGGCCCGGAAAGCAAATAGGGATGGCAAAAATCAGCTGCCGGGGGCGGGGAGCGCTCGCCTCCGCTCGAAAACGCCAGGTGACATCGCGTGAGGGACGTTCGTCAGCTTCGTAAGCAGCATCCCGCGGTGCCGGCGCTCCCACGGGGCTGTTTTCTGGGAGTCTTGAGCAAAACAGGGAGGAGAAGGGAAATCCGGGCTGCACAGTGGCGGGGCAAGGCTTAAAAGCAGCTCCCAAAGGTTTCAGACTGGCTCTTGGGGCTAACGCCAACTCCGTGGCCCTGCCAGGCGTGCCATGGTTCCTCGGTTCCCAGCACCGCTGGCGGGGTGGGCAGGGGGCTCCCTGTGCCCTGTGCCCCGTGCCCCTTTCCCTCGCCAAAGGTGCTCTCTGTGCTTGCCCCATAGGACCGACGTGCCAGGGCCCGGCAGCACCCCGGCGCCCGGGCGCTACAGGAACTGGAACCCGCCGCTCCTGGGCAACCTCCCCGAGGACTTCCTCCGCATCCTGCCCCAGCAGAGCGCCGGTGCCCAGGTGAGGCTCGTCCCCGACTCCGCGGTGCGGCACGGAGCACCAAACCCTGTCCTCGGCCGCCCTGGGCTTGCGGTGCCGGCGCTCTGAGAGCTCATGGGTACCAGGCACGGACTAAAAGAAAAGTCTTGGAGCACTTGGAGTCTTGGATGCATCCCCAGGGCATCCTCGGCCCCTTTGCTGACACAGGAGCCAGCCTGCAAATGGGGTCAGCACGCTCCTGGCACAGCAAGGGGCTGCCAAAAATCTTTGCCAGGAGCGTTTCTGGAGGCACCGGTTCCTCCCGGTGCCACGCTGACCCCAAACCGAGAGGTCCCCATTCCCACGTGGGGTGTCCGTCCCCTCCTGCCCCCGCCCCGTCCCCCTTCCCGTGGGGCAGAGGCGATGGTGCCCTGTCCCCCGTTGTCCCCTTTGCAGCAGCTCTGGCGGGGACGGTGCCCCGGGCTGTCGGGCGCTGGGCGTAGGAGGGAGGGTCCGCGCTGGGGAGCAGCAGTCGGGTTGGTGGTCTGCGGTGTGACGGAGGAGCAAAAGGCCACCAACCAACCTGTGCCGTGTTTGCCCCCTGCCCAGGGCTCCCCCGGCTGCCGGCAGCCCGCGCCGCAGGGGCTGGTCCCACGGGGCCAGGGCTCGCTGGAGCAGGAGCGGCGGTGGAAGCAGTACCTGGAGGACGAGCGCATCGCGCTCTTCCTGCAGAACGAAGAGTTCATGAAGGAGCTCCAGAGGAACCGGGATTTCCTCCTTGCCCTGGAGAGAGGTGAGAAGCGCCTTCAGAAACCTCTGCCTCAGCTTTTTCGGGTGCGTGCCCCCACCCAGCATTGCCCTGCCCGTGGCGTCGTGACTCGTGCCAAAGCAGAGCCAGCGCAGGGTGCGGCCAGGCTGGTGGTGGGTGGTCCAACACCGGGCAGGGGGCTGCTCCCCGCGCTCCTGCTCCCGGTGCTCAGCCGCCTGTACGAGGCTCTCCTCCCCCTGCCCACCTCGCTGTGGCGTCTCTGGCAAAGCCCAGCAAAATCCATCGTGAGGAGCCTCGGAAATGCCCTCCGAGCCCTCCCCGGTTGCGGTGAGAGGATTGCTCGAGGGTCTGATCGAGCAGGGCACTGGGCTTTTTGTTTTTCAGATCGGTTGAAATATGAGTCAAAAAAATCCAAGTCGACCAGTGTTGCTGTCAGCAACGACTTTGGTTTCTCCTCAGTACTATCAGGTAACTGTCGGGAAGCACGTGAGCGTGGCCTCAGCAGCGGGATGCCCCGCAGCTCCCGTGTTCCCGGCTCCCACCGTGGCTGCAGGGGGAGGAAACTGGCTGATCCCTCCCTGCGAGGAGCTGGTGGGTGGTGGGGATGGGCGCTGGTGCCCTCCCTGTCCTCACCACCTCCATCCCTGCGGGTGGGAGCTGGGAGCCAGTTCCCAAGGGGGACAAAGCCGTCCCTTGCCTTGGCCGGAGCAGAGGGTCGTGCCTGGGTAATCCCGATGAACCTCGGCGAGCGGAGCAGCTGCCAGGGCTCAGAGTTAGAGCTGGTGCCCATCGATGGCTCCGTGCAGGGGTGGGTGAGGCGCAGTGGCTGGGTGGCATGACAGAGCTCCGGCTGGGCGCACGGCGCTTCGGGGGCACCCAGCCCTGGGGAGGGGGCATGGCCCTGGTGGGCACGAGGACGTGGCTGCTGGGGTCTCTGGTCCACCTGACCGAGTCACTGGGATGCTTGAACTTCTGCTCCTAACCCGGTGGCCCCACCGTCCTGGGTGCTGAGCACGGCGTGGGCATGGGCTGGTATCACAATTAATGCCCGGGGTGATCAGGGGCTGCTGTCCCTGGGGCAGCACAGGGAGGCCACTCGCCCTGCAGCGGGGCTGGTGGTGGGGCTGAGCCACTGCCTGCCCACGTCGCTGTGCCCACCGTCTCGGGGTTTTATCCACGAGGGTCCTCGTCTGGAGCCAGCCCCGGTGTGCCGGTCCCCTCGTCCCGCCTGCTCTTGCTCAGCTCTGCTCGTGGCAGGGCTGCGCTTTGCTAGCGCTGGAATTGGGTCACGGAGATGATTCCTCTCCCTGCCCTCACCACGCACGCGCTCCCGGTGACCAGATGTTTGCCTTCCAGGTGACGTAGCCCCCTCTGGAACCAGCGAGGCCGGCGGGGCCGTGTCTGACGATGCCTTATTCAGAGACAAACTGAAACACATGGGAAAATGTGAGTGGGTTTGCAGGCCGTGAGGGCTGGAGGGGAGGTGGGACGGGGCGGGAGAGCCGGCGGCGCTGCCCGGTGCTCGCCCAGGTTGTTTCCATCCACGTTTTGCAGTCCCAGGCTGGTGCGTCCTGGCCCTCGCCAGCGGCAGGGAGCTCCCGTGCCACATGCCAGGGCTGGGTGGCAGCACGATGGACAGGGGACAGAGACCTGGGGTCAGTCGTGGGCAGGGAAAGTCACAAAAATCCCAGTGAAGGGGTAGAAATGTCAGCACCCCTGGCCGGGGACTGTGTCCCTGCGGGTGGCAGGACCCAGCTCTCCCAGCCTGGCAGCCTTGCGTGGCCCCGGTGTTCCCAGGCACACCCAGGGTATCACCGTGGGGCATCGGGGCACGGGTGGCCCTCACACCGCTGGCCCCGGCTGTCTCCTCCCCATTGCCCACGGCACGGAAGGGCTTTGGGGTGAGACCCTGGCTCAGCTGCTTCCTTCCAGCCACGCGCAAGAAGCTGTTTGAACTCGCCAGAGCCTTCTCCGAGAAGACAAAGATGAGGAAATCGAAAAGAAAACACTTGTTGAAGCACCAAGTGTATCCTACGAGGGGCTGGGGGGGTGCGGGGCTGTCGGGGCGGCCTCGCTCGGGTGCTCCGGGGTGCCCCCAAGGCCGTGGGCTGGCCGGAGCCTCCCCTGGCTGCACCGTGGGCTGGGAAGGGCGACTGTGGTGCCGTGGCCACGTCCTGGCCCCGTGGCTGGTTTTCCTTAGCAGAGGGCACAGGCTGGGGACGGCAGCTTCCACGGCAAATCTTCTCGACGACGTCGAAGGACATTCGTGCGGTAAGAAGCGCCGTGCCGTGCCGTGCCATGCCGTGCCATGCGTGCTGTGCTCAGCGTGGCTAGCTGGGGTCCTGCGGGGCACGGCCACCCATGCGATGGGCTCGCCCCTGCTCCCACGCAGCTCTCCTGTGAGCGTGTGCTTGCTGGGGTGACCGGGTTGGGATCTCCTCTTCTGGGGAGCCCCGTGGGCTCGCAGCCGGGCTGTGCAGCCCTGCGGGATGTGTAGCCCGGGGCTGGGGCACAGTCCGACCACGCCGGGGCTGGGACCACAGCGCGGTGGCCGGCGTCCCGGCGTGGAAGTGGCTACAGCCCCCGCCTGCCTCTGCCTTTCAGATGAAGACTTCCAAGCACGGAAGCAGCAGCTCCGGGCGGAGGAGGAGACGCCGAAGGAAGGGCAGTAAATGGTGAGAGGCACCTGGGGCTGTACCCTTCCCGTGCCAACGGCCCCATCCTGGCTGCAGGAGGGGGCTGGCTGCCCTGGGTCAGGTCCAGAGCGTGTCTGGGTGGGGACAAGCCCTGTTGGCAGCTGCGGGTGCCGTGGCCAGTGCCAGCTCCAGGTGCCGCGATGGGCCGGTGCTGGTGCCAACCACGATGCGGCTGAGGCTGAGCACATGCCGTTCTCCCCCCTCCCCTTCTCCTCCCGTCCAGGTCCCGGCGCTGGGGTTTGTTGCTGGCACAGAACGTGCACGAGGCGTCATAAGAAGATGGCTGAAAAAGGAAAAAAAAAACCACCCAACAAATAACCCAGTGTCTTGGCTGTTCCCCTCCGCTGTTGTACTCCTCGGAAGTACAAGTATTGAAGTGAGGCACGATGTTTTCTTACCAGCGGTTTGAAAACAACTTCTATCTAGCAAATCAGCCAAAAAGGAAAAAAAAAAGGCAAAAAAAAAAAAGGCAGCAGCTGGTGTGAGCTGCTGCGGAGGAGCCAGCGGAGCTCAGGCTTGGGAGGAGCAGCGTCCCGCCTGCTCTCTCGGTCCGAGCGGCGTCACAGGAGGAATGAAAATCAGTTGTACTAACGAGGATGCGTTCACACGTGGGATCTGCTTGGCCGGAGCACTCCTGAACATATCTCTGTAGCGATCTGATGTAACTGCACTCTGCGCACACAGGGGGAAAAAAGAAACCACGTGAGAAAGAGAACCTAACAGCCGTTGGCTACTGCTGCTAGGAGTAACGAGCAGAGACCCAGATCAGGTAATAGTCAGAGAATATAAATCATTTATAAAAGGAAAGGCCGCCTTTTCCTCGGCGTTTCACTTTGAATTAAACCTTTGCCTTCGGCATTGCTAAAACTGCCTTGAAGTCCGGATGCTCTGTGGGCCGGGGCAGCGCCACGGGCTGGATTTCGCTCGGTTTGACCCTCCCTGCTGAAGGGGGATGTGTCCAAAGCGGGACATGTCCCACCGGGTACGGTGGTCCCGGCTGCTGGGCGGGCGCTGGGCGGCTCTGGGGGTGCCCCCGCCGTAGGTAAGATGCAAAGACGGAGCCGGGGGGTTTGCAGCAGAGGCTGGCGGAGGCGTTTTTGGCGTGGAGAGTTTGCACAAGGGCTCCAAGGGTTTGGTGCGGGGCTGGGGCTGGCCCGGTGGCAGGAGCAGAGCTCCCTTCCACCCCCGGGGGCTCGTGTCGGCGGAGGGCTGGGGACTGGCACGCAGCGCTTCGATCGTGGCAGCTTTCAGGCTAAAAATAATGATGTAAACAAATTCCTTCCCTGTGTAAGTAATGAGTGACGAGTGTAAAGTCAGGAATCGCTCCCGCCAGCACATTTTCTTCTCCTTTACCGGCATAGTCTGTTGCCTGCTCAATGCAGGAGGTGGTGCAGACATGCCTGCTTCACTCGCTGGCTCCTGCGAACCAGCACAAATGTTGCGAGATGGGAGCTGCGAAGGCGGCAGACGCAGAAACCCCAGCCATCACACACACACGCAACTGTTTTCCCTGCCTCTCCGCGGGGTTTGGTAACAAAAGCCCACGTCGCAGGCGCTGGCTCCCGACAGGCTCCTTTCCAAACCCGCACGCTTTGAAGCGGACGCCAAGATTTCTGTCCCCCGGAGCGGCGCAGCCCGGGCACCTGCAGCCGCGGCGGGGATCGGTGGGGACCCGTGTGCTTCGCCCCCTCCCTGGTCGCTGGCCAGGACCGGGGCTGCTCCGAGGGCTCTGGGGCTGCAGGGTCGGGGTGGGTTTCCATTAGCACCCACAAAGCGCTCCCGGCAGCGCCGGGGCTCGGCCAAAGCCCGGGGTGCCAAGGGCAGGATGCACTGGGCTGGAAGCACCCCGGGACCCCGGTGAGCTTTGCGTTCCTAAAATCAAACAGCAGAAGGGCCACCCCACCGAAACCATCCTGGCTTTGGTGTCTGCTCCTTCTGAAGCAAGGCGAGAGGAGCATCCCTTGAGTCGTGGCAGCCCGGCTGATGGGTTAGAGCCGAGCCGAGCCACACTGGCCTTGCCTCGGGGTGGAGGGGGGTGCCGGAGGGGCTCGGCTCTGCACCGTGCGCGGTACGATCGGTGTCTGGCGTGGTGCGTGCCCCTGCCTGTCTGCGGGTGCAAGGGGCGGCGTGTGAAGCTGGAGCTTTGCCACTGGGAACAGAAGGTCCTTCAGTCCCTGGGTGGGACTTTTATCCCAGCCTGAGAGTGGTGGAGAGAGGAGGGGCTCCTTTCCTCCCCTCCGCTGTCTCTGGGGTCTGCAGGAGGCTGCCGTTCCGCCCTCCCACTCCAAAGCAGCTCCCTGCTTATTTGGAAGGAAATTTGGAGCTGGATCAGCTTGTCCGTGTTCCAGCGCCTCTCGGCTACCGAGGGCTTAAAACTCCTGCGAAGTTTCCATGAAGGCAGGAAGCACCGAGGGGCAGTCGGGCAGGAGCTCAGGCTCTTTGGGAAGGAAATTCTGCTTCTCCCAGGCGAGGAGGTTGTTACTGGAGGGCCGGGGAGGAGGAGAGCAGCGAGGCACTCGTGCCCGGGCGGTTGCAGTGTGTCAGTCCCGCTGGAACCGCCGGCGTCAGAGCAGCGAGTGACGCAGGGGGAAACGCCGCTGGTCCTGCTCTCGCTGCCTGCACCTTGGCTGGCACGTCGCCTCCCGGTCACCTTTTAAGCCAGCTTGGTGGTGGAGAGGAGCCCGGAGGCTGCCTCTGCTCTCGCTTTCTCTGGTCCAGCACATCCCCGAGGCGTCCGGCATCCTCCGCTCCCCGCAGGGCTGCAGCCCTGAGAGAGGACGAGGAGAGGAACGGCATCTTGGGGGGCTGCGGGGGCCGTGGGGACGGAGCGAAGCCCCTGATGGCTCTGTCCACCCTGGAGCAAAGGTTTTGTGCCAGGTGGGTCCGGCAACCACGAAGGGTCCCACACCGAGAGCGGGCACCGCGCTTGGGGGTGTCTTTGCTAACACGGTCTAACAACTCGCCCTGAAACATCCCAGGCCAGGCAAAGCCTCTCGGAATGATGTCACCCCGTAGCCATTTCAAAATACCTTGGAGGCACAGGCATCCTTTTAATGGAGATGAAGAACGATTATTTTTATGTCCTTTAAAAAAAAATATCAGGTCTAATGAGTAGAAGGGCCACTAAAACTGGCTTGGAAGCCAAAACGCATTTCTTACATAAAAATGTACGACTCTCAGTGATGTTTATATCACTTCTATACAAAATGGTTTTAAAAGGACAAAACAAAACAAATCTGTGACATCTGTGAGTGTTGCTATTTTAGACTTTATTTCCATAAGTGATTTTTTTCTTAAAGATGTTTAATAGTAATTCATATAATAAAGTCCTGTTGTACTCTTAACGCTCGGGTGTATTTTGCTTTTTCCTGCCATTTCTTTACAGATGGGAAAAAGAAAGAAATTGGGGTGTGGAGGGAAGTGCTTCTTCCCTTCATGCCTGCTGTAGCCACATCCCTCGTGGCTGCAGATGCCCCGGAGCCATCCTGGCTCCTGCCTGTGATGGTGCTGAATTTGCATCCAATGATTTTCTTGAGGAAGCGAGTGCTGCGGGAAGACCCATGGCTGGTGAGCTCCTGTCTCCATCCCGGAGCAATTCCTGCAGGACGTTTGGTTCTGGAGCAGGTCCCCTCCCTGTTGTGGGAGAAGGAGAGAAGATCAGCGGGAGCTCACGGTGAGAGCCCAGGACTCAGGGGAAGCCCTGACGCAGGTGAGGATGCTTTGGGGACGCCCCGTCCCTGTTCTTTCAGGAAAGAGCAGAAAAGGAAAAATGCTGCGGCTTACCCGCTTCCTTCTGAACATAACAAGCCTCTTGGGGCCGGGAGTTTTCTTTAAACTGTTTCATGAGTTACCACAGAGCAACTCCTCCGCATCTGTCAAGCAGGCAGTCTGGCTCCTTCGCATCGTCTCCTGGTGGAATGGAAATACGTTATTATAATGAATGATTTCTGAAATATGTGTTACTCATCTCCGGCCCCGCACGTTTCCACACCGTGCCAAGCTGGCGGGATCACCAGGTCTGCGAGGTTGGAGAAAGCGGAGCTGGACGGTGTTGGTGGAATCGCTCCCGAAGGGGCTGGTTCCAGCATCCCTCCCGTAGGGAACTGCCTGCTCTGTGCTGGGCTTGGCGTCCCCTTCCTTTTGCGTTCCCTGCAACAGGCTGGAGGAGGAAAACTTCTGTGAGAAACTCCTTGGAGTCTCAAAAAGCAGCACATGGAGCCAAACCTGAGGAAGGGTCTCTGCCAGGGACAGGGCCGGAGTCTGCTTGCCCTGTGCCAGCTGTCCGGGAGCAGCTTTCGGTTGCTGGCAGGGTCAGGGCTCCCCAGCCTCACGTGTGGCTTGGAAACCTTCCCTGTGAAAGAAGATGCTGGAAAAAGTCAAGGCATTCTTGCCTTAAATGTCAAAAGCATCGAAATGCTGGAGAAACCCCGTTTGTTGCCTTCCTGCCGCAGCCAAGCAAGCCGTCGCGAGTGCGTGGGGGAGCCAGGGCTTTTTCAAAGAGCTGAAAAGCCCAGGGCCTGCCCAGTCCTCTGAGCCGCTCAGACGCAGCCCTGGAGCGGTCCCAGCAACTCCCTTTTGAATTCTTTCACCCTACGGGGGCAGGGGATTTTCTTTCAAAACCACTTTTTAAGGAAACCAGCAGCTGAGAAAAGCCCAGGATTGAAAACTGTGGTGGGATGGCGGTGAATGCCAGAGGTGTTTGAGACTGGCACCGAGCCCCTGGGGGCTGCCAGCCTGCGCTGGGCATCGCCTGCCCCTTCCTTCCCCGGGCTGGAAGATGGCAGGAGGGAGGCGTTCGCTTTCCCAGCAGCTCATTCCCGAGCAAAGGGCTGCACCTAGTGACGAGGCACCGCTCGCTGCCACGCAAATAGCCTGGGTGTAGCTGCTGGATTTTATAAATCAAGGTAAAAATACCCAGACTGGGGCTCTGTGCTGGCCAAGCACCGTCTGCTGCCACCTCCTGGGCCCAGCAAGGAGAGCTGGGGCTGCCCAGGGCAGGATCAGGCCATGGTGCAACCCCTGCGCAGGGCTCCTGCAAACCACGGGGGCAAATTCCACTCACCATCCAGGTGAGACCCAACGCCAAAAGGTGACCGGGGCAAGACTGGTCCTCCCCGTATCCCACTGCTGGTGATGGTTTGCAGCTCAGTGTCACCACCGTTCCCCAGGCTCCCTGGCTGCCATGAGGACACAGCGGTGCTCAGCTCAGGGGACGGCAGACAGGCCATACGTGAGGTGCCACAGGTGGAGAAGATGAGCCCCAGCCTCTGGGGACATCATTCCTGCCCTACAGAGAGAAGTGACTTCACTGAGGAGGCGCAGGGGCAACACGACATGGCAATCTCTGCTGTGTCCCCTCCTCTTGGGACCGGCCAGCATGGGGGACAGCGGCTCCTCCTTTCCTTGGGACTGTGCCCCTCGTCCGGGACAGCTGTCCTGCCCGGTCACCCGCAGCAGCCAGCCGAGGCCAGCAGCGTGGCAGCCCCAACGGCTCCACCGGACACCGGTGATGGCAGCCAGGCTGGACACGCGCCCAGCGAGCGTCACAGGGTGACAGCTGCTGCCTTGGCGGCTGCGGATTATCCACCCTCTTGGCTTGCAGGCGCTCACAGCCCTGGGGCCAGGGGGGCTTTAGGGAAGCACGACTGGTGCCTTCTCATTCCTGGGAGGATTTTTGGGCACGGCCCTTCCTTTTTTGCCTGCCCACAGCACCTCTTGGAGGGCTGTGACCCCAAACCCCGCTGCTGCACTCCCCACACCCCCTGGGGCTGCGCTGGCCCCGGAGGAGCGGGTGCCATGTGGAAGCAGGGGATGGATGGATGGAGGGATGGATGGAGGGGTGGAGGGATGGATGGATGGATGGATGCTCAGAGCTGCCTGTGGTGTGAGTGTGCCCCAGGGCTGGGCTGGGGGGGACGGCTGGGGTTGCTGTGGCGGCTGCGGCATCGATGGGCACCAGATTCCCCAGCTGCTCGGGGGAGCTGACACGGCCCCGGTGGGGCGCTGGGCAGACCCCCCCCAGCTGGGGACAGACCCGAGCGCTCGGTGGGGACAAGGCCCGGCCCGGGGGGTCCCCGCGCTGCCGCCCCTTGGTCCCCCTCAGGCGCACGCATGGCAGCAGAGGCCTCCTGGGGACCTGTGGCTTTCCTGGCGCCCTGGTCAGGGGGCGGCCGTCCCGGGAGGGCTGCGGTGCTCAGCCGGGGCGGCGGGACCGGGCCGCGGCCCCGCGTGTTCGCGGTGGGGCCGTGGGGGACGGCGGCGCTGGCCCTTTAAATGGGGAGGGGGCACGATCCGGCTGAGCCGCGCTCGGCCATCGGCTGGCGCTCCCTGGGCGCCACCCTCCTCCTTCGGCTGTCGGCTGCGTGCCCTGGCAGCGGGGCCTATTTCCGGTTCCGGGTGGGAGGGCGGGCGGCTGCCGGGGCGGCGAGGCCCGGCCGCCGGTTCCGCCATGGCGGGGAACCGCATGCAGAAGATAGGGAGCGTGTTCAGCCGGTGCGGGGGGCGGCCGGCCGTGCGCGGGGTCCGCTGCTGCCGGGCGGCGCGGGGAGGGCGAGCCGGGCGGCGCGGGGTCCCGCGGGAGGGCGGTGCGGGGCCGGGCCGGGCCGGGGCGGTGCGGGGCCGGGCCGGTGCGGTGCGGGCGTCCCCTGAGCCCCCCCTCTCCGCCGCTCCTCTCCCCCGGTAGGACCCGGAACCTGCTCCGCATCGGCGTGATCAAGAAGCCGCTGTGGTTCGACGTCTACGCTGCCTTCCCCCCGCTGAGGGAGCCCGTGTACCGCGTGCCGCGGCCGCGCTACGGCAAGGTGCGGGATGTCGTCCCGCCCATCTTCTACCAGGAGGACCAAGTGCGAGCGTGAGTTACCGCCGTCCCTCCGCGGGCGGCCGCCGAGGGGAGCCGGAGCTCCGCCGTGCACCGCCGGCGTCCCTCTGCCCGTGTCGCTCACCGTGCGGAGGGGTCACCGCTGCCCCGTGGCACCGGGCCCTGCCCGCGGTGTTTTCTCCGCTTGTTTATACCGCGGAGAAGCTGCGCGGCGCGATTGTATCCGCGGAATATCTCTGTATAACGTAACTACTTCTCCTTTTCCCATTAGCTATGTGAACGCTTTTTGTTGCAGCCTGAATTAAGTGGCTCTGATGTTGTTTATTTACTCCAAGACATCCCCCTTTTGATGGTGTGAAAAACTAAACTCATTTCTCTTTTGAACAGGAGATTTTACAGAGTTTATGGCAGCGGCCCAAGGCCTTTCGACCTGTCACAATCAAACTACAAATCTACTTGCCAGAGGTAAGATTTATTTAGAATTAAACTAGAAATGTTTCTGAAACTTGTCCCCTTTCTCTTAAGTCAGTGTAGCAAAGTGGGTTTTTTGAGACTAACAGGACAATCTTGAAATCTAGGTTTGTTGAAAAATACAATGAATTGAAAGAAGAAGGAAAAATTGAAGAAGAAAAATTGTTTGAAGAAACAGGAAAAGCGCTTTTAGCAAGTGGGGTAATTTTACAGAGAAGAGGAACAGATAAAGTAAGTATTAAATATTGACAGAGTTACCTGTGGATTCAGAAAACTTCACTGCCAGGCCCTGAGTGCTGAGTTAGTCTGAATTAAATTCTCAGCAAGGCAGTCACGTGCCTGATGGTCGTAAGAAAATGCCTTTGCTGTGCAGAGTAAACTCTTCTCTTAGTTGTGTATGTGACTGGCCGAGGTTAAGGTATTTCTTGTGGGGTGGAAAAGAGGAGTACTTGTTCTGGTGGTGAAAGATTTAAGTCTTCAGTGCTTTCAAATCATCAGTTGATGTGTCTATATAAACCATTTGGAAATATGTATATGTATTACTGTATACATGTGATCTCTGTAAGGTACCAGGGGGTAAAGTAGAACCTCTGCTGGTTCAAAGATAATGAACACACTTTTCCATCCCTTTTTAATCATGAAATAGTCCACTGCACTCTCACTCTTGTTGCTTAATCTTGATTCTGAACTGGAAATTTCTGCCTAAGTCTTGCAGTCTGTTGTTTGGGTTGTTTGGTTTTTTAAAGGTATTGGAAGAGAGGATTGTAGTCTGGGGGTTGTTTACTTATATTTTTTGGTAAGAAAATAACTGTCCAAAGTGTCCTGCCACTGCTTTTTGTTTTCCCTGACATACAAGAGGGGAAATGGCTCCTGGGCACGTGGAGTCTAGTTCCTCGTTACTTCAGGCAATTGTCGTATAACTCTTAACATAAAATGGGGTAAAAAAAAACAAATGGAAGATGCTTCTAGAGCATCACTGACTTTCTTTTATCTTTTAGCTTGAGTTCAGCAGTCTCACTTTAAATTTCTTGCCCTGGTAATACCTTGACACTGTATTGTACCTTAAAAATAATCTAAGCATGAATTAGAACTTTTCTATCAGCTTTTTTTGGATGTACAAACTGGGGCTGTTGCTTTCTGTTGCTCTCTTCAGTCACGCTTCGACAGAAGCTTTTTACGACCCTGTTTTTTGGTGATCACGTGTCTTTAACTGTAGGTAATACAACAGGATCGTCAGGATGTTGAAACCAGGGATCCTGTATTACACCTGCAGCTTCAGACTGTGTTGGAAGAGCTACAGGAAAAGAAGGATCAGGAGGAGCAGACGCCAGAGCTGGCAGAAACGCAGAAGGAAGATCCTTTACCCTCCTGACAGCCGTGCCATTGTCCTGCGGCGCTCGGCTGCAGGCTGTGCCCTGGCTGTGGCAGTCACCAGCTCAGAGCCAGCATTTCTGCCTCCACAGCCTGGTGGTGATGAGACATTTTCTTAGGGGGGGACATGCCTCGCTTATCTGGCTCTAGTGCCTTCCGTGGTCGGGTACGTGGCACACGTTCTTGTGCTTCCATCTTCCCATTCGTAAAATTGGAGATAATTTTTTTTTGAGCTTCAAGAATGTTATCTCAAATTGTGAGTTGGAAAATATGAGTATAAAAGTGAAAAATTAAACATTTTCTTTAAAAATTGGAAGTCCTGTCTCTTGAGGTGTCGTATTTGCAGTAGTAAAGATGTTTCTGAACTTCTTGCACTTGACGGTGCAGGCCTTGTGACAGTCCTGCTGTTGAAATGGCAGATGCCGCTCGCCTGATGCCTTCTAACAGCCATCTGAAGGGTCATCTTTTTATAGCTGATGGAGAAGAGCTGCTATTTATATAAATGTAATAATATGCTCTTCCTGCTCCATCGTTTGCTTAAATTCAGAATAGGATAAAGTGTAACACCACCACATAACTTGGACCTCTGCAGTTTTTAGTGACTCCTGATGGAACTGGTCACTTCGGAGGTGTGAAGGCTGCGATGGTACAGCTGTTTGCTGCAGAGGAGGTTGAGTGCTGCGACAAAGTGTCACAGAAACTTCAGCATAGAACAACGTGAGAAACTAACAATCAGTCTTACTAGGATTCGGAGACAATGGGAGTTTCATTCTTCCTGTGCCTGCAAACTCCAGGGCATAAGCTTATTTTCTATTGAAGATTTTGGCTTTGGGCTATATGAAAAACAATTGCTCTTTGTTTGTGTTTTTTCCCCTTCTTTGTTTGTGTTTTTTCCCCTTCTTTGTTTGTGTTTTTTTCCCCTTCTTTGTTTGTGTTTTTCTTTTTTAAAAAAAACAAACTTTACCACCACAAACGCACAGGTGTAAATCATGTCAAACAAATCTCTTCTCTCCCTCCTTGTCTGGCTCTCTCCTACAAGGAAAAGGAGGAGGATTTCCCTTTGGTTACAGCAGAATTACTCAGTTATCCTTGGAAGGTCAAACTTTATTCCTGATTCTGCTCTGTAATTCTAGAGGAGTGCACAGTGTTACCACAAGGAGCCAAGAGCCCTCGGCCTTAGCACTGCTGTGGCGGTGAGCTCTGGGTTCTGTTTCCAGAGCTGACCTTGGTGGCACACACGCCTGCTGTGGAGCAGGAATCACTGCCTGGCTCCCCAAATCCCTACGAGGCTGCCCCGGGGAGGTGAGTAAATGGACGTGCCCACCTCAAGTGTCCGTGGGTCAAGAGTAGGAGAAATGTGAATGTGAACAGGTGACAAAAATGCATTGAAATGAGGTTTGGTCTGAAACAGCACTGGAGGGGAGATGGGTGCTGTGAGTAAATTGTAGCGAGCCCTTCATCCACAGCTGGCCACGGGCTGGGGGTTCCCTCAGTCGCAGCAGCCCCCTGCTTGGCTGAGGACCAAGACGAGCTGCCCTCGGTGGGAAATCTGGCAGCTGGGGTGTGGATTTCCCTGCTTGGGCCAAACAACGATTGCCAGCCCAAGGGAAGGGAGACCAACAGCTCCGTGTCTCCAGTGCTGCAGCTTTGTGTCTTTGCCTTTCGTGGATTTCTTACAGAGGTAAAAAGTTTATTTTGAGCGTTCTGGTTTGCATTTTTAACAGTTGATGATGCTCTTAGCTTGCCAAAAATTGCAGATGGAAGTGCTTTAAAAGGCAAAGTGCTATGGGGTTGAACGCAATAATGCAGGAGAGATTTCTCGCTTCGTTCACAGCTCGGTGGTCTCCCTTTTATTGTGACTTCTCTAAATAATTGGCAACATTACTTATAGAGCCTTTTCCTCTGTCATCTGCTGTAACTAGGCTCATCCTTGCATCATCACTGAGCTTGCCTGTGTCTTCCTTTAGTCCTCTGAAGCATATTGAGCAGTAACATATTAAGTTTAGACCACAGACTGGAGCAGCAACCTCGCAGCGTGCCCTGAGTGAGTGCCTGTGCAGAGCAGGCAAGAAGAAAGTGGGAATTCATTTTCTCTTTTATTCTGTGTTGGAAAAAGTTGCTGGGGAAGAGCAGTCCCAGCTGGGCCAGCCGTTCTGCAGTGGGCTGGGGCGGGGGGCCGTCGGATTTACCCCCACATGCAGCTGGGGCTTGAGGGGTGGGAGTAAGAGACCCCCCCCATGGTTTTTTCTTCCCCTTCTACATCTGAAATGATGGTGACTTCTGAACCATTAGTTTCTATGACTACAGGTGAGAGGTTTATTGCAACTTGCTTCTGTGTGCGTAGCCCACACCTGGCATGGCTGGCGAGCCAAACTGTGACTGCAGAAGTGCAAAGCAGCTCTCCACGCTCTGCCAAGCCTCTGTACCCAGCAGCTGTGTGCTTCGCTGCTGTACGCTGAAGCAGGTATGTGGCCAAATTAGTGGGAAAATCTGGGACTAGATAAGGGATTGTACACTGTTAGGGGGCAGCGGGGGAGGCTGGGAGCCCTGACGTGGTGTAAATTGGGGAATTATTCCTTGGAAGCTCGAGGGGCAGAGCCAGCCTTGGGGCTGGGGCAGGTTGTGGGGATGCTTCCAGCCGAGGGGCTCGGGGTGGAGGAGCAGGGAGAGATGTTCTGTGCTGTGGGTTTGTTATGGCTGGTGGGTACTGGGGAACCCATCGGGCAACGGGTGTGAGCTGAAGTGTTCGGTGCAATTAGGGGAAAACACAATTCAGAGCAGAGTTCTGTGTTTGATGGATGCGTTTGCGGGGCTGGGATGGCAACGCCGATCACCGCGACCGCGGAGTAACTCGGCCACTTTAATTAAAAGGTTTGAGCCGGAGCCTGGGGTGAGCGATTTATTATTTATCAAGCGTTTGCCCTCCAGCCGCCAGCAAAAGGTCAGCGGCTCCGCGGGAGGGGGGTTTGTTGGGGGGCTCCGATGGGAGCAACCCGGGTCCCCCCCGCTGCCCGGCCCCGCAGGGTCCCCGCTAGGTGGGAGCCGCGCTCCGCGGCTCGGCCGCGCTCCGGTTCCCCCTCCAGAGCCCCGGGAGGGAGCAGCGGTGCCGGTTCCTCTCTCCCGTTGCCAAGCTATTTTTAAGTGACAGTAAATGCCAAAGTATCAGTTACAAGGCTCCTTACTCCTCGAGGCATCACAAAGACAATGGCAGGGGGTAGGTAACCCCTTGTGCAGCTCTGCCAGCCAGCCCGAAGGTTTCCCAAGGTCGATTCCCAAAACTCTGGGCATCACCTGAAAGCTTTAGGGTGAGGAAGGAGCTCTGCCTGCTCTCCAGCGGGTCCCATCGGCCACTCTAGAAGTCCTGACTGCAAAGTCTGCTGCTCACAACCCTGGCACTTGCGCACCAATGCCCGGCTCACCTTGCCCCAGTAAAACCAGTGAGGCAGCTGCAGCTGTTTGTGCAGAGCACTGGGAGGGGGAACCCCTGCCCTCCGCCCGTTTGGGGATTCGGGGGGGCTGTCCCTCGGGGCTGCCCCTGACCCCGGGCAGTGGCACCTGTGGTAGCGGTGGGTCACAAGCAGGTCCTGCGCCGGTGCCCTACAGCTGAGTCGCTGAAGAGGCAGCACACAATGAGGTACGTTGGTGCAACAAATGGTGGCAAAGAAAGTCCTGAGGGATGCCGTGGCATCACTCAGACTGGTTCTTTACCAAACAGTGTCCGTGCCAGGGCAGGCTTGTGTGCAGGATGTGTCCCACTGGAGTGGATGCCTCTGGTCGCCCAGCTCAGGGCTGTAGGACAGCACGGCTTTGCTGGAAAACCAGGTGGTTTGACCTTGCCAATGCCAGGCTTCACTGAGGCAGGTAATAAAGCATTTAATGTTTTAAAAACGTGGCTCCAAGGAAGATATTAAAATGTTGGCATTGCTGCACTGTAGTTTTCTTCTGTGACTTGCCTCTGCCCACCCTTGCCTGCACACACACGCATTCGGTCTTCAAATCTGTCCCAATTTGAGCTTTGGAATATTCCAGAAATCTGTACCTGTTAGGATCTTAGCTTGAATTTATCGTGTTTTTGTACTTGCCTTATTATACAACACCTGATAGAAGACGTGCTGAGATCTATCAAGGGGTGTGATGGCCTTTGTAACGCAGGGACGAGGCAGCCTCACGGCTTGGCGTTTGAATCGAGCCAATAACCGCCTTTGCACCACCTGAGTTTGGAACGATTTTAGTGGGGTAAATCACCTCTCTCCTAAGGAGCAGGGCTTGGTGCTGCTACTGTTTTATCAGTAAATCTGAAGTACTTGCAGGACCTGACCCACTCCTTGTTCAGTTTTTCCATCAGTTGGTGCCAGCCAGTGGCAGTTTGGCTAGCCAGCGGGCTTGTGGCCGGGTTGGCTGGGAGGGCTGAGCCCCCTGGGACCCCGGCTGCGGAGCAAGCGTGCTGTTGGGCGCTGCAGTGTGTTTTCTTTTAATGAACATTTTACTAATCACTCAAGGAAGGGCAGGCTGTATCACGTCCCATGGCTCGGTCTGGGCTGCGAGGGGACCACGCAGGAGCACGAGGGCTTTGCTGGCACAGAGCGATGCGCAGCCATGATAAATCCCCCCAGCTCGTGCCCAGTGCCAGCAGCAGGGCTGCTCCCCTGGGCCAGGGATCTGAAATCTTCCTGGGACACGGCAGGGATGTGGGATGTCCCCCGCTGCTTTGAGACCCGGAGCACCAGCGGTGCTGGGGAGGGTCCCCCAGGAGCCCCACGGCTCAGCTGTCCTTGGCTCTGTCTCCCTGTGCTGCTGCTGCCTGTATGCATATTGCAAGCTCATTCTGATGGGCGCTAATGCTATTATCCTCCAGAAATTGAAATCAAGTCTGAACCTATAATGTTTCACTGGGAGGGAATTGGGGTTATATATTCCTGTGTACAGCAGCATTCTATTTCAGTCATAGCATTTAATTATGATTGGTGTGTTAGTGCCCACCAGAGCATAACAAATTGTCATTATGTTATTCTGCTGAGTCTAATTTAATTGGCAAGTTGTCACAAAAGCAATTATCCATCATTTATTTTGTTGCCATAACCACATCTTGGAGAGCACCTGCTGTCTGAAGTGGAAAGGCTCTGCAGTCTCTTGGTCCTGGATTTCTTCCACTTGCCTGACACAAAGACACCATTTCCTCTTCTTATTTAAAAATATGTTCCTCCTTTCCCAGCGTGTGAGGCTGGAAATGCCGGAGGAGATGTGCTGTGCAGGTTTGAGCATCCCGGGGCTGGTGCGAGTTACGGAGGCTTGTCCCCTCCGGAGACCTCGGGGCCAGCCTGGCGCAGTGGCTGTGGGTCGTGGACCCGTCTGTCTCCTCCCTTCTGGGAAGTCAGGATGAAATAAGGAGAGAAAGGGAAGTTTGAAGATGAGACACTCTCTGCCTGCAGTAAATAGAACAATCAGCTTGTTGCAAATCATTTTTGGGCAAAAAAGGGGGGAAAAAAACAAGCCCCCAAACTGCTGATGGTTTATTTTGGTGTCTAAATCTATGAAGGTGGGTAGGAGCACGCACGGGGATGTTCAGAGGAGCAGCAGGAACGCGGGGGCTCTGCCCCGGGACCCTCTTGTTCTGGAGCTGCTCAGCCCAGACGCAGCTGAGATAAAGAACAAACATCTCGTGGTGGCCATCCGTGGTGGCCCAAACTGCTCCCACGCCGGCCACGCCGCTGGCTGGCACGGCACGGACCAAACCCCCTGCGCTCCCCAGGTCCCGCTGCCAACCCCCCGCCGCGCGAGCTGGGGTGCTTGGCAATGAGCAAAGCTTCCGATAAGATATCTGGGCTCCCATAAAGATTAGGAGGCTGGCGAGGGAAGATTAGTGGTTTCTTCTAATCTCGCAGCCAAAGCAATATCAGGCTTCCCGAGGCCAACCCAGACCCGCAGATTTTCTCCTTCCTGAGATGGTGCGTGGCTGTGACCTATTAACTTCTTAGATTTCGGAGACAGCATCCCAAAACCCTGCAAGGCTGCCGCAGATTCGAACCGGCTCGAAGCCGGTGACTCACTGTGATAAATGAGTAAATACATGAAAATCTGTTTTGATGTCTGTATTTCTTTCAGTTACTCCCCTCTCCGCCCTGTCTGTAATCTCTTCCCCTCTGGTAGTTCTGATTAGCCGCTAATGAGGAAAGATGATTTTGTAGTTAAAGCACAGAGAGAGGGTTTTGTTCCTGGTTCTGCTTTTTTTCCCCCCCCTTCCATGCCTTGGTTTCCCCATCTGTAAGCCAAGATACTGTTTGTTTAAGATTGATGCTGCAAAGTTAAATTAATGAGTATTTGCAAAGCAATTTGCTTCAAAGGGTGGGTGCAGCGACTTGAAAGGAAGGTTAAACCTGAGGAATCGTAACTGTTGCCTCCCGGTGTCCCCGCTACGGGGCTGGGGGTGTGGTGGGGCAGAGGGTGACGTGTCCTGACGGGCCAGTTCCTCTGCTGCTGAGCTGGGAAAATTTGATTATAGAAGATGCGCTCTCGCCATCCCCAAATTGGATTTCCTTTTGATATCAGAAGAGCTCGTAAGCATAATGGGTCGGGAATTGCCAGGCGCTGACGAGACGCTGCTCGGTGCAGCGGGGCTGAGCTCCGACCCGGGGCCCCGTGCTCACTACCGGGGTGTAAATGGTGTTTTGGTGTAAATGGTGTTTTGGTGTAAATGGTGGTTTGGTGGCACCTCTTGTCCCGTTCCCCAACGCTGCTGCTGTTGCCGGAGAGCACCAGGAGATCTCGGTAAATAAAGTGGAGGCTGTGAGAGTTTTCCCCTTTTCCCGGGGCTGGGTGTCGATTCAGAGGGAGGATAGGAGCACCCATCTGCTCACTCCTCTCCTATATCCTCTATCCTATCCCTATATCCTATAGGTGATGTGTGTGTGGGCACCGGCTCATCCTTTGCCGTGTCCCGAGGGCAGGCGGTGGGTGCCGCACCGCTTTGAAGGCGGAGGGAGAGAGAAGAGCCCTCTCGTGCAAGTCTGGGGGAGGGAGTAACGCTGATCTGAATTAACTGATCTCTTTTTCCTGCAGCGTGACTCAGGCTGGAACTCCCCAGCCACCCGCTCTGGAAAACTACCAGCTCCCGGCGCGCTGCGGGTCCCTCCGCAGCACTTACACCCGCCGCAGGAGCCGAGCTGTCAAGGTGCCATCCTCACCCGCTGTCCTGTGTTGCTGCACGTCACTTGGTGACACCTTTTTAGGAGCATTTAAAGCATTTACGAGTGTCTGGGATTCTTCTCCGTTGGTATGTGCCTGGCTGGTGGCTCCCAGCCATCGGCACTGCCGCTGCTGCCCTGTCACCTCGCAGGGAAAGCTGCAGCCTTTGGATCCCGGCGTGTGCTGGGTGATGTCCCAGGGGAGCATCCCTCCCTCCCAAGGGTGCCTTTGAATCCTCAGAGCACTTATTTCAATGAATTTTACTCTTCTTTGCCTCTTGGTGCCACTTTTGCTTCTCCCACCAACACAGTCCCAACAACAAGAGTTTGTGTCTTTTATTGTTTCTATTCACCTTTTGGCTGGTGTCCCGAGGAGGAGCACAAGGAGCCGGGGCAGGTGCTGGGTGCCTGGGGGAAGGTGCTGGGCGATGCCAGCGGGTATTTGTGTGACTGATTTATGGGCGAGATTCCTCCGGATGGAGGGGAGACCACGAAGCCGCCGAGTGTGATAAATAACTCATTGTAATGTAACTATTTAGCAAATTATAATGAAAAGCAGAAAATATATGGAGGGGAGCAGACAGATACATTCCTCAGTTGGCAAGTTATTGACTGTTTAGAGCCAGGAAGCGGATGTTTAAGAGGGTTTGGGAATTTCCATGGCTTCCCCTACAGATAAATCACCCCTCTGCAGACGTATTTATTGGGTGCCCTGCTGCTGCGTTGGACCCCCGGGGGCAAAATCACTCCCTGGGTGAGGGGAGCGAGCACCTCACTCCTGGGCTGCTGGTTTGAGTGTAGCCCGCTGAAAGGTTGCATTTGGCTGCTGGGTGCTGCTGGGGCCAAGGTGGGAATAGCAAGAAGGTGACTTTATTTTACCTATTTGTTGGTTTTTTAACTGTTATTTTTATTTGATTGCTCCCAGCTCCTACCCTGGAGATGATGAAGATGCTGTAAGGAGAGGGTTTCCCACGGCAGCGTGGATGCTCTCTCTGCTCCTTGCTGCCGAGATATTTAAACTTCTGTGGTCTAGTGGGGGAAAATACATCCCTGTGTTTGTGGCCTTGGCCTGCCAGCCCGGGGCCTTGGTACAGACCCCTCCGTGGGGAGCAGCCCGGTCAGAGCCGCTCCAGGGAGGGCATCCCAAATGGCCCCAGCTTGTGGCTGCCACCCCGCAGGGCTGGAGGTGATGCCGAACCCCTCTGGGCATCAGCAGGGAGGAGAAGGCTCAGCGTGGAGACCCCAGCGCCGTGTCCTCCTGGTTTGGTCCCTTTGCATGGAGCTGCCCATGGGACCTTCCAGGGCAGGGGAGGGAGGCGAGGGCTGGGCAGAGGGGGCACGAAGGAGCCACAGGTATTGGGAGGAGGAGGATGTAGGGGATGGGGACCAGCATCCCTTGACCTACAGCCCCAGGGAGCAGCTGCCCTTGCCCCCCATCCCTCGGGTCCGCAGGCAGCCCCACGCTTCCCCGGCCAAGGAGGGGACATCTTTCACCTCGGCAGGAGCTGGTGCCGGGTTTGGATGATGAACTTCAGCGGGTGAGGAGCGCGAGGCTCCCAAAGTCTCCTCTCGGCTGGGTGCCGCCCGATCTCTGGATTGCCACAGCCTTTATCGGCAGCGCAGATAATGTAGGTGCTCTCGGTTGTACAGAGGAGGAGAAGATAAGGGGCTTGGAGAGAACTTGATTGGCTGACTAAGATAAATTTACTGTACTACAGGAAATCGAAATGTGAAATAAAGATCTCACACAACTGAAATATTTAAAAAGATACAGAAGTTGGGCGCACGTGAGAGCCATTCTGAGCGAGCTGGCTCCCGCCGGGACCGGCCCTTATCCATCCATCACTCGTCCCAGCTGAATTTTATAAAAGATAATAGGGTGGAGGGAGAATTGAAATAGAAACTATCCATTACGGGAGGCTGAATGACAGGTTCTCCGTGCAAAATAAGATCATAATTAACAGGAGAGAGACAGAAAGTTTTCTGCTTTCTGCTGCTGTTTGTTTTCCTTTCTGGCTCTGCGGGGCAGGGTGGGCACACGAGGGGGTCCCGGGGCGCTCGGGGTGCGGGCAGGGGCGGACCCCCAGCACCCATCAGCACCCACCAGCCAGGCGTAAGCAAGGCTACCTGGGCTCCGTCTTCTGCTGCTAACAGCTCTTTGTTTTCCTAGCACAGGACCTCCAAAAGCACAGCCAAGACGGCCAGCCCACCCTGCTCCAGGGGACGTCGGGGGCGACTGGAAAAGTAAGTTGCATCTTCTTAATGTCGTATCAAACTTCACCTCCTTTCCTTGCTGCACTCTAACACCTGCTTGTTATTCCTCGTTCAAGTAAATGATGAAATCCTCGTGAATGTCAGCAGGAGCCAGGTTATGTTCTCTGTCTTTAAAATGTCCTTCAAAATACAAACACCCAAGTGAAAACATTTCAGGGCATTTTTTCTTCTGCCTCGTTTAATTTTGAAGCAGCGTTAGGAGCACTGCTATGACTATTAACCCAGCATTTAGGAATGTGAAATTGCAACACAAGGAAAGGAGTTTGTGAAGCGCTTTGAGTTGCAATGAGAATAGATGGGGTGGGTTTAAACGCTGGGAGCTGGGAAACCGTGCTCGTACGTGGGACGCCTGACAGGGCAATTGTCTAGAAAGGCTGATGGAGCTCCTGAGTGAAAGGGAATAGCGAACCACAGGCTTGAGATGCTGGGAAGGAAATCATCCTAATTTGCTTGTGTTGGTAACCCGAGGCATATAATTAATAACATGAGTAGGGACATTTGAAAAAATATGTGTTATGCCTATTTTGAAACCGTCCATCTCTGCAGGTACTGAGCCTTATGTTAACCCTACAGCTGGAGACTGATGTGTCAGTAACCCAGAGCTAACTCGATGCTCCATCTCCCCAGGGCTCTGCCTCCCCTGTTGAAATGCAGGAGTCTGGAGGGCTTCAGGCAGCTTAGCTAGAGAAGGCTGGGTCAGTGCGTGGGTTTAGAGCAGAGCAGTCGTTGGGGTACCAGCCTGTCGAATGACACCAGCGGTGTGGTGTGAGTACAGACCCGACCATCTGCCTGTCGCTGAGAGAGCCCATGCAAAACGCTCAAATTGGCTCATTTCTGAGATGAGACAACCTAAAAATGCCCACGGTAGAGGAAGTGAATACATCATTATTTCTCGCTGTCTTCATCACTGCAATCACCCCGTGTGCTGGAGCGCGGTTCGGGGCTGAAGTATCAGTACAAATGCGCGGGGGGAACTGGAGCCTTTCGAGCCGTGCTGTCGTGCTGCCCGGCAGCCTTCAGACGTTGGAAACCAGGCAAGCAGAGCTAGCGTGCTGATCTGGCACGTTAATCGCGTGGTAACCTTCACACAACCTTCAGAAAGCCTTTGGCTGTGTGAATCCCAAGCCCAGAGCACGGGGCTGGGGTGAAGGTCCTTGGGCTGGGGTCCATCCCAGCCCGGGCTCTGAGTTACACCTAAATGGGGGCTGCCCCACACTGGTTCGGTTCACTCACTCGGGTCTGAGCTTTCTGCTTCATAGAGGACTAAGGGCAGTTGGTAAAGACGTGGGTGCAGGAGCCTCATGCCAGCACATCACCCCTCCCCGGCTGAGGATGCCCGTGCCGGTGGCTAGCTGCATCCCCCCTCGGCAGCCAGCAGCCCCGGGGAGGGCTGCAGCCCCTCACCCGCACCCTCCACCGCGCCGGAGGCAATCAGAGCGCCGCGCCGCCGCCAGATTGCCTTGTCCCTTCCGATGAGCTTTAACTTCGTTTTATCCCGAGCAATCAGAAGCACTTTCTCATCGTCCAGGTGGTCTTTTCCCATTTTGCTCTTTCCAGGCCCAGGACCCGGGGCAGTCACGTCTCATCACACCTTTTCTCAAACCATTTGTACGTCTGGCTTTTTCTGTTGCCATCAATTTAGCCGCAGCCTCCCCTCGCTGCTCCACTCCCTCCTGTGCTGACCACAGCTTATGTGGGAATGAAACGTGGCCTTCAGAGCCCCGGCAGATCCCATGCAAACCCCCTGCCCCTGCAGCCGGGCTCTCCAAGCCTGTGCTCATCAGCTTTCCATGCAGACGAGTGGGTGGCTCTCACCATTTTTGGGGGAAAGTCAATCCCTTTAAAAACTTTCCCCTAGAGAGACTGTTACAAAGCAGATACAAATGTGGATTTTTAGGAGTGACCTATTGGCAGCTGAGGAAGTGAAGGCTGAAAACATGCAGTAACACTGCTTTCCTGAAGGTTGAATGATGATTGTTATTATTATTATTAATAACAACAAGCAGCATCCTTTGGCCATCCAGGCTTTGAACCTTTCCAACTTGCCCAGGCTTCAACCTCAACTGGAAATCGTTCAGCAGCAGATTGCAAAACACAGGATCATCAATAAAAAAAGAAAAACCTAAGGATATGGAACCAAAAGCTCGCTCAGTGGGAAGTCCATCCTGTCTCCAGCGCACCAAGCATCAGCTCAGCAAAGCACTCGAGCTGTGTGATTTAATGTAAGCTTGCTCTTAAGTCCATCGCTGTTCAGCAGAGCAGTTTAGCGAGCGCTGAAGCACTTTGCTGAGCGAGGGCTTTGCTATCTCTCTGTTTTTCCTTGGGCAGAAGGATTGAACTCCCGTTGGTATCACCTATTAATAAGGCAGCGAGTAGCTGAGGCAGTACTCAGGCAGTGCAACCGAGCTCATCATTTTTCTATATATGAGCAATTAAGCTGCACCAGGAGGCCTATGTCTTTATATCATCACCTAATGACAGTGCAAAAGGATTCAGGGGAAGGAGAGGGGGAAAAAATCACATCCATATTTAATTGGCAAAGTTATCACCTTCACTTCAGCGCCCTAACTTACAGCCCTGCTGGCCGGTTTCCAAGTCAGATCTATTTCCCAGAATGGAAAGTGAGTAAAATGTCCTTATATTATACTTCTGCAACAAAATACCATTTGAAAGCTCGTGAACGTGCTCCCAACTGCAGTAAGTAACAGATAGTCTCTTTTCTCTGCAGCAAATGAAGATATCTTTGAGCTGTTAGATTCCTTTCATGTTTTTTTTTTTAAAGGAAATTATTTGTGTTGTTATTATTATCCAGCCCCACACTTGCCTGTCAGATTAAATTTTTTATTGCACTAAAACAAACAGCCATCTGGAGCTCCTCGCAGCCTGCTCTCGGTACCGGAGAGTGGCAGCCTGGCCCTTCTCTGCGCAGCGTTTTGATTCTTCCCAAGCTGTCTGCTTTCCTTCTGGGGTGAGGAAACCCATCGCTGTGCCCAGGGCTGACTCTCTTTAGCCAAATACCTCGTTTACCAGCCTCTTGGTTTTGTTTTGCAAGCCCTGAGGTCCTCCTGTTGGTCAGGCCCCGGGGTTGAACTGAAGCTGTTTATCTTTTTCTCCCCTTCTCCCTTCTCAGACAGAGCTGAGCCCTGTCTGGTGATGGCGGTGGCTGGACCTTCAGGTTTCATAATGTGCCTCAAGACTCCCCAGCTGCCTTTGAGCGTCCTTGTCAGCGGTGTCTTACAGCTCCTTCCGAGGGTTGTCCCTGTGGCTGCGGCAGAGGAGAGCTCTGGCACCCGCCAGCAGTGATGGTGAGGACCCGAAACCGCAGTGGGAGAGCAGGTCTGGCCCCCATTGGCTGTCACTGGGAATGACCACAGGAAAATATCACCAGAAAGGAGTGGCCCTGACCACCCGGCCCTCCGTGTCTTGACCACCCGGCCCTCCGTGTCTTGACCACCCGGCCCTCCGTGTCTTGACCACCCGGCCCTCCTTGTCTTGACCACCCGGCCCTCCATGGCTTGACCACCCAACCCTTCTTGTCTTGACCACCCAGCCCTCCGTGGCTTGACCACTCAACCCTTCTTGTCTTGACCACCCAGCCCTCCTTGGTTTGATCACCCAACTCGTCCTGGCTTTGCAGTGCCCTGTTGCAGGGTCTATTGCTTTACCATGTTCTGAAAAGACAGAGAAAGAAGAAAAGAGAGAAAAAGGAGAGGAGAAATATCGATAACTTCCATCTCCTCAAGCCTTTGACACTTCTTCACCACTTCAGCTTCACAAAGCCCCAGCTCTCTGAAGATTAATTGATGTAGGCCACTCAACCTATTTTCAAATCCCTTTCAGTTACTGTTTAAAACCTTCTGATTTATTTTTTTTTTGATAAAGTCACCGAGGCTTTTTATGGATTCTCAAACGATTGTCCAGCTTGACAAATTGGATTCTTAAAGCCGGTTCTTTAAAAAAAGGATGTGGTTTGACAAGACAAGGAACAGCTCATCTTTGAGACAGGGGGATAAATAACAACAACAACAAAAAAATCCCATTCTTGTAGTCGGGTGTTGCTCAATGGGTGTCTCGCTCGTCACTGATAATCTTATCTGTCTGTGATGGGAAGGGACCCGCACAAAGGGGCCCCGGCCGGGCTGGAGGCCTGGTATGCCTCTGATTAATAGGACTGTCCAGCGCGTGCAGAGCCTTGGGAAAGGTGATTAATGCCATTTGATACGAACCCTGACCCCGTCCCCTCGCCGACACGCGCTGGGGGCACCTCCTGCCGCCGGTGATGGATTGACTCCCGCCTCCCGGTCTGTGCGCGCGGTGCAGCTGGCAGGGTGGTGGCAGCTGGGTTGTCACCCCTGGCTTGTGCTGAGGTTTGTAAGGTCGTGTCACTCCCCAGTGCTGCAGTTGATGTTTCTGATGGAGTTTTTATTGTCTGTGATCAAACCCTGCGTCCCACTGGAGCCCAGGTACCCATCGTGTCACCCCAGGCTTTGCAAACAGCAAAACCACGTTCACATCTAGTGTGGGGATGGGGCAGAGCAACTGTGAGCCTGAGCAATGCCTTTCTGATCTTTATGGACCCAAACAGGGCTGCTCCGGTAAGATCTCTTCCATAACTGCTGGCAATCAGTGCAAGTGTCCTTTTGGATGTGCCTGAATAAAACCCGGGTGTGGAAATGTAGCCAAGGGAGTTGCACCTCCAAGAGCAGTTGGAGCAAGGACCACGGGGAGAGGAGGTGTCTCAAAGACCTGTCTGCCCTCGAGATGTGCTCAGGTACCGCCCAGGTGAGGCACATCGGAAAACCAGCATTGCTGGGAGCTCTGTGGTGACCTGGGCGATGGGGCTGCTCTGACGGGCAGGACCTCTGTGCACTGCAGCCCGGCCAGGAGCCAGAGCATTAAGTGCTCCAGGCAAGACAAGATATAATCTCGTTCTGTTTAAGTAATATTTTAATTGCAGGCTCTTGCTTTTCATTTTTTTAATTGACTATCTCTGCTTTGAAAATTTCACACCTAGGAGTTACTCTGAATAAGGGAAAGGTGTCATAACTCCTACCTGTTCTCCGTATTGAATGACTCCATGTGATCCTTTATATCTTATTATGATTATTTATTACGATGTCCAGTTTAGTTCTGTAGCAGAGGGAGATCATTAACCTCTCCTGCAGTAAGGGGAACTCTCTGTGTTGTTTTCAAAGCCATTAAAGCTTTGAAAACTCCTCTTTTTAATTTTTTTTTAACTAAAATACCTACAGGGCTGCAGAATAAACTGCTGACCCAGGTCAGCTGGTGCAGGAGGAGCACAAACCCTCCCGCTGTGCCTCACTGCAGCGCAGACGCAGCTCCAGGGTAAGGAAGAAGTTATTTGCTTGTTAGAAAACACTCACGTGGTGCTGGGAACCTGAAGGCAGATTCCAGCAACGCTGAGCAGAGAGGAGGTGGCTTGGCCTCAGGAGGGGTGGGAGATGCCACCTGGGCTCTCCAAGGCCACGTGTCCTGGGCAGGGGGAGGTGGGGTGCAGGCTCTGCCGTGTGCCCCTCTGTGGGGGCAGCAGCCGGTTGGGCTGGTCCACGTGCCCCAAAGCAAATTCCCGTGCTCCTCCAAGACAGCCCATAAAAGCCCCCGTGGTCTGTTGTCATCTCGGGGTGCTGCTATCAGCTGCACTGGCTTTGGGTGCTCTTTCACGTGGGTTTACACAGCACTGTGCCTGCCCTGGTGGGAGCGAGGAGTGCCTTTTACAGATTGCTGCCTTCAGCAGCTCCATATGGTCACGTAACATCTATTTATGGCCACCTAATGCCACCCACAGATGCTGCCTGTGGCTGCTGGGCCCACACGTCGTGGGAACGGGCAGAACCTCTCGATTTTCCGTGGCTGGCTGAGGTTTCAGCTCAGCTATGGCTAATTGCTGGACTCACAGTTCAGCCTGCTGGGAGGTTTAATTAGTCATATGGGGAATTTATCTGGAGAAAGATGGAAGCAGATGCTGCCTCCCACCCAGGCAGGTAGCTCCTGGAGATGTGTGTCCACTCTGGAGACTGTGTTTTGCTCAGGACTGAGAGGTGATCCCAATTAAAATCCCGTCTGCGGTAAGAGGGATGCTTGTGTCCTGCAAAGTCACCTTGCCTCCCAGTCCGTGTCATGTTCCTTCACACCCAGAAGATCCTGAAATAAGATGTTCTCCATCTCCATATAACCACAGGCTACTGTAACGTGATGGCTGATGGTAATAAAGCCTTTGTAGATGTCCCTGTTTTTTGGAAGCACATCGTGCTGACCATATGGCTGGGGAATACGGAGGCTACATTCGTGATGGGATGCTAATGAATTGGTAACTTTGTCTGGCCTGTCTGTGCCTCTCAAAACCAAGAAAATGCTGTTCATTAAGCTCTTGTTAAAGTGCCATCATAAAGAGAAAAGCATCTCTCTCTAAAAAAAAAAAAGCTGCAATTCCTTGTTGTTCTCTTCCCAGGTCTTCCAGATGAAATTTGCTCTGTTAGAAAGCCAGGAGATGATTGTCCTAATGGCTGTAACCACATTGCTCATGTTCTGGCTGCACAAACCTGCTCCTACGGCTGCGATGCATCTCAGGGAAGGTGAGTATTTGCTTTTCTACAAAGCAAACACCGTGACTTGAGGGAATATTGAGAATTAGGTGCTGTTTTCACAAGGCCACTTCCCCCAAGCAGCTGTGGCTCCACATACCTCCTTGCAGCGGCTCCATCCCCATGTCCCCGGGAGCGCTCTCCCATGTCGAATGCTGCCTGAGAATGAGTATTCATAGCACAAGGAAACATTATTAATGCCATTTAAAACCCTGAGGTGTTGGGGCCCAAAAGAAGTTGAAGGATGTTCCCACCTGGAAACGGAGCCTCAACCTCCAGACACCCACCTGGGGCTGTAGGCACCGCAAGGTTTAAGTGGGCAGAGACCCCTTGGCGGTCTGAGCCTGCTGTAAACAGATGAATAATAATTATGGAATATTAATATTATCCAGAGAACGTCTATAAGTCTTCTGGCAGCTTGTGTGGTGTGACCTTGCTGCCTGACCAGAAATCCCTGCTGGCTCCTGCATCATCACAGGAGCTTTCAGCATTCCCCAAGAGCCTTGAAGCTCAGGATGGAGGAGGACCCTCAGGGTGCGGGGCAGGCTGGGGTGCTGCACACCAGTGTGGGGGCTCATGGAGAGAAAGAACAAGAGTTTGAGATGGGAAAGGAAACTAGGGCAGAAAAATGGAGTAGATAGTTTGCAAAAGGATGATCTAAGCAGCTTTGATATGGATATGTTCCCTCGCAAAGACACAGCACTGGAGAAGCTCTTCATCAGTGTCAGGCGATGACAAACGACAGCGGGGAAAGTCACGGGGCCGCGGAGCGTTGTCGCAGCTGCAGCACCTTGGAAATGATACAGGTACCGCCGCCGCGCCGTGCTGCGGGGTCCTGCTTCGGCCTTAATTAATCACGGAGAAAAGGGATTGTCTTTGCTTCTGGTCTTTTTATAGTACGATAAATGAGGGAGGGAAGGTGAGGAAGAGGAAAATTGCATGTGGGCACATTCGGGGAAGATCATCCCCATCCCCGGCTCGATCGCAGAGACGTTACTGCCTGGTGGAAAAAGTCGTTGGGAGAGGCAGGACCTGCCCCTGCGTCAGGGAGGGATGGGAGGGAGGGCAGCAGCCAAACGGGCCCTGAGAGCTGGGGCCTTGGGTGCTGCTGCAGGCCAAGGATGGCACAAACCAGCTGGGCTGATTAAACAAGAAATAAAAAATAAAGGGGGAAAAAATCAAGCCAGAGTTCCTTACCATTACTTCCAGTCCTTTTTTTTTTTTCCTCCAAGAGTTCCCTTGAAGCCTTGTCTATATAAATGTTGAATTATATGGTTCTTTGACTCGTTACTAGAAATTGCTCTGAAGTATTTTTTTATATAATCTGTTTCATTTCCAGCACTCGGCCGTGTCTCGCAGAGGAATATCTGTAGCTCGTCCTCCTGCTGCCAGGCTGCTGCGTCTCCTAACCCAGCCGCCCTCTGTCCCACCACGGGGCAGTAAGCTGTAATGAACATTTCATGTGAGCGGTTGGGAAGTGGAGTTGGGATCTGGGTTCCAAGTATGATTTTCATAATACTCCAGGCATACATGTACGGGCGGTGTTTGGGGACTGAGAGAGAAAAGGGGTCATTGCCCAAGGTTGCGTTAAACCCCTTCGTTGGGTCACTGGAAATATGACCATGTGCCATGTCCAGTCTTTTCTTAAACCCCTCCAGAGATGGTGACTCCACCACCTCCCTGGGCAGCCCCTTCCAATGGCTAATCACCCTTGCTGAGAAAGGTCTGACCCCCTCCTGTGTCCATATTTAAGTATTCCCTAAGGATCTTTAAATGCTGTCCATCAGTGCCAGGACCTTGCTGGGGGTGGTTCCTCGCTGTTCTCCTCCATGTGTTGTTCTGTGCTGGTCACCCAGGAGGGTTCGCCTGGCACAGGTGGTCCCTGCTGGGATGGAGCATCAGCCGAGGGGTGGCATCACAGTCATCCATCCTCTTGGAGGTGGCGATGTCCCAGGAGGAGGTAAGAAAATCCACAAAAATGTAGGGGAAATAAAGTCTCTTATGTTAAGGGGAGGCTGAAACCTTCCCTGGTCTTTTAATGCAGGGCTGACCCTAAGGATGCAGTCTGGGGGGGGCAGAGCCAGCGTGCTCCCGAGTGGGGGTTTGGCAGGATGGGACGCTTGGTCTCCACGCTGCAAACACCTTCTGGAGGGTCCTGGGGGTCCCGTGCAGCCCCGGCCCCACGAGGAAAGCCCAGGAGCAATGTCAGAGCTGCTGGTCCCGTGCTCTGGTTACAGCACCTTGCTGCAGGGTCACGGCTGCCATTATTGTGATTATTCTATGAAAACCAGTTCACTGCAGAGCTGCTGGACTGGGACTGGGGACCCTCCCACGCCGTGACCAGGCAACAAGCACCGGCAGGACCCCTCTCTGCCGCTGGCGCGGAGCTGTGGCTGTGACGGTCCCGGTGGCCCGGGACGGGATGTGGGCAAACGCTCGGGCTCGGCCGCCGCTGGTTGAGTTTGGCACATCTCTGCTAAACCAGCCCTCGCCAGGGCTGATCAATATTTAATGTGGAATTTACAAAGATTGACTCGAGGATGCGTTTAAAATGGGAGCATTAGCCGTAGGTGGCAATTTCCGCGTCGCAGCAGTAGAGTTTGATTATTTAGCGAGACGGCGTTTCGTACACTTAAAATAATCCTCAGGGCCGCGGGGCCCGCTGCAGCCCTCTCTTCCCCTAAACTGTTGACTTTGCAATTGTTCTGTTTGTTTAAATTCAATATTAATCACCCCAGCGCCGGGCTGGGCTGGGGGGGACGCACAGCAGTGCTGGCGGGGACGTGGCTCGGCTCCCTCGTGGGGTTTGCCCCTTTACCGGGGTCCAAGGGCACACAACGTGCACAGACTGATGGAATCGCTGCTTTATCTCGGTTTGCTCGTGCCACGAGCTGTGTTAATAAGAGCTCCCACCTTGCTGATGTCCCCAAGCTGCACCCGCAGGCGCCCGCTGCCTCCCGGGTCCCTCGGGTCTGGTGCCAAGTCCCCGGGAGGAGAGGGTCAGCCACCTAAAAGGAGGCAGGGGCTGATGGACGCACAGATTTATTACGTGTCTGATCCTGTTTCCTCTGGGGCTGCAGCTGGGGCTGGGGGGGTGCAGTGCTGTGGGGTTTGGGATGCTCCCGGCAGCCCTCCCTGCACTCAGCGTGGTCCCATCAGAGCGATGGGTCTCCAGCCCCTCCAGCAGGCACCCGCCTCGGGTTGCTCACGTTATTTAATGTCACGTCTCTTAATGACACCACACACGAGCCCACCGGACCCGGCTTGTCCCGGGAGGTGCTGGGGTGCCCGTGGGGCTGGCAGTGCCTCTGCTGCCCTCCCATCGCAGCCTGCCCGCATCCCCCTCTGCCTCCCCTCTGCTTGGGAGCTTGATGTTTAACATGTCCTTTAATAACTCCCTCCCTCTGATAAACTGAAGGCTGTTAATTTCTGTTGGTTTTTAATCTCGCTGATTTTGCTGCTTATTGTGTAAGAAGATTGGAAAGCAGCAGGACGCGGTGTGCCGCGTTGTGGCGTGTATTGCAACGCCACGACGATGGAAATAGTTTCAGAGCAAAGACATTATTAATGCAGACTGTAGCAGGGAAGGTACGGCACGCTCAGGTACCGGAGCTCGCCCGGGTTGTACTTGACCAGCACATCCATCTATTGGTTGTATTCATCCATTTTTTAGCACGCCTTCGCTGTTGATGTCAGCCTGCCTGCGAGTTTTGTGCCATTTGAAAGAATCAAAACAAATTAACTCTGAAAAGTTCACGTCTGAAATGCTGCTTCTTCCCAGCTCCCAGGTTGCAAGCGAGGGGGGAGCCCCGGGGGCTGGCACCCCCAGATGGCCACAGACCCCCTGAATCCTCATGGAACTGTTCCTGGTGGCTTAGCTGTGGTGGGACAGAGCTGAGCTCCCGCTGCCATCGCGGGGCTGGGGTGGGCTGGGGAGCACGGCCCCGTGCCCACCGTGGGTACTGGCAGCACCGGGGCTCAGCAGAGCTGCTTGTCCAAGAGACATGCAAATATGGGACAATCAGCCTCCACGGCAGCGAAGTACGAGGTGATGAAACCCAATCAGTTAATAACACTTCAAGGCAGTGGAAGAATTGCAGATGAACATGTTTTTAAATAACTTGTTTTTTTTCCTCGCCAGAACTATTCCTCTGGATTTTTACTGGAAAAAAAACACCCTCGTCTGAGTTTGTGTCCAAAGGGCTGCTGGTTTCAAAGCCCAGAGCTGGGGAGTCTTGTAGAGGGTCCCCTCGCCGTGACAGTCCCGTTTCACAGCCAGGCAGAGCTCCCGACGTGTGGACCCTTCCCCTGGGTAACAGCGATACTTGGAGGGGGGGAAAGGGGAATTCAGCACTTCTTGAAACTCATACGGTGCTTGGGAAGGGGCGTCTGTCCTGGAGAACATCTCAAACAGATGCTCCAGCACTTATTCTTTTAAAAGCTATGAATTTAAAATGTGCTAATTAGGAGGAGCGAGGAGACACATCAGCAGCTCCAACTGATCATCCACAGGAGCCTTGTACAGGGAAAGAAAAGAGGGTGCAAAAATACAGCCTGAAATCCCTGGGTGGAGGCTGGGCTTCACTCCCTGTGGGCCCACAGCCAGCTGAGCTGGGGGGGGATCTTTTCTAAGCCCTGAAAAGTGGGGAAATCTGCTGGGAATGAGCGTTTATTTCAAACCTGAGACAGTCTGTGAAGTGTGGAGAGGGCAGCCGAGGTTTGTCGGGGTGGGGTGTTCACGTGCATATTTCACACGCCACTTTTCTGGCCAGAGAGCTGTGTAGGAAAGCCAGGACGAGCCCAGGCTGAGCAGCCTCCTTCAAAAACCCCGCTGAGCCTCTGCACTGCCAGGAGACAGCACCATATACTGAGGAAAAAAATCTTCCTTAAGGCTTTGCAAAGCCACAGATAATGCACTGTGAGAGTGAACAGCCAGGATGAAAAATAATTGCACTCCTATTTTTCTCCAGCTTTTCTTATCAATGACTTTATCACCTTTGGTTTTATTTTACACCTTATTTAGACTTTACTGTAATCCCAGCTATTTCACCATTGACACCTCCTTAATACCTTGTCTAACACCTCTGACACCTCTGGCTAATGCCCAGGCTCTTCTCCAGCACAGAACGGCTCTAGCAAAAAAAAACAGAAAAAGAGCTAAAATGGAGAGAGAGAAAAATTATTTACTGCCGAGGCTCCGTGAATAACAACCTTTGAGGAGCAAGGGTGGGGGCCAGCCTTCCCCGTGCAGCTGAACTTTGATATCCACCCACATTAGTCTACATCTGCCCATTTCTTAATGTTTAAAGATCGTGCAGCAAGTGTTAGGAGCGAGAGGATTTATTGTCTGAGGGAAACTGCAGCCTGTAAAGGCTCAGCTTAGCGAACTGGAGCAAATTAATTTCTCTGACATAGCTCTGCGCCGAGTCCAGCCCAACTCAGACCGTCCCACCTCTGTGCATCCTGCTGGTGTCAGCGGGGTTGGTGCTGCCCCGAGCACCCGCTGCCAGCCCCCTTTTTGGGGCTAATCCACCTTCTGCAGCTGGGGAAGGTCCCTGCCTGTTTGCAGGGGCTCCCTCCTTTGCAGTGTTGAGAGTTGCCATTCAAATATTCCTGTTTTTTTTCTGGTTGGGAGAAGATTAAAGGGGGTGCAGGGGCACCCAGCTGAGTTTGCAGTCACTGAGCTGCATTTCTCCAGGGGTCCCAGCAGCTTCTCCTGCCGGTGCCCGGCGATGCAGGCTGGAGCTATGCTGCCCAAGCCAGCGGTTCCCACTGGGAAAACTCCCTCCGGTGCTCTCCAACCAGGCTGACTTTCCCTGGCAGCCTGACCTGGAAGAAATCCCATTGCAACCCCAGCCCTGGAGATAACACACCAATATGCTGCTTTTTTTTCCCCCCTCTGATCTCTGAACCTAAACACTATCGCTACATTACCTAGATTTAACTGCCCATTACACAAACTATATCTCTAAAGCGAGGGATATGGCAGCTTTATTATAAGTTTATTACATGCTAATTCAAGCAAATAAATTTGCTCCAGCTGTGGAACAGAGGAGATTAATAACCTCGAAGATCACTTCTCTGCTTTGATGAGTTTCTTCAACAGAGTAGAGTATATTTAGGAAGTGCGACTAGATTAGTCAAAAAAAATCCCTTTAATTATTAGTGACACTGTGCAAACTGCTTCATACGAGTGGAATACCAACCGCTTAACTCCCTGACCTTATTATTCAAATAAACACTTCTTATTATAGCAACATGACTTGCTCGTCAACACATCAGATGAGCTGCCTGGGTGGGGGTTTGGGTGTCCCCGTGGGGCAGCAGCCAGCAGCTGGGCTGCGTTGGGGGGTAACGGCCTTAAAGGCACTGGGGCTCCTGCACGGAGGATTCAGGGACCTCGATGTGCTCCAGGGTGAGCAAAGCGTGCTCTAGGTGCTTGCCTCTACCCCTGCCCAGCGTGATTGACACTGGTTTTTATTCTGCAGTTAATTTAGATATTTCTGAAAGTTTTTCAGGCTGGATGCTCAGAGCTGCCTTGGCGTCACTGATGGTTTAAGGTGCGTGTGTTTTGTAGGACAGCCCTGGGTAGGGGGTTGTTCTTGTCGCTGGACCTCTCCGAGTGGTCATTGCCATCCCGTTGGCCAGATCCAGGGCAGCTGTGCGCTTGCTGGTTCATCTTTGTTGTAACTGGGGTGCAGGGGGGATGCTGGAGCGGGATGTGGTTTGCATAGATAAGAAGCAGGGGAAGAGGGGCTTCCAGAAAAGCTTTCAGGTGTCATGAAAATGTAAGTGCTGTTTGCTAAGAAGTAGGTAACTGTCTGAGATACTTCCTGGTGCAAAGGGCTCAGCTCCAAGGGGTTTTCTGGGGGATGCTGTGGGGTCCCAGCAGTGCCCATCCCGTCCCTTCGGGGCAGAGAGGTGCTGTGCAGCTCCCGCGTCCGGGCGTGGGGCACGTCCCGGTGTTGAAGGAGCCTGGTCTGGCCACGTGTAAGGCACCTTCTGGCAAGGGGAAATGTCCCAGTGCTGCATCCCACGTGGCTGCCCTTGAGCCCGATGGATGGCATGGCTCCAGCGGGGCAGAGCGGACATGGAGCACTGATCTGCATCACTAGTTGCTTCCCTGCATTTTCTCTGGCCCCGTTTTACTCAGCAGCCACCCGGACTCAGCAGATGCTGGTGCCCGGGGGATACTGGGGGGCTCGGAGCCCTGTGTGGGGAGGGTCCCTGGGGCTCGTCAGCAGCCAGCGGGGATTACGTGGGTCCAGACGCTCTTCGAAAGCAGCAAATCGAGAACATTCCCCTGTCCCTGTGCTTCGTGCCATCCCTCTGCCGCAGAAGGCAGCCCTGCTGCCTTCAAACAGTTTCCTATATATGTAGAGCAAGCAAAAAATGATGTGTTAAATACAGCCCGGGCTGAAGCTCTGAATCAAATCAATTCTTTTTTGATTTCCCCGAGCTTTTGAATGTTCAGCCCTGCCGCAGAACTGTTAGCACAAGAATAGGGCTGAAGGAGCAATCCTTTCGCATCGCCACCGACTCAATTATTTTGCCTCTTGATTTTCTATGAGGCGGTTTGCTGATTGCTGATGGCAGAGCATTGTTCAGCACCGTCCCCAAAGGCTCGGGGCAGAATACCTTCATCTCCCCACTCGCATTTGGGACCTAGTTTTATTTTGATGGATGCAAACTGCGATGCACGGGGAGGGGACGTGCAGAGCTGGCTCCTCACCGCGAGGACCCTCGGTTGGGCTCTGGGCTGCCGGCGCAGCGAAGGGCTGCGGGTCCCGCTGGGGCTGGGATGTGTCAGTGACCTTCCTGCGTCCACCCTGCCAACATCCCGCTCCTGGGATGGTCCCAGCGCTGCCGCACGCACGGATTGATGGGGCCAGTGTGGCACGAAGCAGAGAGATCACATTTACACAGTGTCACGGCTATCAATACTGACAGCTGGGCTGTTAATGTCCCTGTTCCCTGAGCCCTGCAGCCTGTGCGGGGGCTGCCGGTGGCTCGAGCCCAGCCCTGGGTGCTGCATCCCCCCAGGGTGCTCAGCTCCCGGCAGCATCTCAGCTCAGGTGCCCTTCGAATGGGTGCTGTGTCACCCAGCCGCTGTCGGGGCAGGACAGGGGACAGGGATGTGGCTCTGGGCGGCTGGGAGAGTTGGGAGCTCGCAGCCCCGTTCAGGCTCCTCGCTCTTGTAAGATAAAAGCGAGGAATTCCCCACCCATCAGAAGGTGGTGAGAGAAGGGTAGGAACCGCTTTGGATCTTTGGATGAAAGGGGCTGAGGAGAAACCAAATCCTGCCTTGCTTTGAAGATGCAAAGCCCCATATAAATCCTGAGCAGTTTTATTAGTGGCTCAAACGTGCTGCAGGCTTCAAAAAGGCAGAAGTATGTATGTCCTCACACCTTGCTGATGTTTATGTTGCATCAGTGCCCACGATTGCTGGGTGCTCTTTAGACGCAGGAGGTGACACATCCCAGCTGTGATGGGGCTGCGGGGTCAGCGCAGGGCTTTAGGGCTGGGGAAGGGGCACTGGGGAGTCACCATAAATCCTGGGGAGATTCAAGCCGCCGTTAATGTTCGGAGATGCTGCAAGTGACAATTTCATAATCACTCCTGTCTCTCCGTGGCTGCCTCAAGATTGGTGGGGGGGGTTGTCCGGTTTATGCACATTTCAGTCTTCACTGCCTTTTTAACTAGTTTTTAATCAGTAATTATTAGTGATGAGGAGCAGTGTGTGGAGCAAGGGCTGGACACTGTCGCTGTCACCGGGCCCTCGGCTGGTCCCCGCGCTCAGTGGCTGCGGGGCCGCACTGGCTGCTCCCACAGAGGATGCAGCCACGGGTGGGAACGTGCCCGAGCATCACCAGCCCCAACCCGCTGTGCTTTGTGTGTTAAGGTTGTTCGTGTCGAGCTTGAGTGCTGGGTTTGGGGACTGAAAACAGCACCCTCGACATGTAGAGCCTGCTGTCGTTGTTTGTGTCGTAGGGTATTTAAAGTAATTGAATGCAGAATGGTATAAAGGTATTTCTTTAATTTTTTTTTTTTTTTTTTTTTTAGAGTGGGATGTCATCACAATCGGGGTTTCAGGGTGCCCAGGGGCAGCTGCAGCACTCGGTGCTCTCGGTCCGGGTGGCATCCAGGCTCTCGCCCGTCGCAGCGATCAGTACCCTGCGGAACAAATGAGCTTTAAAAACCTTCTATTTTATTATTCTTTATTAATAACGAGGAGGTCCTTGTAAATAGCCATGAAAGGAAGTGCTTAAGCTCATAATTAATAAGCGCTGGCTTGGTTTCTGCTGCCGAGCTGCAGCCTCGAGATGCCTGATGGGGGATGTAGAGCTCTGCCGAAACGGCCGAGGGTGCTTGTGTGCGATGCAGGTTAATGAATATATGGAATATACACGGGAAATATCCCCCCTGTCTCCAGGGCAGCCTCCTCTGTAGGAGCAGAGCCCCCATGGCGCAGGGCTGGGGTGGGATGGGGCGCAGGGATGCGGGGGCTCCCCTGCCCCCCGTGGGTGCCCTGGCATGGGCTGCCCAACGCGCCCCACATGGGTCACACTGCAAAACCCCACAGAGCCCCGGCCGCCCCCTGAAACCCATCAGTACGTCTTGGTCATAAATGTTTATGACAGGAGGGGGAGGAAGTAAATCATGTTTATATCCCTTGTTTTCTTTATCAGGGCACTAATTTGACAGGGAAGGGGAAACTTTTGCTTATTTTACAACTCCGATTTTGGCTGCAATTTGACTTCAGTAGCTGGGAGGCGAACACAAAACCTTATTTTTTATTCCAGAGTCGGTATAAAAATTTACATTTAGACACAGACCCCCGCTAACATTTTAGTGCAGCTCTAGCGGGCCTCGGGGCTGCTCACAAAACACATCACCCAACACGTAATACCCTCATAACTCACTAATGTTTGCTGAATGACAGGGTTAAGTGGCTGCTATTCCCGGCCTCCCACCACACTAATGTACTCCAGACCTGCGTTCCTTCTCCTCTGGATTGCAGTCAAATCGTTTCCTGCAGCCCTCGCCGCCGCAGCTCCTTCCACCCCGAACAAACGCCACTTCCGAAACCATTTCCATTTGTTTTTCTAATCTAATTTTTCCCCTCGGTGCTCCACTAATCATCGATCCCATTAAAGGCTTGACGTGTTGACTGCTTTCCAGAGGGGAGCCCGTCCTGCGTCCCGCCGCGCGCTGACCTTCCCCGGCACCATCCCGGCTGAGCCACCCGGGACCAGAAGAACAACCCCATGTACCAGTACAAGTTGGGGACAGAGCTGTTGGAGAGCAGTGTAGGGGAAAGGGACCTGGGGGTCCTAGTGGACAACAGGATGACCATGAGCCAGCAGTGTGCCCTTGTGGCCAAGAAGGCCAATGGCATCCTGGGGTGGATTAGAAGGGGTGTGGTTAGCAGGTCGAGAGAGGTTCTCCTCCCCCTCTACTCTGCCCTGGTGAGGCCGCATCTGGAGTATTGTGTCCAGTTCTGGGCCCCTCAGTTCAAGAAGGACAGGGAACTGCTAGAGAGAGTCCAGCGCAGAGCCACGAAGATGATTAAGGGGGTGGAACATCTCCCTTATGAGGAGAGGCTGAGGGAGCTGGGTCTCTTTAGCTTGGAGAAGAGGAGACTGAGGGGTGACCTCATTAATGTTTATAAATATGTAAAGGGCAAGTGTCAAGAGGATGGAGCCAGGCTCTTCTCAGTGACATCCCTTGACAGGACAAGGGGCAATGGGTGCAAGCTGGAGCACAGGAGGTTCCACTTAAATTTGAGGAAAAACTTCTTTACTGTAAGGGTGACTGAACACTGGAACAGGCTGCCCAGAGAGGTTGTGGAGTCTCCTTCTCTGGAGACATTCAAAACCCGCCTGGACGCGTTCCTGTGTGATATGGTCTAGGCAATCCTGCCCCGGCAGGGGGATTGGACTAGATGATCTTTCGAGGTCCCTTCCAATCCCTAACATTCTGTGATTCTGTGTGATTCTGTTTGTGGGTGCTGGTGGGGCTGGACCACCCCCTCCATCCCAGCCCAAAGCCGCATCCCAGCCGTGCCCCCACCTGCATTGCCCTCCCGGGCCAAATAACGTGCGTATTTAAGGCAAAAATGAGGATGGGGGGAAGTTGGCTCCACTCCACCCCAAGTGCCAAAGTAAAACATCCTCTAGTGAAACACCCGCGCTGCGAGGAGGGGGCGAAGCCAGACCACGCGTGTGGCTCCTGATGACAAAAATAATCGGTGAGCGTGTGCGCAGGGACGAGGAATTTACCCAGCTGGGTTGGGAACACGTTACTGCCCTGCCTGGGAACGGGATTAGGACGAGCTCACATCCCGGCTCTGCTGCCTCGTGTCACGGCGCCCGGAGCTCAGCCTGGGATGGGGATGTTGGGGCTGTTTTTCCTTCCCTCCCATGTGAAGTTTTTGCTCCCCTCGATGTTTTTTTTTTCCCTTCTTAAGTTGTGGCCCAGCCGCTCCCTCCCCTCCAAGGCAAGGGAAGCTGTCCCTCAAAGGCAGAGCAAGGACAAAGCAGGTATGATTTTTTTTTTCCCCCCCTCAAGTATCTCTGTAAGGCACGTGGAGACTGATAAATAGAAACACCGACAGATGCCTGGATGGAAATATTTCTAAGCTGCAGAGTAAAGCTCTTCCCCTCTGTCAGGGCTCGGATGTGTGTCAGGAACGTGGGGTTGAGTGAAAGCCATTAAAAATGGTGACACTCGTCACTGATGTCCTTTACCTAATGTTTCCTGTGCCGGGTTATCTTTATGTGCTGTGTCTGAGTGGGGGCTGGCAGCAGTGGAGCAGCAGTGCTGCCACGTCCCCCTTCATTCGGACTTTCTCCAGGCAAGGACACGGTCCCTGGGGCAGGGACGTGGTGCCAGGGAGGTGCCCGTCAGTGCACAGAAGGGATGGGGACGGGGACGAGCTCAGGGATGCGCGGGAGCAGGAGGAGCGACGGGATGACGGGGCTGCACGCTGGCCTCCCCCCCCGCCCAGGAATAAACATTTCACCCCCCCAAAGACAGCGACTCCACGGGTCTGTTCAAAACAGTTTATTGTATTTTTTCGTCAGACAAACACATTGATTTCTGGACCACAGTAGAGGATGGAAACCTTTCACAAACTTATTTATTTGAAAATACAAATATAAAATTATACTTTCCACATCTGTGATGTGAGAGACCCCCATCCACATAGTATTTTACAACAGGGCTTCAGAAAGCCATACACAGAGACCTGAAAGATGCTTGATATATATAGATACATATATATATGTATATATATAAAAAAAAAGTCACTACCAAAGTTCTCATCAGTTCATACTAAAGTATAAAAGGAAGGGCTAGGCCTGCCACTGTGCCATAGTTTATTTAGGTACATTTATGACCACCTGAAATGCTTAGACTTGCATCCTAGTACTGATGGAGTTCAGACCTCGTACAACAGAGAATGACGGGGGTTTGCTACCTACGACGGTCGACGCGACACGCGAGCCCACGCGTGGTGTTGGGGTGTTACAGAGCAGGGAGCCGGCGGCCCCGCTCCCCCTGCCCGGGCACGGGGGCTCTCGAGACAACACAGTCGGTTTGGGAACCGAGAACCGATCACGAGGATTTACTTTCTCAAACTACTTTTTTTTTTTGTTGTATTTTTTTTGGTAATTTTTATTACAGTATTAAAGTATTGCTTAGCTTACAGAATCTCCTCACGTAGTGTTCGCACACGGCAACGGGTTTGACTCGGATTCTGTACGTATGAAACTCTACAGTGTCTGTGCGCAGACCGGGATCTGCCGGTGTGTCTTCGATGCATCCTGTCTCTTCACCTTACACTAACTTCAGGTTTTTTTCTCTTTGAACTATTATTTCGCTTAAAAAAAAAACCAAACCAAACCACTAAAAAAAATAATTCAGAAAAATTCCACCCAAGAGACATTTCCATAGCATAAAAGACAGCTATGAGTTAGTGTTGGTTTTTTTTTTTTTTGTTTTTCTTTTTTTGTAAACAGTTTCATATGTAATATCATACATAACCATGGCTGGCCTTCAGTAAAAATGTAGTAAACTATATTGCTTTATTATTGATTATGTTGCATTGAGTGAACGGCAGAAACGAAACAGGAAGGTAAGTGTGGCTGGAGTCGCTAGCCCTCATTCACACTACGGATGAAAACAGGCTTCAGAGCAGGGGAGAAAAGAAATCCGAACACCTTTCAGGTCGTTATTACCAACAATTACCCAATGGTTGAACTAGCCTAGCGAGATGTGTAACATTCACCAGCGGTAAGCTGCTGTACAATGGAAAAAAATAAACTTACAGCAAAGAGAGCCATGCTACCTTAAAGTCCAAGCTACAAATTCAACTTAAAATGAACATTTATGAAGAAACAAATAATAAAAAATAAAAGGACAGGTCAGGCTTCATTTTAATCAAGCCAATCAATGACTCTTTGATTTTGGAAGGGAGAGGGTACCCGAGCTCTCGTGGCTCCCTACAGCTCCTCGTGCTGGGGATAGAGCCCGTCCCGCGGTGGTGCCAGGGCTGGACCCGCTTTGGGTGCCCATTTCGCACAAGTAGATGGAAATCTCTTGGCGTGGTCACCCCGGGGCAGCGGGTCCGTGTGAGATATCAGGGAAGAAAAGGGCACTATTCCCCGGAAGGCTCCTTCACTCGCTGTGCTTGACTAAAACAAAGGTGGAGCTGAACCTTTGTGCTGAAAAAGTTACAAAAAACCCCCAAACAAACGAAAAAAATCCCAAAAAAACCTTCAAAATGGACTTCTAGATGAGTGGGGGACTAACGTGAACCTTAGTCTAGGTAGCCACATCAAACATATCGGATTCCACGACATTTGTGCTATGGGCCACTGGGACTTCTCAAAAGGTATATAAACATCTAAAACATATTCACACAGATTAGCAATTTCTTCTGAGCATTCTTAAAAAAATATTTTTTTTTTTCTCTTAGTAAAATCGTTTTTAATATACCGTGCCTCCCTCTTTTAAAAAATAAATTAAAAAAATCCAGTTTTGCATATCTAGCATTAGCATTTAAGGTAGTATGGCACATCCCCTTTCCAAAGTCAAGGGCGGGGATCTACAAATGCCTTAGGAGTTTGCCAGCATTTTTAACATTGTGAGACCTTTGGTTAGTTGAAACCGCATCAGATCAGCAACAGAAAAAAAACAAGAGGAAAAAAAAACCCCAAAACAATAAAGAAAAGAGGAAAGGAAAAAAATAAAGGAAAACCTTCCCAAAATTATTAGCATTGTTTTTCTTAAATAAGAGAAAGTTCTATCCTTACTGGTCCTAAATCTGAATAACTACATCTAAATTTTTAACCTTAATTACGATACACCTACCAATATGTACTAGAAGAGGAAGAGAGAAAGAGGGAGGGGGGGGGGGGAAATTCACTACACTAGCATCAGGACAGCACTCTTACAAGATAGCCATTTTATACACTATTAACATACAACAATGATCAACAAAGAATATTCTATGAGGTGACAGGGAATGGAGAGGAAAACCAACTGGTAGTACAGTACATCATCAACATTGACAAAATATCAATAAAAAATTCCCTGACGGTACATTGAATTTCAGGGAATTTGGTTTGTTGTATTTTTTTTTTTCGTTTTTATTTTTTAAAGAATTGTTTTATTTATTTTATTACTTGATCAAGTCTCAATATTTAAAAAGCGTCCAGCATTTTGCTTAAACCTGGTTGTTCTGAAATAAGAAAAAAACCTAAAATATTACATAAAAAGCATGATTCTTTTTTAAAAACAAGAAAAAAACCAAGGTTTTTTCTCCTTTCGGTTAGCAGTATGGTGCCTTGTTTCTGTTAAAGATGCCTTGCTCTACCTTGTCTATTGAATGTCTACATTAGTCTACTTGTTAGTAAAATTTACAAAAATAGGAGTGCAGCAGCTCTTTTTAACAAATGTCGCATTCAGTGTCTTATACTGGCTGTACCTAAAGTACCAAATTTATAAACGTAACAATTTAAAAAAATATTAATAAAACTTGTCAATATTACGTTAAAAAAAGAAGAAATATATCCACACTACAGTATGTTCTTAATGCCACCTACCATGTTGTACTTCTAGTTTGCTGTTGCAGGCCTATTTACCAATATTAAAAAAATTAAATTAAAAAATATCCTTCATAAGTCTCCTCCCCCAACAGAGGACCATATATATAACAGCCAAATATTAAACATGTGCAAATAGGAAACTGTCAGTTTTTCCCCTACCAGTCACAGTGCAATGATGTTTTATACTTTATTTTTTTTTTTTTAAATTCTGTTTACAACTACAATAAATTAAAATCTTCCGTTGCTTCTAGGGTGAAACTTGTAGCACTGAGGTATTCCCAAAAAAAAAAAAAAAAAAAAAAAAATAAAACAAAACCAAAGTTGCTTTCCTAATTTGTTAATACAGAAAGTAATGGAGAACGAAGGTAACCACGCAAGCTTTAGAGCCGCTCTGCCTGCAGCCGGGGAGCGCGGAGGAGGGCCCTCGCGCTGCCCAGAGCAGCTGAAATGGCTGGACAGCAAGTTGATCTAGTTTAAAAACAACTTAAAAAAATAAAAATAAAAATAAAAATAAAAATAAAAATAAAAATAAAAATAAAGGTGTGCTTTGAACCGTAAATGCGTTAAATAGGAAAAATCGTAGCTTCTTTTTCAGTCGTGGGAAAAGCAGGTTTTTAAATTAAAAAAAGAACCAAACCAAAACAAACCACTCGCCTGTTCCTTTGTAAGCTGTGCACGTCTGATAGCGAAGCTGCTGGTACGGTGCCAGGAGAGCTGGAGGGCTGCGAGGGCGGCGGGGAGGGCTCGGGGCGCGTCACCCCGCGCCCGCGGGCCAGCGCCGGCGGCTGGGCACGACGGCTACAACCTCCTGGTTATCCTTCCGTTTTCATAGAGAAACTGCCTTAGGCTGACTCCATCACAAAAATAGCTTTGTATTTCTCTTTTCTTAATAGTTTATACGTAGTTAATGGAATTGTATTTACAGTATTTTTTTCTTTTTTTTTCAGAATTCACAATTTCAAAAAACCTTATATCACCTCTTTCAACAAAAAAAAGCACTTATAGAAAAAAAGGACGCACAAAAAAGTTTGTAGTCCTTGCCTTATTGCCGAAAATAGATAGAATCAGGTTAACGAAGACGCCACAAATGAAAAGAAGGGCTAGAGAACCTGCTGCTCACCCGTGCCCCCCGCGCCCTGCAAGGCCACCCCGACACCGTGCCCTGCTCCCCCCGCAGCCCTCGGCGGCCGCAGAGCCGGTACCGGCGGCTGAGACTCCTGTCACCACCTCAGCATCCTTTAAGCAACATCGACTACGTAAAACAGAAGGGAGAAGAAGGGGAGGTGGGAAAGAAAAACCGAAAGAAACGCCTTAATATAAACAGTTACACTATGGTTAGGCTCTTGCTAGATACACAAAGAATTAGAACTACGTGGCTACGAGACTATGTCAAAACGCTACGAAAAAACGTGGTTTGGAGAGGTTTAAAAAGAGGGGTGGGGGGAAACCCATCGAGAAAATAAAACGAACAAGAAATGGATTTTATATACATACTTTTAAAAGCTGTTGTTTTTATAGTACAGCAGATTCATGAGATGATGAGAGAGATTTTTAAACAACCCAAGTCCGTCGAGTGCCACCTCCAGTTTGCCTGCGTTCTCGGTGATGATGTAGTGCTCAAAGTCTGATGAGATCACCCAAAGCTGGGCCCGTTCAGAAACTTCGCCCCGTCTTGCCCGGACATCCAGAGAGACTCTGCGGGGAGGAGGAGGAGGCGGGGAAGGACACGGAGGAGAGCGGGAGTTAACGGAGGTCACTTGGATTCGGAACAACCCCCCCCCAAGCGTTTACAAAGCCGCGGCGTGCCCTGGCCTGCACCGGGGTGAATCCAGAGTGGTGAAAGGCAGCGGCATTCCTGGGACTGGCCGTGGGAGAGTGTTTAATGGATTTACTGCTCGCTCTTCCCAGCTCCGTCCCCGTGGATGCAGCCTGCCAGCGAAGCCTGGGCTTTGGGCGGGCTGGGGTTAGCCACGGGCTACTGTGGTTGAGGGACGACAAAATGCGACTCGATATATCAAAAGGACAAAATCTGTTCCTCAGGCATCTGTTACGCCAGGACTTTGCAAGGCTTCAGTAAAAGGAGTTTTTTTCTAAAGGCACTGCTAAAGGTAACAACTTTTACAGGGGCACACTGCAGTGGTGGGGATTTATTTTATAACGGAGGCTTCAGCTTCTAACGCTGCTCCTGCCGGTGCTCACTGTTGAGATGGAGAGCAGTGCGAGGGGACTGGCTCTGCGGCCTGGGCACACGTTGTTGGGGGTGACCTCCAAACCCCATCCCCAAACGGCCGTGCCCGAGGTGACGTCCCACCGGCACCCCAGTCTGCAGGAATGGCCGGTCCCCACCCCAGGGACCCACAGCTCGGCCAAATCCATCCTCTACGGCCGCATCCTGCCCTGGGAAGTGGGGGCAGCCGGGGCGGGCGAGGGGCCAGACGCCTCGGGACGTGCCACCGCAATGAAGAGTTCAATCTCAGCGGTCCTTGAGGAATTAATAATAAGGCTCATTTCCTCCTCTCCAAATCTATTTTAATTAGTAATGAGCAACATTAAAAGCACTTTCTGTTTTTAAGTCGTTAATGGTTTGAGTCTTAACACTGGCCAGTAAATGATGGTTACGGTTTGATGTGTTGTGGTGAGGGTAAAATGATTACAAGGCATTAATCTGACGAACGCCGCGGCGTCGTGAGCGTGAATTACGATGTCCTGCTCCGCTCTGCGGCCGCCGTCGTGCACCACCTCGTTACTACAGAGGCCGACGGCCCAGGAAACGTGAAGGGTTCTGACAAATTGATCTGTGAACGCACACCGATACGTGCAAATAACAACTGGGATTAAAGCAGGAGTGCTTATGCTACTTTGTTCTTTCTCATAAAAAATACTACTTGGTGGAGCAAATCAATCGACGGGACAATTTCAGGTAATCGTGGGTGTACGTGGGTAGATGAAGAGTAAATAGAAAACCCCTTTATCCACTGGTATTTAGGTATAAATCTATTTTTGTATTATTTAAAGCCTCCAAATGTTTTCCACAGTTCCCAGCCCCTTGACTAACTGTAATTCTAATTTCATACACTGATTTTGAACGTAAAACATGTGACATGGATCAGATAGTGCTGGGCAAAAGGCAGAGAAATAAAATCTGTCACATCCATTACGTCTGTCTGCATGGACTGAGAGCTCTAGAGGTAAACGTGTGCCATTTAATGGGGGTAACTTCAGTTTTTCATTGACTGACTTTTCTAATCTCTCTGTTCTCGGTGTAAGAATATTTGTTTGCAAAGATGAATGTGCCAAAGGCCAAAAAAATAAAAAAAAATTTAAACATTTAATTAACTTGAGCTTAGTTCAAAGGGTAGGAAACTGGCAGCGATCCAAGGATGCATTACTCAGGTAATGTCTTTAATTTAATTTGCTTAGGTTTAATTTTTTTTTAATCTTGATAATTGCTCTATGGTTACTAGTTACAATGTTATCTTTTAGCTGTAATATTTGGTACAGCACTTAATTAAGAATGATGGTTTCTCCGTAATAAAGCAGTGGGGCTCGTCTGTTTTTAGACGGGTGCCTTGGTGGCAGATCTATAGTCCCCATCAGGATGCTGCCGGACGGCACTTGCTCGTTTCCCCACAGGTTTCTGGGATCACTGGTTTTTCTGTGGGGTTTTTCGCTCTCCAAATTACTGCACCAAGTGTCATGAACATGAAAATGTGACTTTTTGGGGGTTCAGCTCCTGATCTGTCTGCCAGTTTCCAACCCGTGCGATTGATTTGAATAACATAAATCACAGAAAGGAATGATTAAAGGCCAAGGAAAGACGAAATGGAGATTAAAAATTGTTCACTTAAAGTAAATATAGGGGAGATGGCAGTTTAGCACAAAGTACAAATGGTATATACTGTAATACCTCCAAGTGAGATGGCAACCAACCATGTGTAACGTTTCAATGGTATCCATTTGTAAAAGCCGTTGCAATCAAAGGGCCCTAAAATTGCACAATTGTTAAGTTCATCAGTGCTCTATACATGGGAACAGATGATTCTTAATTTTGGCAAGAAATTATCAAAGGACTTGAAAGACTGTGTTGCCAGCATGAATAGGTATTTCCGAGCGCTGTCGTGGTCACCAGCGACTCGGTGTGCTGAACCCTACCGTTACCTTTCCAAGACCATAATCTTCTCATTCCCCCAGTTGCAAAAATCAGCTTTGGGGTTTTCCCTTCTTTATTTGTAAATCAGGGTTAGTAAATTGAGAGTGTTAAATAAATATATATGTAAAAAAAAGCTACGGGATTCTTTGCAGTTATTGGGGGAAATTAAGAGGCTGCCAATCTGCAAGTCAAATAGAAAATCGCTCTTTGGAGAGGTGTTAGTGCAGACAAATGCGGACACCCAGGCTTGTACCTCATATCCTGTTGCTTGAAAAATCAGGATGTTGCTGAGGCCAAAGCGCCCAAGTTTTCAAGAACAAACAGGTCTTTAGGTGAAAAATGGAAATAAGAGGTGTCGTAACTGGTGAGAGGTGGCAGTTTAAATTGATGTAGCTCTTAGGAGAGCAATAATATCCCATGTTTGGTGCTAGAATTGATCCGAAGGGATTGGCAAGTCCCTGGTGTGACCACGGGAGAGGCAGGACCGGGCCGCGAATGGAGCACAAGGGCACGAACGGAGGCAGCAGGGGGTTTTTGTCTTATGCAATAAAAATAACAGCATTTCAGGAACTTTGTCTGCACTACACTCCCGCTCCCCCACTCATCCCGGTCGATCAGAGAGCGACGTTACCCGCTCAGCCTGCGGGACCCGGGGGAAGCCCTCTGTACTGTGCCGTGTCCATCGTACAAGAGGAAACAACATCCCAGCGTTTTAGCACAAAAAAGGGAAACAACTTGGGTTGCAGTTGTTCTGTTTGGGAGACTGACAGCCACCGGAGAGGTCCAACCCCATTCATGCTAACACACACAGGTCAGACAGCGCGCTCTGAACGCAGCATGCAGCTTCGTTAAGCAAATCTCCATCGCCCGTCATTAGTGAGCCTGCGGCCCCTCGCGGCATTACTTTTCCAATGACTTGACGGCAAAGCAGAAGCGACTCGCTTGTAGCCTGCAGATTTGAAGGGCTGTTTGCCCAGGGGGTCCGCAAACGCCAGCACCCACCCCAGCCCAGGGGGACGCTGCATTACAGGGACGGGTGGTGGGCAGCAGGACACCCCTCCTGGGGGGGCTGTGGGCAGCCCTGGGGTCCCGCCGGCCAAATTAATGAGCTGCTTTTTGCTCGTTTAGGCAGGAGCAGGGACTGGTGCATTGTCTGCAATGGGCGCATCAGCCGGGACGCGTGGTTGGGATGATACAAAGCCTGTACAGGTAAGCAGAAATTTTAAAGCCCGTAATTATTAAGTATTTCCTTTTGAAACGTGTCAGGTCTGGGCTGCAGAAGGCACCAGATGAGCGTTTCCAGCCGAGCTGGTAGCTGGAGCAGTAGCTCAGCAGGCCGGGCACAGCTCTCGCAGGCTACGGCAGCAAGGCGCCACGCTCGCCGTCAGGACATAATTAACAAAAAACCCAACATAACCCGCCCACCCAAAGTCATTAAACAATGAACCCCCCCCCCCACCAACCGAGAAACGGGGCGTCGCGCGCGGTACTTACGGCGATGCCGTGGCCGAAGCCCGAGCCCGGCTGCGGGCTGGCGGCGCTTATGTAGTTACCCACGGCGGAGTCCTGGCTGGCCGTGCCGTAGAGGTCCGCGACGGGCCCCGGGCTGTTGGCCCCGGGGAAGCCTCCGGGTCGGGCTGGGTTGGAGCCTGCCGGGGAAGCGGGTGCGCCAAAATTCGGTTGAGCACTGTAGCTATTCAAGACTGGTGTGCAGAGAATAAAGCTGGGTATGAGGCCAGACGCCGGGCATGCACCGTTATTACAAAGCCAAACACCAGAATAAACAGCCTAGGCCCAACTTCTAACACTTAACCAAGGCCATGCGATAGGAGAGCAAGTACTGGAGAAGAGTCAGCCCGTACTACTACGAAGCTTAGAGCTCCAAAAATATATATATGGAGATATATAAAAAAAAAAAAAAGAACAATCATTCAACACACTACTGCAACCAGAGACTGGAGGTGCTCATTTTCACCAAATTATCACAAAATATAATAGATATTTTTCAACATCTGACTTGATGCTCATGCAGTAGTAACAAGTTCTCTAGGTCTGGGCACGCCGAGACAGCATTCACATCCCATGCAAACTACAAAGGAACTAGTTTGAGACTACACATTGTGGTAATATTGATATTAAAATGTTGACAGCAAATAACTTCAATCACGTCTAGGAAAAAATCGTTTTTGGATCCATTCGATACTTTTGAAAAAAAAACCCGCCCTTTTAAATCAGTAAGCTACAATAATTCAATAGTTGATTTTTTTTTTTCCTTTAAATGGTATGGAATGGAACAGTTTGGAAAGGTTTTTTTTAAATATAACCAAGGAGAGTGTTGTTTTATTTATTTTTTTTTTTCCTTTTGATTTGGAGAGCGAAGACCTACCTTCGTCTCCAAAACCATGCTTGGGACATCAACCAAAATTAAACAAATAAATAAAGATCAAAAGCAAAAAAGAATTCCAGAGGGTGTATGACAACTCACCTCCTAATGTGGAAGTAAAAGAAAATTTTACTTTTTTTTCCTTTTTTTTTTTTTTTTGAGACAGAAAAACAAATGTAAATAAGAATGATACTAAAGAATAAATTTAGATATTAAAGCATGTTAGATGATCAGGCTTCTGGCATTTCTCACGGTTGCTCTTGGATGTAAAAATTTATGAGTAAGAAGTTTCAATGCAAAAGAAAAGTTAGCGGACTGGGAGGAGCTGGATGGAAATGGCTTGCGGGAAGCTGGAGCTACACCTGGGTGGCACCTGCAAGGCCCTTGGGGAGCCCACGGAGACTCGCCTGCCCGCCCCGCGATGCCCAACGAGCGCCTCGCCGCATCCCGGTACCGGCAGCACCGCGACACACACCGCAGCCCTCCCCGGGAGCCCCGCGGGCGCCGCAGGTAGAGCCCAGCCAGGCTCCCGGCCCGCGGCTCAGCCCACCCCCTCCCAAGAGGTCCCCGTTTTTAAAACGTATTAATTAACTAGTCAAAAAACAGTCAACCCGGCAGCTCTGCAATGACAGGAAAGTAAATTTTACAAAAGAAATGATTTAATGCAGCTCTGAACTGGTAGCAGGGGAAAGTAAGTAGGACATCTAAGCTAGCAAGTTAAAAGAAATAAGGCATGAGAGAGTAAACAGATTTTGGAATTCGCTGGCAAACAAAGCGCCTGTTTTATTATTAAAGATTAAATGTCAAGATAACATTTGGCCTTCTCGCTCATGAAGAAAAATATCCAGCTGAGATGTTCAAAATCCCTTTATTACTATATGCTAGCACTTTTTTCCCCTTTTCTTCCTTCTGGTTCAATAAAATGGATGTGAGTTTCACTGTCAAGTCCCACAGACAGCCCAGCTGGCCGGTGTGAGCAAAGGCAGGAGCGCGGCAGAGGGACGCGGCAAGGCGAGGGGGGATCCTGCTAGTAAAATACTCCTGCAAACCCCCGCGGCAGCACCAGGAGAGCCCATCACCCTGCCACCGCATCGGGGCCCGGAGCAGGGACCGGCCTCGCTCCCCAGAGCCACCCGCCGCCGCGTCCACCGCGGGAGGAGCCGCACACGCCACGCGCTGCCGTGTCCTCAAACCTTGCAAAGAGAGCAGCAAACGGAGACCGAGGAGCCACAGAGACGCTCTGTCCCCCCAGACATCCCACCCAGCCACTGCCATTTACACCTGTAAGGAGGCTGGGGACACCTGCTTTCATACAGGCAGGAACAGCTGGCGACCAGTTATTCAGAAGTCCTTCGGATGGCGGGTACGTAATGTAAGAAAAAGGTAATTTTCTATCTCCTGAACATCAGCTGAGCTGCTTCCCATGCCTATGGAGATCAAGTGACAGCAGCCAAGAGACGTGGCAGCGAAGAGAACAAGGAATTTAATGTAGGGTTTGCTTCACTTTGAATTTGCTCTGTTTTTTCTTATGGAAAAGGCTCCAAGCCTGTGAATTTTGATCAGTAAGTGAACGTTTGCCTGCTGGCCGGAGGGACAGGCTTTGGGGAGCCTCGAACTCTACCCTGCCCAGCACCACGGTGGTCTGGGGAGCCCTGAAAGCGAGATGGGGCACTAGACACTGAAGCAAATGTGGGTTCATAAACCAGCCCTAGAACAGGGTTTTTTTTTTACTGCAAAGTGGAGCTGTGATCTGCCACGCACACCAAGAGTCGGACCTTGTCCGAAGGGGTGGCTGGGAGAGCTACGGCAGACATCAGCGCTGCCTCCACCTTCCAGAGGCGATGGGAGCAGACAGAGAAATGCCATCGCTGCGGGGCTGGAAACGGATCAAAGGACTCGGTGCCTTGTCACAAACCGCTGCCAGGGTTTGGCACTCACAGCGGTGAGGGTTGGCTGTCTCTGTGCAGACGCGGCAGAGCCAGGCTTTGCTGCCTGCAGTGGGGGCTTGTCTTGGGGATGTGTTTGGTGCAACTGTGCATGTCACATTCACTGCGCCCTCTCCTCAAAGGAGAATCTACTCAAAGACTTTCTGCCAAAATAAATATGAATTTGGAGCGAATTTTAAAACTCATCCATAACCTCAAGACAGTGCTCCAATGAGCAGGGCCGTTTTGTTACTAACTCATCCCTTTAGCAGAGCCGCCTTTATCCACATTTAACGTGCGTGTAAAACGCTTCTCAACGCAACGTTCAGACAAGTGATTTATGTCGAGGAGCCGAGAGCTGGAGCCTGACATGCAGCCTGGGTTCACGCCGAGGCAGGAGGCTCAGGGCTACGAGCTCTGCCGGGAGCGGGGCCGGAGCGCGCTCACCAACCGCCGTGTTAACACAGACCCTGCTCGTACGTTAATCCGTGTTCAACAAGAAAGGTCATCGTGGAAAGATAAGCTCTCTTTCAATGAACTCTTGAGAAATTTCTAAATCAGGATTCATTATGACATTTGCCTTAGTGAACGGCGTATTACGCTAATGAGGATCCAAACGCCTCGCTCCGGGGGTGGAGAGGGCAGCTGGGTAAAGCCCAACAAGTCGGATGCTGAAATCTGGATGCTGAAATCCCACCCAAATAAACACAATTCAGCCATGAACAATGAAGGGAAAGAGGCAGGGAAAGGGAGAAGAAATGTAAGGATTTTGACATTACTGTCCTACAAGGAGGACCTGCAGGGTACCGGGCCGATGGTCAGTCCCTCAGGGCCCAGTGAATCAGCTGTGATGACAAAGCAATGCTTTTAAGCACTACTGAAGTGTGTTGTATTTCAAAGGAAACAAACCAGGTGAAATATGTGCGGAGGTGTAAGGCAGGCGCTGCATCGGGACTGCTGTGCCCTGCACACAGCCCACGGGGAGCCTTCGGTGACAACTCCGTTTAACTCCATTAAAGGCTTAAACACCATTGCTGGGGGAGGACTGGCTCCTACAGTAGTCTCTTCACTGTTAACTACTGTGTTTTTTCTTTTTTTAAACATATAACAAATACGAATACTTCCGAAGTAAAAAGAAAGGTGAAGAATGGTGCAAAACGTGGTTAGAGAAACTCGTGGCTGCCCTCCCAGCCACCGTGCATAGGCAAGAAAAACCTCACGTTTTAAACAAGCCACATGATTTACTGGAGTTCTTCTTTGAGAAGAGGCAGGATACTTCAGGATGAAATATACTGCCCTGTTATCACAGCCAGAAATACATTTCAAGCTTGAGAGAGCAGCTGCGAGCAGAACGGAGCCGGCTGGAGCCGCCCCAGCTTCTCCCCATCCACAGGCACCCACGTCCCCCTCCTGCACCCTGCAGAGATGCGTCTGCGGGACCCCACGCCCCAAAGTGTGCATTGGTCAGTGCTGAAGCAACGCTCCCAGAGACCCATCTAACGACACTCAATCGCTGCCTGCACCTCCCAGTGATCCCCAGGCTCCTGGTCCCTGAGCAACGAGTCGCACTTCTTCCCTCCCAGGTCCTCCTGCATTGGCCCACCGGCCCCGGGGTGGTTCCCGTACAAACAGGCTCCTTCACAACTTGTTGATCCAGAGCTCTAATTTCTGGATGACTCTCTTATCCACCATAAACAGCCACGCACAATTTGGCAGGCATTTCTACCATCAGTGTTTATGATAATAACTACACGTGCTTGAAAGCAGCAGGAAATTTTCAATATAACTATCATTAAGACAAAATGCTTTAAATCAAAGCCATTACCCACCACCAAGACTCAAAGCTCACAAGATTAGGCTGTTTTTCTGTCTTTATGAAAAATTCATTTAACATGCTGCAAACATCATCTTCCAGCTCCAAGGAGTAAATGATACAATAACAGCGAACGCTGCTGGTGGGGATGGGAAGGGGCCGGGGGCATTGGGCAGGGGGTGCCGCTCGGCTCCAGCCCGGTGGGGTGGGCTGTTGGGGAGCAGGTACCCCAGCCCCCTCGGCAGCAGCAATGAGTATTTATCCACATGCACTGCCCATCCCTCTGCCCACGATGGGTTCAGCAGAGCTGCAAAGCAGGGTCCCAAGCAGCCCTGCTGGGACAGGGAACTACACCACAGCTTGGAGACATCTGAGTCACTTGGGATTTACCGCTGGATTTTAAGAGAAGAGTTCCATGGAAGGAATAAGACAGGATGAGAGAGTTGGGGCTGTTCAGTCTGGAGAAGAGAAGGCTCTGGGGAGACCTTCTAGCACCTTTCAGTGCCTGAAGGGGCTACAGGAAAGCTGGAGAGGGACTGTTTACAAGGGCATGGAGTGGTAGGACGAGGGACAATTTAGATGAGATAGTAAGAAGAAATTCTTTGCTGTGAGGGTGGTGAGACCCTGGCCCAGGTTGCCCAGAGAAGCTGTGGCTGCCCCCTCCCTGGCAGTGATCAAGGCCAGGTTGGATGGGGCTGGGAGCAACCTGGTCTGGTGGAAGGTGTCCCTGCCCATGGAAGAGGGTTGGAACTAGATGGGCTTTAAGGTCCCTTCCAACGCAAACCAGTCTGTGATTCTATGACTCTATAATATCACCTGCTACCCAAGCGTTCAAGCCTGCTGTACTGCCTCTGCCACAACCTAGGCACAACCGCTGCAGCGGACATCACAGTGAAACCACGGTGACTGGTGCAGGGGAGATCATGACCCTCCTTGGGGATCCCGTGTGTCCTGAAGCCTGAGCACTAATGGCCACGCTGCAGCGTCCGTGACTAACAGAGCCGCAGTCACAGTGTGATGCTGATACTTTAAATAACCAGCCACGGTATGGACTGTCGGGAAAACTTGAGCACTGCACGCCAATCTTACATCATTAGTGCTTAGAGCCTTCTAAATATCATTAGCTAGCGCTGCACCCGTGTTCCAGATAGCCTGGGCAAAGCTAATTCTTCATGCATTCACGGCTGAACTTAATGGGAGCCTGTACCTTGCTTTTCAGAGGTGCTAACAACCAAGATGTGATTTACCCGAGACTGCATGTACAAATTAATGCCAGTCTGAAATAAGACGTCAGCGCTCCTGGTTCTCCGCTGCCTGTTCAGGCTGCAAAAGCACACAGGCACAGCACTGAGAATTAAATGCTCACATTCAGGCTCTTTTTTCCATACCAATCACCGCGTACAGCTCCAGCTAGAGGCACAAACACGTTTGTTTGTGGTCAGGCTGAGCTATCAGAAGCATCACTTTCTTGTATCTGCGCTTTTACATACAGTGTTGTGGTGTATCTGAGGCAGCACCCGGCACACCTCCAACTCAGATCAATGCTCAAGCTCAAAAATATCTCAGAAATAATGAGCTGGAAACACACAGATATTCTGGAGAGTAACAACGTACAAACAGCTCCCAACTAGCTGAGCCAGAAAGCGGGAGACAAACCAGAAAAACAAACCACCCCAAATCAGAGGTGCCATTTAGCACGTCTCTCGTGGGGACCCGCGAGGCGCAGCGCTCTGCTCTGGCTCTTCCCAAGCAGGCTTGAAAAGCAAACCCCTCTCTGTAAGAAGCCTGTGGCAGACAGAGCTCCTCCGAAGTATTAAGAGCCGCAGATATTTTGCTTATGACAGTCCTGACTCCGGAAAATCAAACCGCGAGCTGTGTGCCTGCCCTGTCGCCCCGACACGGCTCTGTAGCGGGGAGCAGCCAGCCATGGTTAGTGGCAGTGGTTGTCCCTCCCCTGCAGCTATATTGGCCCTGCAGGGAAAAAAAACCAGAAAATAAACCAACTGTCGGGCTCATCAGGAAAATAAGTGGTGATGAGGCCGAGAGACCCTGAGAGCAGCTATCTGCCATAACAAGGTGCTATTTGTACGTTATTTTCTATCCGCAGTCACACTTTAAAAGGCTGTTCTGCCTCCGCAGCCCCTTTGGAAACGGCTTCACACACGAAAATATCGCAGGGCTAACGGCAGGAGCAGCGGGTGGTGAGCAGGTTCCCGGCTCGGCAATTACCGCTGGCAGCGAGCAGAGGCGAGGAGGGAGCAGCGCCCAGGGCCGTCCCTGCCGCCGGCACCGGCCCCGCGCGGGGCGGTGACAGCCGTTCGCACCCCGCAGCACCCTGAGCTGCCAGGAACCGAGCGGGACGCGTCCGGGTGATAATGGCAATTGGGATCTTGGGGCTCTGCAGTGCAGCATGGGACTGCTGCTGTGGCACCAGCACGGACGCTGAGCACGCGGCACGGACACAAAAACAACCGCAAAACCACCTTAGAGGAGCAGAGAGCAAGAGCCGGGTGGTTTGCACAAGCTTGGGCAAGCTAAAAATTCACCTCGTGCACGCTGCAAGCGGCACCTGCTTCTGCTGAACACTGTGGTCAACGCATCCGAAGCACCAGCCACGTCTGGAAGCTGCCAACATGCACCAATTCGCAGCAGAAAAGACACAAAATTCAACATATTCAAGGCCGGCTCTTCTAAGTCCTGCAGTTATGCAGCAGGACAAATAAATGCACTTTCCAGCTTGACTGTAATTTTTCGCGAGCGATCAATATTTATTGCCTAATCACATATTCCACGCGGTGAGTTAGCGGTGTCACTCTCGTGCCGGGCTGAGGGCTACACGGAGGCCACACGAAGCCGCGCTTGTCGAAGCCGCAATCAGGGAGCCAGCTCTTGTCACAGCCTCACAAAAGGATTTCCTCTCGAGCGGCTCATCTTTAATCATTATAAAAGCACAGAAGTTTAATCCATTTTTGATGTAAGCGCTAATAGCTTTGTGTCCTTGAAGTTCAAAGTGGTCTTCGTGCATGTCGCTAATTAGCCGAGCAAGCAGCCATTCCGCTCCCTCTCATGTTTCTAATTAGATCCTTAACAACAAACAAATGTCGACCTTACAAAGGCTCTGCTGCGTTTCCCTCCATTAGTTAAACAGTTCGGGAGGGACGCGGCTCCCACCCAGCCCAGCACCGGAGGGTTTTGGGCTGGGGGCGCTCAGGCACCTCTGTGAGGTGGAACCTCTCCGACGGTGTTTCCTGGGGTGCCGAGCACCCCAGGGCCGCGGGGAGGGGGTGACCACCCCCCAGCCCCCCGTGCCGGCCGTGGCCCAGCGCTGCGCTGCTCCGCTGGCCCTCCCCGCCAGCAAGGGATGCTCGCCGGCTGCACTGAGACAAGCAAATAAAACAGAGGGGTAAATAAACTCTGTCCCGTTAGCCATCTTTCTAACAGGTTGCTTTGGCGACTTAACTGGTTTTACAGTTAATTTAATATCTGGTGGGCTTTAATATTTACATACTTCACACCAAACGCTTGGCACTGCTTTCTTCTGCTCTTTTTTGGTGCGTGATGTCTGGAACGGGCTGCGCCGGAGCCGTTTCAGCAGCACCACGCTCGCACGCTCGTGTGCTCAGGTTTTCGGGTGAGCTCTTCGCTCAAGCCCTGGCTCTGCAGCGGAGCAGCCCCTGCCCTGGGGCACCCCGGAGAAGGCACTGGCACGGCCCTGCACCCTCCCTCGGGCAACACCGGGCTAGGGGGGATAAACAAGGAGATTTCTGCACCAGGGAACCGCGGCCGTTGTGTTTCTCTCACACGTATCTCAGGGCTGCGGCTGCTCGCTGTTCGGCAGGACCTGACCCCAGCGCTGCACCCACTGTCAGTGTCTGCACGTTAAGCTTTAACACTTATTACCATCCATCCCACTGGCGAGTAAGGGCTGAAGCTGGTGATGCTGTGCTAACGCAGACCTCTCACAAATAATTTTTCTATTTAAAATGAGGGAAGAGCTGAGCCAGGCGACGCTGGCGCTCTCACCTCGCGCTGGGTAACACGAAAGCTGTTGCTACTTTTACCGTGGGCAACCACATCTGCATTAATTGTTTACTGCAGCCGGACAGGTCTTTTATTAATATTAATGAGTAACAGGGAACAAAAGGCTCCTTTATTTTTAGCCTACTCTAATTGCGTAGTAATTACTCATCTACAAAACAAATGAGCCGAACTCCATTGCCATAGCAACAGAAACTCTGGCCTCCCACTGTACCACATTAACTGGCTATCACTCCTGTTAATTTTAAATTGAAGCCTTTTGTACAGTAACAGACAATACAGGAGGAAAATTAAACCAAAAACGGGTCTTTGTGTCTGTGCATATTTTAAGTCGCCATAGCAGGAGGGCATTGCCCAGGGGCAGCCTCCCGCCGCCGATAGACCCCCGTGGGCTGGATGGATGCCGGGAGCATAGTGGGGTTATCCAGGTAAGGGAAGAGGAATCCAGCCCACAAACCCTGGTGCTTTCTGTGCCATGAGCCTCTTCTGCAGGAGCACCAACCAACACCCCAGCCCCTCGGCAGGCGAGCGTGTGGGCACAGGCACCTGAGAGTCCTCATAGCACAGAGCTCTGGTCTCTGGTCTCTTTTTTTAACTACCAGGAAATACCCTTAAAAAACCCAGCTGTGTGAGTTTATTATTTTTAAATAGCTCAAGTTTATATACCTGCAGACCAATTTTGCATTCTCTGGCAACTACTAATCCACCAGGCTCCTCAAGCTAACCCAGAGCCAGATGCATGCTAACATCTGCTGCAAGGAAAAACTCCACTGCTTCTTTTTCAGCTTTCTATTTCAGAAAGGAGAGAGAGAGAAAAAAATAACTGTAATTATGTATTTACTGTTAAAGCATTTGGGGAGAGAATCAGCATGAAAATACTCACAATAGTATGTCAGTAAAACGTGCGCTGTGTCCCATTTAGTAGTTGTTCCACTAATGGGTAACAGCCTGCGACTGCTGCCAGACAGGCGAGTTACCCCTCAGCTCAGTGAGTACTTTATGCCTTTAGTGATTAAAATGCATGAGACGTGCTCAAGTATCTCATTGCACTGGAGAGCTCACGCTGAAGGCCCCCGTTTCAAACTCCACAATGGCTCATCTGCATCTTGCGTGGAACAAAGCCTAATTACAACGGCCAAGAGCCCTGTCCCTCTGTTCCCGCTGGGAGAAAGGGAAGCAAACACCGATAATTGGCTCTTGCAGGGCTTTGGGGGGCTGGAGGGTGGCTGCCCGGCGAGGGTGGCGTGGTGCTGTGCACCGGTGAGCTGGTCCCTGCGCGGGCAATGAGCTGGCACGAGGCAGCGGCCGCACCGGCACTGCTCGCCGTGTGTCAAGAGTGGCAGCCGGGACGAGCTCTGCCGAGGAGTATTTTCCCATTCAAAATAATTCTCCTGATTGAAAAGACTATTAAAAGTTAGCCGGTAAATTTGCTAAAGATTAACTTCCACTGTACTTAAGCCTGCACTTCAGAGGTGGTCGCTAATTGCACTGGAGATGATTTATCAAGTGCACAAGATTTTCTATTACAAAATTATTGATTAAAGCTGATGTATTTTAACCACAATGGACTTCAGCCAGGAGCCCTGTAAAACAACGCTGCTGTCTGTGGTCAACAGCAGCAGCACCAAATTGTTGTAGTTCTACTGAATTTCCTGCTCAGCACTGCAGGAACCTCAGAGATCGAAAAAATCAAGAAGTGGCATCCTATGGTAAAATAAGACAAACCGTTTTTGCGCGTAACCTGCGTTCTGGAAAGGACCTGCGTGACTCCCACCCTGGACCAGCACGGCACTTCTGAACTGAAACAGAAATGACTCCCCTTTCATTATTTTTTTCTTAATTTGGGGTAGTAGCCAGGAAAGTAACTGCAGCGCTCACAAAAGAGTAAGAGGACATTATATTTGCCGTTGTGACCACCCCTCACCGCAGCCCCATGCCGCGCGGGGACCCCTCCGCCTCGCCCTCCCCGCCGGGCCGCCCGCGATGCTCTCCAGCGCAGAGTGCCTCTGCTACGAAGACAAGCAAAGCATAAAATCTGATGCAGCCATTAATTTCCCGATGCACCAGCCACCAGGCTCTGGCACGTAATTACCGGCGGTTCCAGCGGAGTGAGAAATTTCAGCCCGCTTGCTGCTCCCAAGTGGTCCACTTGTTAGGTTCTGGCTTTTGAGATTACATAGCTCGGATTAAAACTTTATGTACTTTTATATAGTAGAATAAAAGAGGGAGAGCAGTTCCATCAGAGCCGCTGTGCCACGGGGGAGTCCCCTCAACGGGCCCTATAAATCCCAAATTGGCTCATTGCTGGCGCTCTGAAATGCTCCTCCTTACTGCATTTCTCTGAGCCAGCTCCTCTCCCTCCGCACACACAGACCAACCCTTGTCCCACGTTTTACGGCCGCAATTTGCTAACACTATGGGTGCCTAACGACAAGATTAAATTTTTAGAGCCCCTTCTTTAAGTGTAAGACAAGGCTTCCTAAACCCCATGCAATTTGTCGCTCCGCTGACTTTTAGACACACTCCTCGCTTCATCATACGCCTGGCGCATTAAACAGTGGGTCCCCCCGTCTCCCTGGCAGACTGAGATCTAAGGAGGAATTATTCTCCCTCTTGATGCACAAGTGTTTCAGCTCCCTGGCAGCAATGAGGGAAGCACTAGGGGTGGCTCAGATGCCTTGCACAGGCTCGCGTTGCGTCAGCCCCGTCCCTGCAGCTGTTTGGGTGATTTACTTTATGTTCTATTAGAGGTAAGGAGCGGATACAAATCCTTAATTACATTTTGAAAGCCCATTCTGGATATTTTATTTCCTTTGAAAGCGCGTGCTGGAATAAGTGTGCTGAAGACTGCCCCGGCTATCCCCAGAGGAGCAGGAAGATGCTCCAGCTCGGCACATCTGGTTTGTGGGGACGGCCGGTGGGCGCGGGAGGAGGGAAGGTGTGACCATGCCGTACAGTATCTTTTCTGCTCCCAGCAGGATGCTTTCTGACAAGCAACAAACTAAACAAATAAATAAAAGCCTAATTCCGGATCTCGATTACTATCTGTTAAATTTACTGACTGCAGCTTCATCTGTGAAAGAATTTTAGAAGCTTAGCACAGAAATCTGGGCACGAGAAGCAAAGACACTCGCTGGCTCAATGGCAAAGATGATGAACTTGCCTCAGACTCCTCATGTTGATATTTATGACATGTTAAATCTTCAATTAAAAATGTTCCCTTAAGCTGGGTGACATGGCAATGAGTACGACCCACCACGAGCTCAGAGTCTCTGTTGCATAACAAGATTGAAGGTTTATGACCTAAAAACAATCGCTTTGTGTCTCAGGACAGGCTGCAGGAAGCTGCTTCAGGCACACGGTATTGTTGAGATACCCAAATGGAGTGATTTGCGTTTGGCACATCTGGTCTATGGCCGCCAACGAATGATTCTATGGGCTAATATGGACGAGTAACAGGCTGATGAAGAAACCATGATTGTAAAATGATTTTAAAAATATCTTAAGTTCTTTTTAATACAAAATAAAAATAAGAGAATATAGTTATAGTCAAGTGGTTTAATTCCTAGGGAGTTTAATTTGAGAAAAGAATTTGGCAAATTTACTATCAACATAACAGCATGTGCGGGTTGTTGTACAGAGGGTGTAGGTTGCCTACAGCCGGCTTCAATTTAAACTTCCAGATAATGGGATTTAGCAAATACGGTACTATGGATCCAAGCCGTCAGCAGCTCGCTGCTGCATTGATAGCCCTACGCTTTCAATCAGACCAAGGCTCTGCTTTTAACTGCCACGCTAGTTCACGTTGATGATACCTATAATATCAACTCAACAATGCATGTTCTACAACTACATCTACTGCTACCAGTACGACTACTACAGGGCATGCATTTAGTTCAGTCCCACAGATACATACACTCTAAGAACAGGCAAGGGGAGATGTGAAATGTTGTACGGGACGACAGGTGTTTTGTTTTTTAAGTAAGGGAAATTAATAAAAAACATCAAAAGAAAGAAAGTGTACAAAAAAATAGAGACATTTCTCAAGAGTTGATATGAGTCGTTTCTTGAACCGTTTCGTCCGAACAAGCAAAAAACATGCAACCAGCTGCTACTAACAAGAAGCTGGACACTGAGAGAGGATTAATAGGTGTGGACAAACCTTCCCGCTGAGAGCGCTCAGAAGAGTGTTTGAGAGGAGGTGTGCACGTCCGAGTGTAAGAGAGGCCGGAAAGTATGCCTCAGAGACACCCTCTCTCACAGCAGCCCCAACCAAGCAAGAGAGAAAACAACAAAACATAACTGCTCACACTCACCATCAAGGTCAGTAGCTCACGTTACGAGATTTGTTATAGCTGGCAAGTATAAAGTCCAGTAAGGGGTTGTCGGGGCGCAGGGCTCAAAGGCAGCACTGGCAAGCCGGGACTGGCGCCCACAATCCAGATGTGCCAGGGGTCAGGGTCGGGGTGGGGGGGAGCAGCTCCTGGCACCGCGGCACCGCGCTGTCCCACCGTGCCAACAGCCAGCTCGGCGAGCAAAGCGTGCCCGTGGCAGCCTGCGCCGCTCACCTGGGACAGGCACGGTGCCGGGCAGCGGGAATCGGGCTGGATTACGGACGGCCTTATGGGTTTTGTTTCCAGTCCTCAGGGAGGAACAGTTGGTGGCAACAGGTTGGGAAGTGGAAAAATCTCAGACTTGTCAATGAACCAAAGAGGAAGGAACGAAAACCCTCTCCTGCCAAATTGTCCTTGTCTCACTCTCCTGCCAAATTAATCCCTCCCATGTCAAATGCAAGATAAAGATGTGTGTCCCCCCCCCGCCCCATGATTGTATTTTAAAATAAGCATTTACACGACAAAAATGTTTTACACGTGAAATATGTCAGGTGAATTCAAAAGAAACGTGACATTGATAGTGAAGTTGTCTAGGAGGAGTTTGCAGCATTCAGACTTTTAAGTTTGCTCATTTTCTGTGGCTCAGGTCCCAATTCATTAACAAAAAATACAGGAGGTTGTCAAAACCAGCTGAGGGATTCGGGAGCACAGTCCCACCCAGCGTGAACGGATGTGGCCAGACCCCCCCGTCTGCTCGAGGGACCTCAGCCTTCGCCTCACCACTGGGATGTCGATTGGGCACGTGATTTATAAAGAGCAGCATCGCCACGTTCACCCTGCTGGCACGTGACCAGCTAAGCTAGACCTGGATTTGTGAGTGGCACTGAGCACGAGCAGGGGGAAACGTCCCTTTCTGCTCTGCCAGAGAAGAGACGTTGTTGATGTAGCATGGTAAACTGGTGACTGCATCCTCACACGCTGCAACAGAAAAAGAAGGGGTGCAGGTAGAAGCGGAGCTGGGCGCTGCCCCTGTGCAGGGAACTGGCTGTGAAGCAAACACGCAGATTTCCTAAGAGGAGGAACATCACCCCGGGGAGAAATCGAGCTGCTCAGTGCCCACGCACCGCAGCCCAGGGGGTTGGAGTGGAAGGGCTGCGGCTTCCTTGGAAGACCACGATGCACGCCCGAAGGCGAATGCTCTCCACGGGAGCTCAGCCCCACCGGTGCCTGAGCTCCGGCACTGCAGAGCCACCGTGCTGGCAGTGATGCCAGGAAGGTGGGCAAGTGCCGGCAGGATGGGGCCAGAGAGCAGAGGAGGCCAATTTGGAGTGAGCTGGTGGGGCGGGAGCGCGGAGAAGGGGCAGCAGCGATGGGGAACTCTCCCGCAGCCTCTGGGCTGAGGCTCCCCAGTGAGCAGAGGGGCGGTGGGATGAGCCTGCCCATGTGTTTTCCAGCTCTTTTCCGTTTACTGGCAGAAAGGGGCCAGCAAGGGCCAACTGTGCTGTGCTCCGTGCTTTTGGATTAGGCATGCATGAAGGAGGACTGTGCAAATTTGCAAAGGAAAAAGAAAAACCCAACCGAAAAGAAGAAAAAAAAAACCAAACCCAACCATTTTTCTTGTAATGAATCGGGCCCATAAACTGTAGCACAAGATCGATCGTACTCGACTGCTCCTGAATACAATTCACTACCATTGCTGGATGGACGAGGCGAACCCAGGATGTCCCTTCTGAAAACCGTCTGTGGATGGAAATGACTCTACATAAAACACCACTGTTCCCACAGCACGTCTGGCTGCAAATGCAAGCGGCCATCGGGCCGGGCCGGTGACAAACCCATCTTCCTCCTTGAGATCTTGGGGCTGGGGAGGCAGGGGGGGGGTGGTCTCTTTTGATTCAGTTTTGGGGTTTTGCCAGTTTTGTGCACACAGGCAATTTTGAGGCTTGAAAGACATTTCCAAACACCATACTGCTCTTTAAACTTGCCAGAAAGGGTGTTGTTAATTTTGGGGTTAGATTTAGTTTCGTATTGCAAGTTCAAATAAAAAACAAAAACGAAAAAAACCAAAACAAAACAGAAAACCCAACAAAAGGAAAACCAAAGAACACTCAAATTAAAGACAAATGATTTTCAGGCACAGAATTGATCAATGCTCAGTTCAGTTGTAATGGGCACCAAAAGCACTCCGATTAAAAAAAATAACAATAATAATCAGGGAAGCAACGTTAATCCAGCCAAACCCTCTGTGCCTTGCTAAGGGGCAACTCACCAGGTCTGTTTGCACGTAAAACAAAACCTGAAGGGCAAAACATCAGGAAGAAGCAGAAACAATGAAGTCTGTTTTCCTGAAATCATATGCAAAATCAATCTCTTTTTTGTTTGTTTTTTTTTCCCCTCTTTGGGTTTGTTTTTCCCCCTCCATGAAGGGGTGGGTAGGAGAAGCCGGGAGACGGGGAATCCCCACAACCAGGCTGGCAAGTCACCCCTTAGGCGCTCTCTACATGCCACGAGATGGAACTGGTACAGATAATCCTTTGTAGCCTGCAAGCAGTGCCAGTTTGCATGGAACGGAGTTCTCCTGGTGTCTTTCTTTGGCCTCCATGGCATCAGGCTCGCACTCGAGACACACCTGGGCCTGCACCCTCCTCGTAACCCCTCACGCAGCGGTTTGGTCAGGTCTTTTCGGGAGCCCAGTTAACCCACCAGGGCTGCCCGAAAAGCCACCGAGAAACCCCCACGTCAGGACTGTGCCATGAGTGAGCTGGAAAGCTGCTGCCGCCGCCGCCCCGGCCCCTCCGCCGTGCAGGCCGGCGAGCCGGGCCTGGCGAGGGGCTGGCGGCCATGCCGGAGGCGCGGGGCGGCAGCGGCTCCGTCCCGGCGCGACCAGGGCAGGCCGGGGAGCCGAGGCGGTGGCGGGTGCTGCCGAGCCAACAGCTCACTCATGTCTGAACGCTTAATTACCTGAGCAAAGCACTAATTCACGTGTTGAGCTAAATTTAAAACCTGAGGCAATAACGCTAATTGGCAACAGTTTATTTATTTCCCTTAAGGGGGAAAAAAATAAAAAGTTTTCAGAAGGACAGGAAGAAAAGCGTTGACGTTCCTCAGGAGAGCAGGCCGGGCCGGCAAACTGCCAGCCACGCTTCGGTGCCGGCAACGAGACGCCATCCCCAAGGGGACAGGGGGGACAGGGCCCCCTTGCCGCGGGATGCCCCGCGAAAGCCGACCCTCGCGCTGGCCGTGGCGGAGGAGGCGAGAGCGGTGCCGGGCATGGCGGGAGCGCCCGGGGCCGCCGCCACCACCTCACCCCAACACCAGCTTTCCACGAGAAACGAAAGCTTTTTTTTTTTCAAAACCACAAATTAATTTTTTTGGGGGGTGTCCTTTATAACCTCGAATTTAAACCAAAGAAACAAAGAAACCAACATAATAAAGGAATAAATAGAGAAACAAATCCAAATATCTACCCTGGTTTTGGCAGTTCTTACGCCAATCTCCTGCAAGGTGCTCCAGGCCCCGTGGCCTCTGCTTGTAGTTTGGGTTTGGGATTGGTTATTTATTTTTCATATAATTCCTTTTTTTTTTTTTTTTCCCGATCGTCTGTTTTCAGGTCCCCAGGATAAGTGTGAGGAAAAATCAGAGAAATGATGGAGAGCTGCAGCCACACAGAATACCGACAGAGCTTTTACCTGACCCTGCACTCTGAGGGTTTGCTCTTCCGCGGGCCCCCCTACCTGATCCTCTTGCTGCCGCCACGGCTGCCGCTGCTACTGGTCCATAAGCCGCTGCCGGAAAACCTGGCCGTGGAGAAAAGGAGAAGGGTAAAGAAAGAAGCCAGCGGGTACCGCGAGTGTCTGCGGGGCGGCCGCCGAGGGCTCGGCGTTTCCAGAGGGGCCGTCCCGGCTCCCCGTGCCATTAACAGGCGCTGTTTTTAGAAGAGCCGAGCCCTCGCCAGGTGCCTGCTGCCGGTGGGCTCTGCCGGCACAAAAGCGGCCCAAATCCCCTTGCAGAAGAGGAACGTGGCAGCTGATGGGGCGCCTGGCCACGGCACACCACAAACGCCGAGGTGCCGGGGCGGACAGAGCAGTGGCAGAGCCTGCAGCGCTCGGCTGACGTCTCCGTCCTCTCAAAGGGCTGGGGTCAGCCCCTTCGCAAAACAACGAGGGAATTCTCTCCTTTGCTTATTTGCAAGTGATAATAACGTGCTGATCTACAGACATAGCGGTAATGGAAAATACGAGGAGGTCCTCATGTCAAGATCACAGATTCGCTGGGATCAAGCAGAAAAAACTCACTGGAATGTAATTTTAAAAAGAAAGAAAGAAAAAAAAAAGCTTTTGAAAGCAAAACAGCCGCAGATCAAGGAGCTCTAAGCCATACATACATCCTGCTACGGGGGGACCAAGCCCTTACAGATGAATAAAATGCTGCTAGCAAGAGTGCAGATTTAGTTTCTTTACTGAATTAACATTCAAAAGATCTGCCAGAGGCTCTGACTTTAAATATATGTATTTTAAGAGGTCCAGGTGATCAGCAAGAACCCCAAACCCCCTCGCTGCAATGCCAACAAACCCCTCGGAGGTCCCTGTCCCTGGGGAGCTCCGACCGCTCCTGGCGCCCGACAGGACAACGCCGGGGCAGACGCCACCACAGGACCTGCCCCTTGAGCGGGCTCCAGGGCTTTGATCACAGCTGCTTTGCAATGCTGAAGAATGACAGAAAAACAACTGAGGCAACAGAAAAGAGAACAGCGAGCCAGAGAAACGGAGAGAGACCCAGAGAAACCAGCAGACTACGAGCCCGCTACCTCTAGCACTATCGTCTCAGCTACAGGTAATCTACCAGGGTGAAAGGAGCAGAGAACAACTAGGCTAGAGTGACTTGAAGCTACTTAAAACATCAATTAAAAAAAGACATACTTGCATTTAAATATGGTAATAGGGCTGCTGGGGGAAAAAAGAAATAGCATAGGTAAATGTATGCACAGCTACCCCAGGCTGTGTCTGCTGCTGCTCCCCATGCGTGGGGCCCGCGCACCGCACAGCAAATCCTGCTCCTTAACGCCGACGTGAATCTGTTTGATTTTATTATGTTGATGAACTGCTACAATTTCTGTGGAGTGGGATGCAAGAGGAAGCACATCCAGGCTGGGGGATATTATAACCAAATACCCAAGCACTAAATTCACTCTTGCTGGCGATGGAGCCATTAATCCTGGCTGGGTCCCCCGACTTACGTTTAGGGCTGGAGCTGCGATATCCTGGAGTGAGAAATCTCTGTGTTAAGAGTCAAACCAACCTCCAACCAGCAGGGAAGGCATCTGCAGGCCAAGAGCTGAGCCGTTCTCATGCAGAGCCATGCCTGGGCCAAGCCCCGAGCCCTCTCGCTGTGGGTTAGGAGGGAGCAGAGCTGGCACCATCCCTACAGCCTCTCCTCCTCCGCTCCCTGCCCACCACAGCACACCTCCCGAGAGCAGCGTCCTCAGCGTTCCCATGGCACAGCCAGGACCAGCTGGCCACCAGCACATCTCTCCTTTGGAGGCTCCAGGGGCTCCCTAAACCATCCGTAAGGGATCAGAGGAGCCATGGATTTTCCACAGAATAAAACGCCTCTGCCAAAAACAATCAAATACCCTTCAAATCACCAAGCATCCCCTGGACGCAGCATAAAAAACAGGTCTGTAAAGTTTGTTTCTCTTGTTCAACTGCCAGGGACGCTCAGTATCTATTTGAAATGCAGGACAAAAAGTTTTGCCATGCGAAAGAAGAATGAAATAACAAGGGTGGAGAAGGCACTCCACAGAAAGAGCCTGAACAAAGGATCTGTTATTGCATTCCAGCGGACAGATGTGTGAAAAATTAATCCCTCCACCCCCAAAGAAAGCTATTATCCCAATTCTGAGATAAAAGTGTCTGCGTTATGGCACTCCAAACAACTCAAGTGTGATGGGCTGCTCGTGCTCTGCCCGGGAACGCTGTGGCCAGGCGGAGGTGAGCGGCAGCGGGGCCCTACGGCTGCAGGGAGGTGGGAGCAGGGATTGATTATCACGATCGGCAAAAACCTGCTTACCGATACAGACTCACAGGCTGGCTCCATCACTGGAGGATCCCTAAATCAATCCAACGTACTGAAAGTAATCAGTCCCCCACACTGAAATTACATTTGCCAGGCACTGCATTAATCAGCTCGGTCAGCTGAGAACAGATTTCCCCGTCATCCCGCTGCTGAGTGCATTAGTGCTGCGCGGCAGCTCGCAACCGGGCTAACCCACTCTTGTACTGATGTGCTGGTTTGCTCCCGAACCTCTCAGGAGCTGATGCCATCCCCACGTCACAGATGGGATAAAACGAGGCACAAAGAAGCAAAGTGACTTGAGAAAGACATTTGCAGACAGGCAAGGGTGCAGCCGGGCTCTCACGGGTTCTGGTCTCAAGCTCCACCGCTAATCTCTGTAATTCCCCTCGTACCAACCCCACAGCGTTATTTAAGCACTTTGGTCACACTATATTATTCCCTCCCATTGTTTACAAACGTTTACACCAGTCAAGACTTCAAAGAATGTCACTACAGTGACAGTGCAATTAATACTGAACCTATTCTGTGGACTGCAAGAAACTTCTGCCTCTCTCACCCTCCTGCCTGCGCTGTCACACTGTTTTATTAAAATTTGAGAGCTGAGGTGTCTGCAGCTCTTCAGTGAAGAGGAAGGCATGAGCAGGCACTTTTGCTGGTTTCCAGGCCCCCAGAAGGACCTGCCTCTTGCTGGTCCCCCAGCCCACGCTGACGCTTCCCCTGGCAGCAGGGTTTAAAACAGGGTGAAATGCAGCTGCTGAGTCCCAGCGGCACCTTCCCGGGTGCTGTTCCCTGGGCAGCGGCAAAGGTGGACGCGATCCATCCTGCTCTGACCAACGGGGACCGTGGCACAGGGCTCTGGGGACACCTCCAAGGGCCTGAGCAGGGGGCAAGGAGAAGGGTTAACCTGCAGAGCCCAGCGTCACCTCAGCGATGCCTGGGAAGCGCAGGCTTCTCTGGGAGACAGAGCAGTGGCTTTGGGGATGCCGGGCTGCCGGGCGCAGGGGGACCCCAGGGGCCACGGAGGGATGCAGGGTATCAGCAGGCTCTTTGCACCCTGCAGCCAGCCGCCGAGGGGCTTGCACGCTCCGGGGTCATTTTAACTTGGCGGTAACCGGGTCCCAGGAAGGGGCGCCTGGACCAGCGCGCCTTGAAGCCAACAGGACCATTGGCCACCACGTTCTCTGGATTGCATCGCCGGCCAGGCAGGAGCGCGGCCGGCACCAGCTCCCTCCCTCCGAGCCCTCTGCTCCCTGAAGGCAACTGGAAAATCAAAAGGGGTGGAGAGAGAGATCAATTCATTCCTCATGTTTAAGGCGCTCCGACTCCTGCCGAAGGATCCCTGTCCTCCTTTGTGTATATAACTGCCTGGAGAAAACAAGATACCAAAGCTCTTCAAAAGGAGCAAAGTGCCCACTTCAGGCATTGCAATTAGAAGATATTTTACAATAAATGTTTCGCAACGGGCTCACACACTGTCCAGGAAAGCCCTGAGGATTCACATCAATTTCACGCTCTCTTATTGCTCTGGACCAGCCAAAGCCAGTATTTGGAGTTCAATTTTTCACAGATAAATTTTTCTGCTTCCTGCATCAATAGTTTCACTTTAAATACTGAAGCAGCCTCGTGCGAGGGAAGATGGACACATCTGGTTTTAAACGCTTTGCCCTAAGGTCAGAGATTTCATCGATGGCTGGCTGCAAGCAACTGCCTGCTCCGAGGCACAAGTCAGTCTGGGAAAGTCTCACTCACCACAGCCCTGGCTTTCTCCAGGAGAAACCACTGACTGCTGCGGACCTGCTCCACTCCGTTCAGCCCCTGCAGACCCCACTGTCTTGCATCCCCAAAGGACGCAAGACCCTGTCCTCTACAAACAGCCAGACAACAGGAATCAAACCGAGAAGTCACAAAGATCATGAAATTAGTTCTTACATCAAAAAATACTACGCAAAGAATTTTCTCTGCTTCTAATGGCTAAAGCACTTGGGGCACACGAGGTCGTTATGTTTAGACTGTAGCAATAAGCACAGGGATTTAAAACAAGAATAAAAACGGAAGCTGAGCTGCTCAAATCATCACCTGACTCCAGCAACGGACTTCAGAAAATAACCAAAATTATGGGACACGCATGGAGAATAAAATAAACACCACCATAAAACTACGCCTAGCAAGCAAAATCCTTCCTCTCTCTTTACGGATCGTTGGGAGTATTTGCACGCGTTGGCAGCAGAGCTGAATCCTGCAGAGTCACGTCTCTGCGGGGCGTTTCGGAGGGCCCTACGCACGAGGGGATCGCGCTCTGAGGCCATGTCCCCCCCAAAACACTTCGCCTCTTACGCCGACGGTGCTCCCCAGCGCGCTGATCTGAACACCGGTCATTTAGGAGGTTCACTTGATCTCCCAGGAAAAAAAGCGCCAAGTCTGGAATATAAAATCATCAGCAGGTTGAGTGGGAACAGGAGAGGGGGAAACTGATATCCTCTTTTCAAACAATGTTACCAGCAGCTTTGATCAGCACAGAAAAGCTTCGCGAGGCTCACAGCTGTCATTCCAAATGGGTTCTCGCTTGCATTATTCTTTCCATTAGGCAGCGTTATCCTCTTTGTAGGATCTTTAGGCTTCATTTCAAAAGTATCAGAGACTCAAAACCATGAAGCAGAAGAGCCTGGTAGCTTTTTTTTTTTTGAAGGCAGGCAGGCGTGGGTCCAATTTACTGGGCAAAAATGTAGTCTTTAATGGTGAGCACACACAAGGGAAAGCTCCATCCCCAAACAATCCCTTTATGTTTAAAACCTTCATCTTTCAGGCCTCTCTGTTTCACACTCCCCCTCCCTTTCTATAAGAAAACAAGAATGAGACAGAAAAAAAACGCTACCATTTCAAGCTTTCGATTAACAACTAGAAGCTCAGCGTTTAGAGAGGAAAATATACCCAGAGAAATCAAATTTTCAAAGAATCATAGAATAGTTTGGGTTGGAAGGGACCTTAAAGATCATCTAGTTCCAACCCCCTGCCACAGGAAGGGACACCTTTCCTCTAGACCAGGTTGCTCCAAGCCCCATCCAGCCTGGCCTTGAACACTGCCAGGGAGGGGGCAGCCACAGCCTCTCTGGGCAATTTTATCTAGAAGTGGTTTAAGATTGGGATTCTACCAAATCATTTACATCACGTTATCATCGTTTAGTAGCAATTAACTCTTTGGGCTTTGATTGAAGACTCTACCGAAGCTCTCCCAAAGTCCGCAGGAAGCGAATGCGGAGGCAGCTACAAGCCCTGCTTGAGATGTCTCGTGTTCCCCACCAGTGACCGTGGTTTGTCTTTAAAGAAATGGGATAGCAGCATCCACGCAGCAGGGAAGGGAAGAGCAAGGTGCAGGGCAGACCTCCGTGGAATGAAGAATTCCTTCCCTAAGCTTCTCATCAATTCTACTAACGCTTTCAGCATCTCCAAGCCCGCTCAGAGCCCTTCACTGCGACAGCCCCGTTAAGTGTTTCCCTTTGTCTTTATACGCTGTGTTACATCAAGCTTATTAAAATCTATTTCACCGGGTCAGAAAATTAGCGAACTTCAGATACAGCCCATCATGCATAACGGAAACCTCATTAAGCAGTCCACTGCTTATCCGAGGCACAGTCATCTGCTGCTCGAAATGTACGTGGTGCGGGGCAAGGTTCTGTAGGAGAATTCTCAACGTCAGACACCCGTACTGCGCTCCGCACCCGCGGCATGTTTGCAGATGGATGTTATTATGAACAAATACTTCTGCTTTGGAATTTCAACAAAGCAATAAAAACCCAAATATAGTTAATTTAAAATTTGGCACTTCCTCTTTATGTACAGCAAACGACCCATTTTTCAGCTGTTTACCACTCTCAGGCCACGGTTTTTAAACGAGAATGATGCACTTTTGCCCAGTGATTGCTTTATGCATCAGTGAGACAAAGCCTTGTTTGTCTCCAAATTATCCTTCTGTGTCATTTGAAGTGTAATAACCCTTCCGCAGTTATCTCACTGTACAGAAAACTGGAAAACTTCTCAAAGGCAAATAGTTTATTCTAAGAAAACTATTTATTCAAAAAGACCCAAGCCACAAAGCAAAAGCTGGGAGCTGATTTAGGTTATTTACTCTACTTAAAAACTGCTCCTATTCTATAGCAGCTTCAAGGCATTTGCTATACTTCTCCTATGTGTCCTATGAAAACCATACCTCCCACCATCCAACCCTCAAACTCCAGAGGTAATTTGGATTCTCCCTAATTTAACTGGTGAAACACGGAGAATTATGAGCTTCAAGTGAATGCAGCTGATGTGGATGAAAGAGAACCTCAACCAAATCGCTTCCTAAAAGCAAGTAGTTCTGTTTAATACTAAGTTGATCGCTCCGATGAAAGCATTGCGCATTTTAAAGCCTGAAGCCAAACATCTACCATCGATTTTCAATAAACAAGGTAAGTATAAACGGAATGATCACCACAGGGGGAGAAATACCTGTGAATTCCCCGCGCCAGAGCTGTCACGCAGCACAGAAGCTCTGAATTTCAGTCACCTGCTGCTGAATGCACAAGGGCAGGTTAGGTGGAACCGCATTAGGGGATATATTTAAAGATCAGCAAAGTGGCACTGATTTGCTTCAAGCCTCATTTCAGTTGCTTCGATGGTATAGAAAATGAGCTACTTGGTTAAACCGCTTGCTTAAATTTTTATGAACGATCGAAACTACCTGGATAAGGATTATTAAAAGACAGATCCTTGACAGTGAACAAAGGTATAAGAATAACTCATGTCTGGAGGCTGAAGCTGGAAAAATTCAATGCAGACAAGAGGGAACTATGTAGAAGAGAAGATAATTAATCAGAGGACAAGGTTATCAGAGGGTAGGAAGTTCTCCACAACCTACGTGTGTGGAAGCGGCGAGCGAATGCCGCTCTCCGAGAGACGCTGCAGCTCCCCGAGCGCAGCAGCCGGCACTGGCAGAGACTGGGAACTTCCCACTGCCTCACTGGAGGAACCACCACTGGGTATTTCATCATCCACGTGATAAAAAAGGTCAGAGGATTGTGATGCTGAGCCCAGAAACCTTTAGGGCATCACTGCAGCGACCACATATTACTGCTCTGGGCAAAGGAGGACTTGGAAGCTACTTAATTATCAACTTGAAATCCTACTACTAAATGTGACTGAGAAACATTCATACTTTAGTGGTTTTGTGCTTTAAGGAGACTAATCTCTTCAAGTTCTTTGCAACCCTCAGCTTCCAATTTTTAACAGCTTTACAGGTAAAAATTGTATCTACAGAGGCACAAGGCACAAGCGGGCTAGCCGCCGTGCTCTGGCTATATGGCACAACTGGGCATTAGCAGCCCATGTTCTTCTTTCTATAGGGTTATTCATGTTTTCTTCCATACATGTGTGTTTACGTTATGCCTCTTTACTCCTGTGAATAATTATTCTCATTACACTTCCCAGTCGCTGCAGCTGTGGCCTGTTCACAGCAGAAGCCATCGCTCAGGAGCTCTGTTGCCGCAGTATCACCCCAAAATGCAACGAGCTCCTGGGAGACTGGTAGGTTTGGGTTTTTTTTTTCCTTTTCTCTCCTCTCTGTCCCTTTATGATCACTCATTTTCAGGGCAATGACCCTGAAGTTTTAAAGCCTGTCTCAAACTCCACGCATGGATCAGCGAGCAGGTGAGAACAGGACAATCAGCATTTAAAGTTCAAGATGTTCTTATTGCTCAAGTTATTCAAGGCATCAGTAGAAAAAAACCTAATAGAGGATGTGGGCAGCTCTGGTCCTTTGCCAGACGTGCCATTTGGGGAACCCTCCAGAGCAGCCTCACCCACAGGAGATAAAAAGGGAATTTTACTCAATTCTCTGCAATATTAAAAAAATGCAACTCTTCTCAGAAAAAATGTGCCTAAGAGGCAAAGGTGCTTAAGCTCTGCTCGCACTCAGGGAACAGCTCTAGACACCATTCCTGCGACAAAAAACAAGCTCCTGTCACCTAAGCAGAACGTGAAGGAGTACCTTCTGGCTGGAAATTTACGGGCTTTGCTATATTAAGTTCTCAGTTTGCTGCCTGCAGCTCCAGCTGCTCCTCACTCCACAGATGCACCTGCAATGTGAACGGTCCTGCCCTCCGCCAGCAGAAGAAACCCAAAACCTTAATTTTAAAACAGGTCCAGTCTACAGTCTTTGCTTTCACTGATGGAGCCTGAAACAGAAAGGTTTGAGGAGTGGTAATTAAGGTGGTTTTAGCAGATTTCAAATGCACTTTGTAAACCATTTTATGCCATGCAGATGCAGTGATGTGTTTTAGGTGAAAGAAAGCATGCAGTGCAGGGCGATTAGACAGATTTTAAGCAGTGAATAAAGGGTTAGATAAAGGAGTGAGAAACATTTCCAGCTTTGTTCCACATCTCTTACTCTTACAAAACTTAACTAGCAAAACAGACAATTTAAAATATATTTTGTATTTCCTATTTTGCAGCTGCCAGCAATTTCTCCTTCTTAATCTTAAGTTTGATCATTAAAGTATCATGATGAGACAAACTTTGCTTCCATTATTAAGCGTCTTAGTCTTGTGAAACAGTGCTTTAAAAGAGTGTTTTACAGAGTTGACTCTTATTCATACCAACTTCATTACTCCCTACTGGTGAAGAAACCATGTGTAGGTGGCATCTCCACTTCAAAACCTCTTTACACCACCAGAGTAGTCGGGTGCTTGTGTACATGGGCACGTGGCTCGGGGTCATTGGGAGCCAGACCTTGGCTGATCCCAACTGGCAGAATTACACCCAAGTCCTTCGTGGGGATTTGGTTTATGCTGCTTCTTGTGGGCTGAACGTACCAACTCCCAGACCCTGCCAGACCGCACTCAACACGGTAAAGCTGCACCTCCCGAGTAGGGCCACCGCGTTGTACCCCCACGAGCGGTCAGCTCTGCAGTGTGTTGATGCTACAACCACACTCTTTTCCTCCCGTTCCCACCGTGCTCCCCTCAGCAGGTTATCAACCAGGGGTGAGACCTGCAGGAGCAACGCAACTTGCAGCTTCCAAATATTGCTGAGTGTCCTAAATAACAGAGACAGGAACTTCCTTACCTCACCTCCTGCGCTCAGACACTATGAAAAAGAAGCTTTAAGCAAGTCATTATTATAATAATTACCCTTGTCTTTAGTCCCAGCTCCTTTTCCTGGCTCAGAAAATAACTATTAGACCTACCAGGCAAACATCACAAATAACTTTTACCCAGGAACACCTTCCTTCCCAGCACTGACGGCCAATAAGTGAACAGTTTGTGACTGGTATCAGGAAAGAAACTAAATTAAGCTCTACAGATTAACAGAAAGTTGGTTTTAAATGCTCTCATAATAATGAAAAACATCAGTTTAGACTTTGAACTGATCTTGTGTTGCATTTTCACAGCACCGGGCACTGCAGGAGCATGACCCAAGGCTGGGCTTTGCAGACTATGGAGTACCACTATTAATAAGCCAGTGTATTTCCCTGAGCTCTGAGAAGTTTGTGAAAACATTTGTTTTTCCCACCTCTCCCCATATACAAAGGTTTTAATAAGCTTTAACAAACACAGAAGCAAACAAACCCTTAATTAAAAAAAAAAAATTAAATTCCTGAGCTGGAGGCTTTCAAGTAACTTTGGCAATCGCCAACCACCCAGGTAACGATGGAAGAAAATATAACCGAGATCAGCAGAGTGCTGGCACCGTCCCCATCCCACCATGGGGTCTGCCCCGGCCAGGGCCCTCCTCGCAGCCACACCAGTTACCTGATTTTCCTCTCAATTTCCAAACAGCAGAAAGAGATTCCTGCACGTTAGCGCTGGCCAGTTTGCAACAAGGGTTTTCTAACACGCTCGTGGGTTTGGTGCTTAAGCCCAGCTCGGTGGCTGGCACGGACAGCACTGACCGCAGCGGGGGGAGATCACACTGGGGGATACTCCAATTTTAACAGGGACTCGCTCCTCTCCCCCCAGTTACAAACGCATTGTCGTCTTTTTTGGGGTTTAATTTTTGCTGTAAACACACCTCGTATGTAACCGTTCATCTGCAGGTTCTTCAAACAGCGGGTCACACACTTTGAGTGATGGTTGTTTTATTCTTTTATTACATTGTCATTGGTACTGGTTATTTGGTGCGTCCAAACCGAAATATTTAAAACTGCAAGCTAAGAGAGCAGCAACACAGCATATCCGTTGTAAACAATTTATTATTATTTTCTACCTCAGTTACTTACAAGGAAAAAGTCATAAAAAAGAAAAAAAAGAAAAGCACAGATGGACTATTTACAAAAAATGAGAAAATTCACAATAGCTGAAATGTTTGCAAATCATGCACACTAAGACAAGTTCACAAAAGCAAAGCAATTCATAGCAAAAAAACCCAAACAAAATAATAAGAAGCCATACAGATTAAAAAAAGCTATTGCCTGCAGAAAAGTAAAAAGAAAACTAACCAATTATTACATCAAGCATCTTTAATGAAATGAACAGCATAGCCGTGTATCGTAGAGCCTTTGACACTGACATTTTAAACAAGTGGATTAACAAACATTAAAATGCATTACAGTCCTACTGTAAGCATGCAAGTTACTTCTCACAAACTTATAAAATGGGTAGAAACGCTTGTAAGAAAAACACAATTTAAATATGACGCGCGTTTGCTACCCAAAAGGCCAGAATCTGGTCGTGTTAAAAACCAAGCCCATGGATGGAGGCTTTGTCAGGGGGGTGCGGCTCTCCTGCCATCAGGGTGGGGACCAGGAGGCGCGACCCAGCTCAGGCTGGCAGGGGCAGCTCGGCCTCCTGCCACGATTTCGGTGATTTGCCCATGATTTGTCTGGAAGTGGAAGTGTGAGAGCATGGCTGGCTGCGAGATGGGGTGGCCAGTGGCCGGGAGCCGGGGCAGGGATGGCTGCCCAAGGTGCAGAGGCTGCCCAAGCCCTTCGGTGGCTCCTGGCCGTGGCTACGTGGCTACGGCAGCTCCGAGCGAGCCAAACGGGAGACAACGCGCGTGGGTCTGCTACGCCCACGGCCGCAGGGTCACACCCGGGGTTTGGCATAATTAAACCCTGTGCTGCTAACGATCCTGGGGATGGGGGATGCCAGCCTCGCTCCACCGAGCTGCGCGGCGGCTCTACGTTACAAACCACCAGCGTCCCTCCTTGGGGCTGCTCGTGAGACCCAATCATCGCTTTTTTGCTTCCTTGATAAAATTATTTCTAAAAAGTTTGTGAGAAGTCATGCTGTCATAACGCCCCTAACCCCGATCCTTGTGAGTTACATTCCAAGTGGGCATTAAAAACTCATAACAAAGCAGAGGAAAAAAAATAAAAAATAAAAAATAAAAAAGCAAACTCAAAGCAGTGAGGATATGGAGCCTTTTAAAAAATAAAAATAAAATAAAAAGTCCAGTCAATCAAACCAGCCAGTAAGAGCAGCAATTTTTCAGTGGACTTTGATATTAAACATGGACCACCCAGGCTTTTTCTGTCTCTCTCTCTCATTAGCACTGTAGTAAACCCCGATTAATTTGTTATGCATCTTTAAGAACTAGTTGATAAAAATTATGTCTTGTGAAATCGGCAAATAGTCTGCAAAGTGAAATAAGAACAGAAATTAATAGATTAAACTGAAAAGATAAGTCCCAGAAATTAAAAAAAAAAGAAAGGATACAGAAAGGGAGTGATTGCAATTAAAAAAAAAAAAAAGGCTACGTACTGAGCTGGGCTCCAGCTGCAGCGCGGGAGAACGGGCTTCCCAACAGGGGTGTGCTGCAGGGGAGAGCTCTGCCAGCTCCCCTCCAACCCCCCCAGGACACGGCTCTGTATTTACGTGTATTGTATGTACAGTTACACACACGCGGTGCGGCCGCAACCCGGGGGCAGCCGCAGCTCAGTCGCTGCCCGGGATGCTCCCGCAGGAACGGGCAAGGGTTTTTCTTCCTGAATCACGACACGGAGCATTTGGGCAGGACAACTTATGAGAAAAGCACATCTCAGATTCCTCCCCACCGGGTTCGCACGTGCTCCCATCTCTTGCTCCAAGCCACCTCGTACCACGCGCCCCACGGGCACCTCCGCAAGCGTCAAAGCACGCGAAGGGAAGGGCTGGGGGGTTCGGGCTCTTTTGAGGAGCAGCACTATGTGCTGGAACCACACGTATGCTATTTGCCCCGTGGCACTGAACGCCTTTCCCCACGGCTGGTCGCTCAGGCTGCCCACTCAGCTCCTTCCCAGGGGTGTCCGGAGGAGGAGCGAGCCCTGAGACACGGCAGGACGCAACTCTGTGAGCGGCACCTACTGCACCGCTGTTCCCCTGGCACTGCTGGCACAGCCCCGTCCTCACACCCCAACCCGCTCCCGACTGGTGCTTTTAGTGGTGACGATCCACTTTGGTTTGCTGCTGCATATTCAACCTCTGCAACAGACTGGAAACAACCAGCACATAACTGGGAGGCTTGTTCTGAAAAAACACGCCCTTAATAAAAATATATATAACGAGGGCTGGAGTCAAAGGGTACCTCTGCTGGCAGCCGTGTTCATTTTAGCCACGTTTCTCATTAAAGCCACCTAAGCTCTGCTGACTCCCATCATTTAACTCATCAAAGGTGCCTCCCGTTCAGGGGGCTTCATATGAATCCGCTGGTACAAGGAGTCGCGAGGACCCGGGAGGAAAGTGTGAGACAACACGCAAACGCCTTCTGAAGCCTCCTGCTTACACACAACCAACGCCTGCAGCCCTGCCGGCCCGGACCCCCGCCAGCCCGGACCCCTGCCCACCGGCAGTGCCACGGTGGCACAGCTCCCTGTCACCCCCCGCAGCCAGGTCACCCGTCGCTGCTGCCCCCTGCCCGGCACGCTGCCCTGGCAGCCCCGCTGTCAGCCCCGACACCCGGGTTGTTTGGGACCTGGCTCGGTTTGGGGGGTGCAGCACGGGTGGGAAAGAGGCAGGTGAGCTTCAAGTAGAGCCCCAGCGTTTGTGAACTGAAACTGAAGCCCAGCCCTAACAGCACCGCTTCCCTTGGCGTTACCAGCCCTGCAAAAACCAGCCGCACACAAACCACCGCCCCAAGGACACCGCTTGCCCACAGATGTCACTAACACTTGTGCTTCCAACGCAACGGCCCATCCTCACGCCCCAGTGCCACACACGAGGCCGTGTCCTCGCCCCAGCGTGCCGCTGGCAGAGCCCAACATCCCTCCGCACCCGCACCCCTCCCCAAGCCCTTCCCAGGGGGGTGTTTGCCCTTCCTCCCCGCCCGTCCCGCTCCCTGCGGGGGCTTTGCTGGGTTCCCCCGTTGCCCCGCGCAGAGCTGCGCTCCCACCCCTCCCTCCCCAAGGCACCGAGGAGCGCGGCAGCGGGACCGCTCGTGTGTGGCCCCCACGATGATCACGGCTTTAACACGCAGCACACGGGGCTTGCTGGCCGCCGTGGCCGGGTGGGCTCCAGCGGTTGGGAAGCCACAAACTCGCCAGAGCTGCCCTGTCCCACCGCTGGCAGCTGCCAGCCACGCCGAGGAGAGGGGGGGAACCAAACCGGAGCCAAACCGAACCATCGACACATGGCTGGAAACTATTGCTGTGAAGGTCACCAGAGACACCGACACCGAGCACAGGAAGGTTGGGCTTCTCACCCCAAGACTGTGCTCGCAATGAACACACACTTACCGCAGGACAGTGTGGGAAGGTGTGTGCGAGCCTCTGTGTGCGTGTCTGTGTAGAGCTCTATAATATATATGAAAGGAAAAACCCATCAAAGCGAGGGTAACAGCTCTTAAATTCTCTCTGTCGCTTTATGTTTTAATTTAAGTTTGTTTTCAAATAACCAGTACCAATTTCCATGTTAGCAAAAATGTATTTAAAGTATGTATATATAAGTATCTATTTTAAAATAGTAAAAAAATAATTTGTTGTTGTGTGAGATGCTCCCTGCAGACTTGCCTGTCTCAGCTTGCAGCTATGGATTTAAAAAAAAAAGGAAAAAAAAAATAAAGAAGGAAAGAGGGGGGAAAAATGTAAATCTGCAAATGAAATGTACGTACCTGGGAACTGATAGCTGTAACTGGGGGCAAATCCAGGATATCCTCGGCCATACGTTGCAACAAAATTCGGGTAACCTTGATCACAGAAACATGGGGGGAAAAAAGAGAGAAAGAGAGAGAAGTTTGAAGATTAATAAGGGCTTTTTGTTCGTAAATACAACGCAAAATGATAAAGAGGACGGGGGAGACCTCATTTTATGGAAGGTGTTAAAACCCCAAGATTTATCCCGCTCGTGCCAAACCGCAGGAAGGTTTCGGTCTCACCCTGAACAGCAGCCCCTCGCGCTCGCCTGCCCCAGCGCAGGAGCCCTGTCACCCCGTAATTAACATGCACTTCGGCGTGCGGAGCCCAAGCGCTGTGCACACTTGTTAGCTGGAAGAGTAAATGCCAAACGCCGAGGCTGAACACATAGCCCGGGTTTGCTCTGACATTTGGAGAGCTCACGATGAATGTACTTTGCTTCAGAGCTATTGACAGTTGGAGATTAAGGCAGTAGTAATTCTTTATCCCGGGAGTGTGAAGGACAACAGTTAACACATCAAAGAGTCAGAGGCAGCAACAGCAACGAGCCACGGAGTCAAAGAGCTTTTAATTTTTCAGGAAAGTAAAACCCAGGTATGAGAACCGCTTCCTACAGCAACTCCTGAGACACGCGCCCCACCGCAGGCAGCTTTGAGGGTTTATTACGAGGAAAACACCACTCGAGACCCCGCTGTTAATAAAGATGCCCAAGTACGTGCGCTGATGGCACCTCTGCCCGCTCTAACGCGGCGGCTGGGAGGGACCCATGGGTGCCCAGCCGAGGGCTGTGGTGCTGGCACGGCACGTGCCTACGTCCTGCGCGGGCTGGCAGCAGCCACAGGGTCACACGCGCCCTCGCACCCACCCACAGCTGTCCCCTCCGGTCCCATCGCCGCTGTTTGCTGCGACCTATACAGCCGATGCCACAAGCCGTCCTGCACACTAAGATCTCCTAAAATCGTAACCTCCCTTCCCATCCCCAGCATGTCCTCGCTCAGTTTTCTTACAAACAGGAACGACCCTTTGTGGTTCCAGTGCGATAAACGCTGCGTAACGTTCCCGCTGTCAGCGTCAGCCCGGGCTCCTCCAGCCCCCAGAGCAAGAAACCATCCTGAGAAGTTTGTTCTCACTCCGCCTGCAGTCAGTGGGAATCTCAGCAGTAGCAGGGCTGGACCCCAGGACAGGTTTAGCAGCCGAATGCTCCTTCTGGGGGTCTCCCACCTCCCCTTTTATTTACCCTTTCATATACTCAGCTATCGTACAGCTATTTTTCTGCTCTGTTTCCAATTAGATTTATACATACATATAACGTACTATTAATCATAATCTCAAACTGGAAGATAAAAACGCTCGGATGAATTTTGATCACGGGATTAAGCCGTGCCAGGGGAAGCAGCCCTGCGATCCCCGGGCAGCACGCCGCGGCTCTCAGCGGTATGTACACACCGCTTAGCCCTTGTGTATTTATTTCACGGCTCAACAGCCAGATTCCCTTAGAAATTAATCACCTCTGTCATTAAATCAGATCTTTCAGAGTTAAGCTTTACAAACCTTTTTTCCCCCTTTTTTTTTAAAGAACAACAATACTGATAAATGGATTGTTTGCTAAGTAGCCTCGTTAACACCACGGCGAGCTCCACCATGGAAAACCGCTCTGCGGCGTCCAGCCACAGCCCCTCTCCTCACCAAGGGGAAAAAATAAGTTTTATTCTGATTCAAATGACTCTGAAGCAGATCTGTCAGCTCACGACGGTCAGGGCTTCAGGGGACTGATGTGCAGGGCAGCGCCTGGGGTCTGCGCTGGGGACCCGCAGGGTGGTGGGTGGCAGCCGCCCGTGTGCCCGCGGTGGTTTTGGAGCTGCCAGCATCCATTCGGCTGCCCTGCCCCGGGACGCTCTGCGGGGCCGGGGATGCTCCTGCCCCGGGGGATTTGCCTCCAAGGCACCGGCGGAGCTGCCTGGGGGGATCTCGCCTGCATCGCCAGCGCTCAACGCTCTCCGGGTCAGGCAGATGAAATCATAAATTTATAATACAACATTACTTCAATTTTCCTCTTCATTTGCCGCTGCAGTGCCCGGCTCTGCTCTAACGAGTCAGAGCCCGATCCGCGCGGGGGAAATTGCCTGGCTGAATATCAATAGCGCATTAACACCGTGCCCGTGTGGATGCTTCATCAAGCCGAATTATGGCCACGCTGACCTACCCACCATTTCCATTAGATGCCATTCTCATCCTGCACTGGGCACCAAACAGTTTATTTGCTTCAGCAGTCCTGGGGAATGACCCATCTCTCCAATTATCCCTTGTTGCTAACCCAGAAACCCAGGTTTTGCCTGATCACCTCCTCCCAAGCGCGACCCTCCTGCTCACGGAAGCAGAACTCAAACCAACAACCTTGACACCACCACTGCCACCCAGCCCCTGTGCAACACCAACAGCAGCAGGTCCGACGCACCCACCCCGCGGGCTGGGTGACCTTCCAGGGACGAAGCAAAGGCTCCGCTTCCAGGAGAACCACTGCAAACAGCTAACACCGACCTTTTTACTGCCAGCGTACCTGAGGGCATCACAGCGTCCCTGGTGCTTGAAGCCCATCCTGGTGGGCCCATGGTACAGCTCAGGGCATTCTACAGAAGGGGAGACCAGGCAAAGTGCCCTACCTTCTACTCTGCACAGGAGAACCGTGGCCCTGGAGACCCAGCAGCTTGCCACGGTGCAAGCCCAAGGTCACTGGAGAGGCAGGAGACCCAAGCTGGACTCTTGACTCCCCTCCATCCCACCAGCACCTCCAGAGGGAGAAACAGCTTCTCTGCTCCAAGCGGGGAAGTGTCCACAACCACTGAACCAGGCTATGGAAACATCTTCTCGTTCTTAAAGTTGACAATCTGAGATGGACAAAGCTCATGGTTAATATGTGGGAACACTGAGCACAGTGGGGCCTGGGGACTTCGGCTTTCAAAATTAATTCTAATGTTCCAGTAAACGCAAAAAAAAATATTGTCTCCCAGTGTTGCTCGGAGCAAGGAATGTGAGGTCCTTCACAGGGAAAGGTACACTCCTTCTGCCAAAGCACAGCCCCATGCTGCAACAAAAACAGCTAGGGCCCTTCTCAGAAGAAACGTGCTGTGACCTTGACATCAGCACCTGTGGCACGAGGGAATGCAAACCAAAAATCACCTCCTACAGACCCGGGGGGTGGGCACATACCAGGGAGCAGCTACGGAGAAGAAACACATCTGCTGTAGAAGTTTCTCCCTTGGTCCAGCGAAGCTGACCTGTGTCCTCCTCCTGCGTAGGAGCCCGGGGGGCCGGGAAGCGGTGCCAGCCCGTGCTGACGAAGGGCTCCCCTTCCTGGACCCCGTCTCAGAGGCAGCTGCTGCTCTATTAAACAGAGTCTGATGGAAAAAAGGAATGACTTTCTCTGAAGGGCACGGGCTTCTTTCACGCCTGGGTTCAGCCCACCTAGGCTGAACGCGTGCAGTGACGCAGAGCTGGGACCACTGCGATGTCCCAGACACAGAGAGCTGCTCCAGAGGGGAGGGGAGACAGAGATGACCTCCTGTTAATGCTGTTCCTCATCAGTTGCTTTCTTCTTTTCTCTCTTTTTTTCACGTTTTCAGGTACAGACCTGAACGGAGGGCAAACAGCCGTGGGGCAACACAGCAACACCCACACGCCCCTGGGTGACAGGGCTCCTGGCGTGCACACCAGGACCAGGGGACAGCGGTGAGGCTTCTGGGCTCATGGCAAGCTTCTGGGCCACCAACCTGCTCCCACTCGGCCGCAGCCATGTGCCTTGCCTGCTCAGGGGGACGGGGTGCCTGTTCACGAGCATCCCCGGGGCTGGGGAGCAGCTCCTCCTGCCAGGTGGGCTGCCAGGGAGAGAGGTCACCAAACTGAAACCACTCCGGAGTGGCTAATTAATGTCCCTGATCTCCCCCGGTCACCAAACTGAAACCACTCCGGAGGGGCTAATTAATGTCCCTGATCTCCTCCAGGACTACACGTGTCCCGTCACCAGACCAAGCTCCAGACAGCCCAGAAGCAGCCCTGGCAAAAGGCTCAGCTTGCCCGTGCTCTCGGAGTCAAAGAATCCTTTCAGAAGAACACTTTAATTTTGTTCCAATCAACCAAATCATCACAGAAGCGGCTGCCTACGCACCTTTAGACCCCGGCTGCTGCAGGCTCCTCGGGGAGGCTGTGATTAATGAAAAAGACCAACTTCCCTAATAGCTTTGGAGGGAGCCGCTCCCCGCTCTTCCCTTTGGCTTGTCTCGCGTGTTCATTCCTCTGCCCATGCACCGCATCTGGAGAAGGTGACCTTGAACAAGGGCTTCTGGAAACAGGTATAAAACCCCTCCAAGAGCAGCCCCAACCGCTCTGTTTCAGTCCAGCTTGGCGTCTAGAAGCAGGAACGGGGCAGGGCTGACACCGGCCTCCTGGGATCCCAGCACAGCGCTCGGCCACCGCAGACGCTGCCTCCGGCACGTCGCTGTGTGCGCCTCGTCGTGGGGTGGGTTAATTACGCCGAGCAGCTCCTGGGGGCTTGGGAAGGAGAGACTGGGGCTCCCCAGTGAGCCGCTGCCCACCAGCCCCCTTGAAGCCAACTCTTACAGGCCGCCTTTGAAAGCAGGGATCCATCCAGCCTTGCTCTCGGGTGTTGCAATCCCTTTGTTTAGCGCTTCGTTATTGAACACGGTGCCACTGTAGCGAGCAGGAACTTGGAAGGTGAAAAAAACAGCTGGAGCAGATAATGAAGCATCTGGCCTTCAACACGAATCAATCACTAATTCTGAGCAAGGCACCCTGATTTGAAATCTAGTAAGAGCACGTTGCGAGGCCGGCCGGAGCAGAGCCGGTCAGGGTGACCCGACCCACCCCACCGCGGCAGGACGGGGATTTGCCGACAGGCACCCACAGATCCGTGCACTGGGGGCTTCTTCCCTTACTCCTTACGGCTGGAAATGGTCTTTTTCCAGAGGTGGCCCTGGTGGGAGCGACTCACGCCAGGCTGAATTTTCCTTTCAGGTCACTGGGGTGGACTCCAGCTCCGTTCACTCCTTGCCCGGCTGCGAGGAGAAGGGTTGAGGCAACTCTGCCCTGAGCAGAAGAGGGATGCTCGGGGTGACCTGGGCTCTCTCCTCCAGCAGCCGTGTGGGACCAGCCAAGCAAGGTGGCACGTGCCACCTCCCCACCCCAAACCTCAGGCACCACACGCGGAAAAGAGAGAGAGAAACAACAGGAATAACGTACATGTGCCCGAGCACGCTGGGAACACATAGGTAACGAAATCACAGCCTGACTAGAAGAAGATAAATATTTTAACCATGAAATGTAATTTCCAAACACTCCGGGGCAGGGTGGCGGTGGAGTGCGGGGACAGAGAAATAGATGATCAGCTGGAATAACCGAATTACGCATCCCAGAAATGGATTGCTCCGGCCACACGAGCAGAAGTACTATTAATTCAGAGATAAAGCAAACGTGGCAGGGAAGTTTTCCCTATCAAATCAAGCGGTGCCTGAAGTCAGACACCGCAGCGTGACAGCCTGGCACTCACGGGAACCGAGCCCTCTGCCCTGACGCCCACCCTCCAGGAGCCCCGGGGTCCTCCAGCATCTCACACAGCCCGTGGACCTGCTCAGCCCAGCTCAGGACAAGCGAGCACCAGCTCTCCAGGCTGGGTTTTGAGACCAGCTTCCAGGATCATCTAAAGCCAGGATGGAAACCCAAAGCATCCCAGAGAGGCCGTGTACTGGGGACGCTGGCCCAGGAAAGGCTCATCCCTGCCTGGGAACACCTCCAGGTGCCCACAGAGGGAAAGTCCCATGATACAAAGGGAGCAGAAAGTCGAAAATACGTGGGGTTTTACAAAAACACGTTGGCAATGGATTAGCAGCGTTTTGGCTTAGTAAATCTGAGGACAGAGTATCAAGAGGTTGTCGTGTTATATAGAAAGAAGAACTATCTATGCAGAAACAAATGAGAGCCAATTGTAACTAAACAGACCTCATGCACAAGTAGAATTTTGCCATTAAATATCATTTATCCCATTTAATTTGTATTTTCTGGACACAATACTCTGGACTAAAATACCGTTCCATCTCCTTGAAACTTGTAATTATTGTTGTGACCTACGCAGTTACGCATCTCCCCTCTTCCTCCATCTCGCATGCCATTTAAGAACCAGCAAGATTTTCAATTATCTATGCTGAACTGTCAAAGATACCTTTAAAAGAAGGGGAATAATGTGTGACTCAATTCCTCTAAAAAAGGGGAGAGATCATTTTTAGTCAGAATGAACACACTGCGTCTTTCATCATTCTATTTTTGCGAGTAAGAGTAAAACAGGCTATTTAAAACATCCATTTAAATGCAAATTTTTATATTCCAGGAAGTGTGCGTGTGGGGGGGTTAATCATTTACCACAGACAGGGTTATTTTCCCCACTCCACCCCTGCTAAAGTTTGAGACTCGCACCCACACGGGCGCAGGGATTTGCTCACCCCTAAGGCTTAAGCGTTGGGAAAGGAGGGAGGTGACAGGGGAGCGGCTGGCTCCGGGGGACGGGGGGCTCCGGCACTTACCCAACATTCCCATCCCTAGCATAAAAGCGTCCATGGTATACGGTAATCCACGTGCCCTTCCTCTCGTCCCTGGTGGAAACATCACTTCTTTAGGTTGTGCTTTCTTACATTCTACCTATTGAGCAGAAACATGTACAAATGAGATGCAAATGAATTCCATGTAAATGTCAAATGCAGAACTGATCTACTTAAGGGGGAGTTTTATTTTTAGCGCTCGCCTCCCCGCACCGCCTCCCCCTCGCAGGTGAACTTTCAGAACAGCGTAAACGGATTTAAAAGAGCAAACGTGTATGTCTCTTTAAGCACACATAGCGGAACCCCGCTGGGGAGATGACAGAAACGCTGATTTAAGAAGTTTAAGAAGGAAAACGGGGGCCGCGTTCCCTCTCCGTGGGATGGAGGGAGGTCTCCGGCACAGCCCTATTGCAATTGATAACAGAAAATGACTCTAGGTGATCATTACAAAAAGCTCCTTTTAAAATAGGAATAAAGAATCAATATTTCTACCCAGCAGAAAATTTCTGTAAACCCTATTAATAAAGGACCTGCATTCTTTCACTTCCAGTCACTCCTGCCGCCTTTTGAAGTTGCTGAATGCCACTCGAACCACGCTGCGAGCCTCCGCCAGCCCCCTGGGACAGGCGGGGACCCAGCCCCGCAGGACCCCAGGACCGCTGGGTGCTGGTTCCCACCCTCTTTTTGGTTGGGAAAAGGGAGAAATAAACCACTTTTCCCTGTTCTCCGGCTCTGGCACTGCCAACCTGCCCCCCCAGCAGACTGCCCCACGCTCCCCTTGGTGCCGGTAAGCCAATGTGGAGCCAGCCGGAGCTGTCCCAGCCCATCCCCATGGCTTCACACCTTCGTCCGTGCTCCGAGTGAAAGGAACACGTGCGGATACGAGGTGCAGCCCTGCACAGGGTGGGGGAAGCTCTGAGCTGTGCCACCGTCTGCACGACAAGAATTGCTAAGGGTAAAGGTCTTGGGCTGAACCTAGAGCTTTGAGCTTTATGCTTCTAACTTTGCTCTTCAACCAGTTCCTTGTCCTCTTTGCACATTTACGCTCCCCCAGCCCTTGCCTGGCCAGACCCGAGTGGGAGCAGGGGTGCCCCAAGCTGGGACCATGCTCCCGGCAGACACGGTGGCATGGCCACGCGCAGCCCCGCTGCCCTCCGTGCCCACCGCCCTCCGTGCCCACCGCCAGCAGCTCAGGACCGGGGCTGCTGGCCATGGCAGACCAGGAGGGTGGGCTCTGAGCAGGGTTGTGTCCCCCGCGTCACCTCCATCGCTGGCACAAGCAGGCACGTGCCCCGGGCACACCCGGGTGTGCAGGATAACGCGGCTGAACGTCCCGGTGCCTAATAGCCCGATCAGTGCCTGTGTGTTCATTGTCTTATGAAAACCAACCGCCTGTTCCTAGGCAACCCCATCAGCGAGGATTTCAGGTTTATACGATTTCCATTCAGGTAACAGGAAGGTTAACTGGCTGCAATAGGAGTGTTTTAAACAAACCCACCTACTTCTCCCCGTTCTGCTGCAAACCTCCGCAGACCGGAGTTACTCCACTTGCTCACAACGCTCAGACGCTGCCGACCTGCGCGCAGCACCTCAGCAATACCCTCTCAAACTGTCTTTTGATCATTTTTAGTCCGAGGGGCGTTTAACAGGAGTAGCCAGCCTCATTCCCCCAGCCCAGGGACTGGCGTCACTCCATTTCACGCCCACGTTTTTCGGGTTCACCACCACTCCGAGTGTCGCGGCGGTGGCATTGGTTACACCTCACAGCCACTTGTGCTGCAAGCAGTCAGGATGATAAAAACAATCTAACGGACAATTAACAGGAAAATGAAGTTTGGATTAGCACCGTTAGAAACAATAACCCAGTAATTAGCTTTTGCAACCACAAACAGCCTACTGCTGCTCTCCGAAAGACTCGCGTAATTTACGATTTTCACAGCACACGAGGATACAAAGGGGATGGCAGCGAGCTGCAGAGCAGTTTTAACTGGGATTTAAAGGGGAAGAAAAAGTCACCGGTAGGAAAGCAAAATAATTCCTAAGCCTTTGTAAACAAACATACCCCAATATCGAAGGCTAAACCGTTCTCTGTTATCCAGCAAAGACTCTTTCCCCGTGGCAAGGATGATGTGTAGGGGACGTGACCAGGAGCCCAGCTCTGCGCCAGCCACCCCCAAGAGCTGCCCGACGCGGGGGCTTTGTACGTACATCTGGGTCTGGCACAAAGTTTCAGTTCAGCATTTCTGTACATCTTAATATTTTCCAGATTTTTTCCACCTCCCCTGTATAAGGGATGTGCTTCACTTTCAGCAGCCTAACAAAGAGAGTTTTAACTCTAAGGCTAAAAAAAAAAAAGAAAAAAAAAGCAGGGAAACTAAAATTCCCTATTTTTGTTTAGTCTAGTTTGGAGAATTAACATTACACTGGGGTACTCTGGGGTGAAGGTGAGCAGTCAAAGCCATCAGAACCCCGGACGGCGGCGATGGGGAGTGAAAAGCCTCTTATACCCAGCGCAACAAACCCGGCTGTCAGCTCTCAGCACCAGGATGTCCCCAAACCCCACGGCTCAGCCTTCCAGGGAAACCAGCGCTCTGCTGAGGAAAGCAGAACGCGCACACATTCACAATGCACAAAACCCCATTTTACCACCCAAAGACAAGGCAACTTTGTCTTGCCAGCACCGTGCGATTGACGGTTGAGATTCGATTACCTTGGGGACGCCGTGTCCTTCGTGCCACGGCAAGCCAAAACCACCGCTCCTCTAACAGAGAAACCTGTATTCACAGGCACGACCTGCACCACCCTGCACTACGCTCCGGGTATCACAGAATCAATGAGGTTGGAAGAGCCCTCGGGGATCATCGAGTCCAATCATTGCCCTGACACCACCCTGGCAACTAGACCATGGCACTAAGTGCCACGTCCAGTCTTTTCTTAAACCCCTCCAGAGATGGTGACTCCACCACCTCCCTGGGCAGCCCCTTCCAATGGCTAATGACCCTTGCTGAGAAGAAATGCTTCCTAATGTCCAACCTGAACCTCCCCTGGCGAAGCTTGAGGCTGAGTCCTCTTGTCCTATCGCCCCAACGCAGCCAGCAAACCCATTGCCACCACCAGTAAGACACCAGGTGAAGAGGCAGCAGGATCACGCATGAGGCCCAGCACCGCATCTCCCTTCCGTGGCGTCTAGCTGGCAAAGGACCCAGTGGCTTCCCAGAGTGTCCATGCCAGGAGGTGGTTTGGTGGTTGCATGTTGTGCTTCCTCCGCTCCCGGTTACTGCAGGGACCTCGGGCACGGGTGGTCTTGTGCTCCCTCCTGCCTTCTGCATGTGGTGCACAGCTTAAGTCTTTCCAGGGCTGGAGGTGCCTTAGACCATGAAATATTTGGATGAAAACCCAAAGGCACGTGGTGTGTGATACACACATCTAGAACGTCACCACACAGCGCAGGCTGCCAGGGCGGGGAGAAGCCTGAAGAGTGCTGATACATTAAAAAACCCCACAATAAAAAAAAACACAAAACCCCACCGTGAGAAAGAGAAACAGCCGCAGGTGCTACGCAGCGTCCAAGCCTATTTTAAACCAGCCCAACATTTTTGTCAGCTGTTCCAGGGTCTGACTTGGGCTCTGGCTGCAGCGCAAAGTGCCCGGGCTGGGCTCGGCTCATCCCACCACACCGTGATGGGAACGGCTCTGTCACAGCGGGACCTACAGGCAAATAAATGACTTCATCACATTCTTTCCCAGTTCCTTCTGCACCCCCTTAGAAAACCAGGTTTCTCTTTGTAAAGCAGCCTGCTTGTGTCAAAGGAACAATATTCCGGGAGTAGCTTGTTTGGGTTTCATTTGTCCCCCCCCGCGATGTTTGGAGAGCATCTTTGGCCTCCCACGTAAATTCCAAGTTTCATTTATTAAATACCTCACTGGCATTTTCTTTCTGCTTTCACGCTGCTCGTTTAATATTACATTTGACATTCTAAGCTTTACGGATGGCAACAGAAGCAGAACGGGTGGGCTAAAAATAGCCTGCCAGGGAGACGGGAGGCTGGAAATAGGCTCGTGAACAGCAGCAGCCCCGGTACCCTCTGCCTGCCCCTGCGTTTGGGGAGATGACAGCACTGAGGAGATGAGAAAGAGCGAGCTCGGGGTGGGTTAGGGCCCGCAGAGCCACGGATGCCCCAGCCAAGCAGCCTGGGGATGGGGATGGGGACGGGGCGTCCCGGTCCCAGCTCACCGAGCAGCTGCAAACCCCATCGCCTGGAGCCGGGGCTGAGAGCCCGTCCCCTTCGCAGCTCAACGCTAGAGGGGACATGGTAAAAACGAAGAGGAGCGGTCAGCACTGCGGGAAGCACCTCGGTGCCCAACGCTGGCCCCCAGCCCGCTGCTGTGGGTCACCCCCGGCACCAGCTCGCTGTCCCACACGCCTGCACAAGCTCTCCGGCCCCTGCAGGGGTTTGGTAATTCATCAGCAACGCGATGAGTCCGTCCCAAGACAGGATCGTGTCTCAGCTTCTCCCTCGTGGGCTGCTTTTAAAACTCATGCTGTAGAAGTGACAAGAGGATGCTCAAAGCATCGCGGCACCCGGACCATGCCCCAAGCAGGCGCAGAGAGCCGGAAGAATATACTTTAATTACCCACAACAACAAACCACCAACAGCCTACGCTGTTTCTCATGCTCTTTGTGATGTTCCCGGAGTGTTTTCGCCCTGTCCACCCTCCACATCCCCTGCACTGCTGTCACCTCCCCGTGCAGCCTTTCACCTGGGAAGAAACCCTCCCAACGCCTCGCAGGGTGAGATTTGCTCAGCACAGGAGCACAGACCCTGCCAGGACACACCAAACCACGCGCTCGGCCCCGCTGCCGGGTCTGGGGGACACCCCAGCACCAGGGCTGCCCGGCCCTGCCCTGCCAGCCCACCGCTCCGTTTGCCAAGGGGACCCTCGCTTTTAGTTCAGATCCATATTGCAGTGAGGAACAATATGAGGAATATAATTTCAGTGCCCTGGGAAAAATTAGCAAGTCAAATATTGAATCAGGCTTACAGCATATGCCAAAGAGATTGCTTTGATCTTATCCACACTAAAAGCTCTATTATTGAATTTAAAGTCTGTGAACACATATCAGACCAATATACAATGCATATCTGAATACACATTTGAGAAGCAAAAGGTGTTTTGACAAAGGGAAAAAGAATATTTTAGCTGAAAATATCAAAGTTGCTGCATCGATTGAAATACAAATGCCCTTTTTCATCTGGCTCAGTGGCTTTACTGACAGGGCAACCCGCAACCTGGGACCTGACTGTCATTTAGGAGAAACCTCAGCCCAGGTCTGGCTCCTGCGTTGGGCTGGGTGGAAAGCGATTGCGGCTCGATGGCGGGGAGCCACAACACCCTGGGGCCACGGTCCAGCAGGCAGCTGTCATCAGTGGCAGACTCGGGAGCTCGACCAGGACGGCTATTTCGGGAGCACAGGGTCACGATGGCTACGCCAGCCCACCTCTCTCCTGAAACCCCTCACGCAGCCGGTCAGCCACGGCTCCTCCCCGGAGCAGGGGGACAAGGAGGAGGAGGGCTCCTCCACGGCAGGGCAAGATGCTGGGCAGGTTCCTTCACACCTCGTCAGCCCTTTGGCTTCCCACCCCACAGCGTGCCCCAGGGCGGCCGCCTGAGCCTGCAGATGCCACCTGTGCTCAGTGGAGGACAGGAGTGGGGTCCCAGCAAGCCACGGTCAAGGCTCAGCACCCTGTCCCCATGACACCTCCGCCAGGCACAGTGTGCCCAGCACCCAGTTAACCTCACGGAGAAGGCTGTCCCAAAGGGCCACCACCCCGGCATGGCATGTGTCAGTGACAAAGAGCTCGCCACCGCTGCGGAACAAAACCAACTTACCATTTTATTATTGATTTCGTGGAAATGAATTTCACAGACTTTTTCCACCACGTCTTCATTTTCAAAAGTTACGAAGCCAAATCCTGTTTAATAAAGAAACAAACAAGGGAGGGGGGAAAGGAAGATATTAGTTAAGTTAAACGGATTTCATTTTAATAAAGCACTACTGAGCCATTTGGACTCTGGAAAACTTTCATAAAAATACGCACGTATAAATACACCTGCTGCCCATGAAGCTGCTGCTGAACTTATTACAGACTAATGGAGGGAAGAAGCATTGTCTCAGGGAAAATTAATACGGTTCTGTTCCAGCTCTTCCATAGGATTTAATGGAGAATTAAAACCTCCTTATGGATTTTTTGATCCATCCTGCAGAATTTAATGGATAGTTACACCCCGGTTACACGATGGCTCAGAAACTACAATAAGGCTGTATTTCCTTTTACACCTTATAGGTTTTTAAGAGCAATCTTTACAAAACCCAATTATATTTCTATGGAACCGTATTGATTTTATCTCTTGTTTAATTCCACAGCACTTCTCCATTAGGGCTGACTCATTACATGACCCAAAAAAATAAAAATCTGGGGGGACGGAAGATGATTCCTCATTTACCCCCGGTGAGGAAGACCACACAACGCTGCCCCACACGCAGCACGTTGCGTTGCCATTCGCCGTGAGCACAAACGAACCATGAGCACACACGTGCGGCCACCGCAGCTCCGTCGGGCTCCGGAGGTGGTTATTTGTCCCTTTCTTCCTGAATTACTTCCTCTAATACCTCATCAGGACATCCTGAGGCCTCCAATAACCGCCACGTTAAAGCCTCTGATCTAATCATTCCTCTCTCCTCTGCTGCCGCTTCAAAGGAGCCGTGGGTCTGGGCTGGTTCAGGGTCGTTTGATGCCTGCTGCCTGCCCGTAGCTGTACACTGGGTCTGCTCTGCTGGGGCCACGCAGCAAGCTGGCAGCCCACCACGGTTATTCACATCCATGTTCCCTGCTCCTTCCTTCAAAATAAATAAAAATATCAAGCTAACAAACAAAACCCAACCTAATGTGCTAAACGGGGTTTTCGGCAACCTACAGGTACAAGATACATTTTGCAGCCTACAGTATTTGCAGCTGTAAACTGCATTTCAAGGGGAGGTCTGAGCAGCTCCCAGGAATGCACAGTACACGTAGCAATAGGGAATGCTCCCATCCCTCTTTGGACCCTCTTACTGGGGGAAAACCCACCAGAAATGGTTTCTAGACCTCCTCCGAGGCGTTACACACCACCCGACAGCACATCTCGCTCAAACCCAGCACTCACAACACTATTGTACTTTGCATTTAAAGCAGCTCGAAGAGTTTTTTAAGTCTTTCATTTGCCTTCTAAATCACTCCGTCTAAAGCTACCTTAAACAGACCTGCAGTTAAAACTAAAATTCTTGTGGTTAACTGGTGGCATACGGCATCCCAGGCATCCCGGCGCAGCGTGCTGCGGGGACCCGCTCTGCCCAGCACAGCGGGACGGCCGGGTCTGCGAGTCATTAATTGTTTGAGCACCAGCAACGTCTTCATCGTCAGTAACTCATTAGCACTGCAGTTGAGGGGTTTCTCTTTCAACTTCTGTCAGGTCTCACTGCCAGGATGGAGGAGAGGGAGGGAATTTAGAGGAGATGAGCCTTAATACGCATCGCACCGCGGGAACGCCCGCTGCAGTCATCACACATTTGGACTCGGGAACAAGTTTCCCGTTCTCATCCCCCTCCATATGGATTAAACACAGGTTTGTCAAGAAGTTATTTGTCCGATTAAATCAGATAGTCACCCAGCTTCCTGTATTTACGGATTCTATAACAAGAATAAAATAACAATCCATAGGTGTCAACGCTCATTTGCAGGTTTTTACACGATCTACGCCATTTCGCACAGGCTGGTCCAGCTGGCTTGGCAGGAAGAAACAGTCCTGATGGGGTCTGTAAGGAAAACCACCACCAGCTTTTATCCCTCCTCTCCGGAGCCGGCAGACGGGCAGGGTGGGCAGCTCCGGCGCGCGGGGGGCTGCAGGTTCAGGCCCAGAGCCCACGCAGGGCGCTCGATCCGGAGCTGAAGGCTCACAATATTTACCTTTACGATGACCGACATCTTCAACTGACTGGGAAGCAACCAGGGGATTTTACTCTGCACACATCCAGGCACTTAAAACCCATAGGATGCTATTCAAGAGATGCCATCGCTCCTTAAATGAACAATCCCCAAGAGATCACATGCCCCAGAATTAAAAACTTCACAAAAGTGATGGGTAATTGGTCCTTTTTTTTTTTGTTTCACTTCTTGAATATCAGATTCCAACTTTTAATAATTGCACATACAAAAAATATTACTGCGTGCATGCCTTATTAGTTAGCATAATGAATATATGCTCATTTTTAAATTACCAAAACTCTTAGAAAACCTTCCTGGACTAAATAGACAATTATTTCTTCTGAGAGGCACTAAGAGTCAACAAAAAAAATGGTTCTCAGAAAGTGCATGAAAAAGATTAACACAAAACAAAGAAGGGCTGTTTAAAATGGTGACATAAATAGGATTCCGGTTGTCAAGGAGCACACATTTTAAAATGAAATTATACCGCTTCCTTCTGAATGAAGCTATTATTGGAAGCTAACAAGCTCTATTTAAGAGATAAGCATTTAACAGAGTCAAACGGTTTGGGTTTTTTATTCAAATGAATAAAACTGAATATTCATTTGAATAATCTTTTCTGTAAAAGAAAAGACAAAGAAGAGGGGAAAAATAAAATAAGAGGCAAACAGATGCCCCCAAACGAGGGGCTCCGAGCCAAGAGCGATCACTGAAGGAAGCTGAGATGTGTTCACGACCTTCAGGTGGAAACCCCTCCTTCAGCACCTGCTCAGGAAAAGGAGCCGTTTCACGCCATTCACCCACAGGTTAACGGGCACCAAAACGGTGCATGAGGGTCTCCCGTGTCTGACCAGAGGCCGGGTTTTTGCCCTGGGCCTGCGATTTCAGAGAAATGGCTGAAGGTCGCTCACCCCATCACCAAACCACCTTCCTTCCTACCTCCCCAAGTGCACAGCCACAAGGAGACACTCAGGGCATCCAGAAAACCACCCTGGTTTATCTTCTGCTACCCACGACTGCGCTCATAGCTGCTTTACAGCTTCCAGTCGTCCTGTCCATGAAGATGTGGAGATGCCAACGCTTCATCTCAGAGGGGTGAGGATGAAGGCTGGGGCTTACATTGGATATCAGGAACAATTTCTTCCCCGAAAGGGTTGTCAAGCGCTGGCACAGGCTGCCCAGGGCAGTGGTGGAGTCCCCATCCCTGGGGGGATTTAAAAGACGAGTAGATGTGGTGCTGAGGGACATGGGCTAGTGGCGGCCTTGGCAGTGCTGGGGAGAGAAAATCTGGCAAAATACGTTTCTTAGTGCAAGGCAAGATAAGTCTCAAGTACCAAATAACTCCAAGTTCCCCTGGAAACATTTCCAACGTGCCTGCAGATGCCAGCCCAGGTGCTTGGTGTCCGACGGCACTGGATGCAACCCCCAACACACCTTCGTCACAGCTAAAAGCCTCCGCTGATCCCGAGCCTCGTTAGCCAAGCAAGCTGCCCAGGCCCGGGGGTGGACGGCTCCGTGCAGCAGAGCTCAGCTGCAGCACTTTCTGCCACAGTATTCCGCAAAGAGAAATGCTGTTCAGAGAAAGTGACTGAAACCATAAAAAGATTAAAACAATTTAAAAAAAAAAATCGGTAGAAGCCATAAATAATATTAAGCAGTTGTACTGAAGATGCCAAATGTCAGTGCTCCGATGTTCTGCATTTTGCTTTTTTCCACACTCAAACCAACTATATTTCACACCTTTGTCGTCACTTGAGAGGTTTTATGTCAACTTTGGTAAAATACAGCCGAGATGACGACACCATTGCTATGAAATATATCTACTTTCTCTTGCTAGTTGGCAGCAACGGGTTTTATCTGTGCACAGCGATCTATATTGCAGCTGCGTCCGCACACGCAGAGGACGTCACTCAGCAGCAGAATCACACAGAAGCAGCTCACCGGGTTAAAGGACTCGCTCTTTCAAGCCTGTGCGTGCACAAAACCAAACAAAACCAGGTGACGCATCCAGCGCCAGGAAGGTTTCACCTGGGCTCACGCTGGGGTCAGGCCCCGGCGGGCTCCGAGGGGCACACGGGACCCCGGCCGCAGCGGGTGCCTCGCCCCCGGGAAGGATGCTCTGGTGGATGAAGGCACTGGAACGAGAGCTGGAGGAGCCTGGTCCTATTCCTGGTCTCAGCACCTGACCTGCTCATTTGTGCTTCCCTCTTCTCTTATCCCCATTTTTAAGTCACTTCAGCTTTGAAACAGAGAAAGGTCCAGTCCTGCTGTGGCATTATTTATGCACCTGCTTCCTTGTTTGTACCAGTAGTCCTGGCAGCTGGTCCTGTAAACTGTAATAAAACGCCTTTCAAAAAGTAAAAAAAATTAAAAATGAAGAAATGTGACCAGACAAGCCAGGCATAATAACATTAAAGCCCGTGTCAATTAATTTTTCCTCTTCTTGATAAACGAGCCCCATTCCATCCATTAATAATGATGGAAGAAACAAGAAAAGTTGACACTAGTTTAATTTATTTTCTCAACTTGCCTGGTCATATTTCTCCCTGTTGCAAAGCTTTCTGGTGCTGCTGGGAATTGCAAGTGGCTCCCACACAGTCGATGCACAGATTGGTGTGAATCAATACCGCTCTGCTTTATTCGCACATCCCTTGTAATCAGAGGGGAAAAAGTTACTTAAGAAGCTACCGCGCATCCCAGACTGCCAAGTCACATAATAAATAATAAAAATAATAATAATAATACCACCTGCAGGGGAGGGGTGGAGAGGGGGACCTGAAACCAAGTCCTGTCATCGCTGTCACCAGATCTCCACTTTCCAGACACCCAGAACGAGCCGAGCGGAGGGGCCAGGACATTTTAATTGCTCAGACAACGAACCACAGATGTTTCTAGTTTCTTGCTGTCTGCAAAGGTAATTCAAGTCATTACCCTGAGAGCTGGGAATGGGGACCTGTGGGTTTAATCCTGCCTCTAGGAAAAGCCACTCATTTGTTAGCACCAGAACCCAGCAGCCAGCACTCGAAAGCTCAGCCCCGATTCTGCTGCCTTCTTACGTTTGGACAAGTTGCTTAAATCTTCCTTGTGGTCCAGGTCCCATGCTTCTTCCCTCCAACGTTCTAGTCCCTTCCACAAAGTTTTCACCTGACATACTGCAGCTCAGCTCGTTAAAGCTCAAAATCATCTAGAACAAAAGCTGTCAATTCTAACTCATTATTTCCTCTTATTCCAATTTCCTCTGCTGCAAACACACCCAAGGAGAGGTTTTTGTTTCCCAAGAAGTAACTCCCTCCAGATTCACAGAACACAGCCGTAGTCTGAGACACACACTGCTCAGATTTTACCTCCTTACCTCTCTGGAGGGGTTTGCTGGGAAGAGCGATGGCCATGCCTGAAGGTACCGCCTGAAGGCACCTCCTGCTCCATGAAGAACAAGATCTCACCCCACCCTTGTAACAACCAGCCTGGGAGAGGGATGCACCAGGAGGTGGAAAGGGAAAGAGAAAGTTAACACCTACGGTCTAGGGTAGAAAATACCCTCCTCGTTTAACTGTAAAGCGTGCTCTCTAGCCGTGCCCCCGTGATCGACGCTCATCAAGACGGATGATCAGCCCGCACGCCCGTTTGGTGTTCACATGCATCATGGGTTGGGCACGGAAAACAGTCAGGCTCTCCCAGCAGACACAGGCAGGTATTGCTGCAGTTTAAAGGGTCAATATATACTCCATGACACGAGAGTAAATTCTCAAAATTAAATCAGCAGACAACCGCCTCAGATCAAACCCTCCACACAAGGTGCCGGCGTTTCAATACCGGCGCGGCAGGAGAGCGAAGAGCTGAGGTCAGCCACGCAGCTGGATAAAGGGCACCAGCAAGAGGCTCCTTTGCTTTTGTTCCGGAAAACTGCAAGGCTCAGGCTCCTCGCTCCGTCCTCCCACGACTGCGTGGCATTTGCAAAGGAAGAACTGCTCAAAAAAGAATAATAAGAAAAGGGCACCTTGGGCTGAGCAGCTGCTGCGCCACGCAGCCGCCTGCCCCTCCGAACCGGCGAGAACGACCCGGCTGCTTTTGGGGAACAATTCTCCCCCAAGGAAGGACCAAGGGGACAGCGACTTGTCCCTCTCTCAAATGGCCCATTTTAACCAACGGGGCACTGGCACTGGGTCACGGCGTGTCATGGCCCCGCCACATGTCACCAACCACGCTAATGTAAGCGGCACCTGAACTTTTCGTCATAAATTTTTCATAACAACAAACCTTCATTAAAATTTTATTCTATTAACATTCTGAAATCAAACCAAAGCGCCGAGTACATAATGACGGCAACGCACGCTACACGGCAACTTACTAAATGCCAGTTTTATCATCTTGTTAATTAACAGAAACCATTAATGCATTCACAGATCATTTAGAAGCATTAGCGGTGACCTAAGAAAAATTGCACGTACGTGTGATACACTTACGTCTGCATTTTTTTGCATCTGAATTTTCTACGCAGGAGGCCCCAAAGTTTGCTCCCGACTCGGCTTCTTTCCGTTGGAGACGTCATGTCTCAACGGGAGCATTTTTGTCAGCAGCTTGAGAATTAATGCACAGGGCTGAGATATGAGATACTGAAGGGGAAAGTTATCTCGGGCAGCGTTTGCTTTTTTGTTGGTATTTAACCAGAGCTCCTCCAGCGCTGGGAGCGGACCCACCCGTGCTCCCCACGGGTCCCCCTGCTCCTGCCTGCCAGCCCCGCGGGGCAGAGGACAAGGCCAAGAGGAGCAGGAGTGGCCGCGAGAAGGCAGGTCTCGGCAGCAAGGGCAGGGGCGAAGGGCCAGCACTAACCAGCTAACCCAGTTAGGCTCCCCCGTCAGAAACGAACGCTGCTCCTCACGCTGCCCGCCGAGCACAGAGCCCTGCCACCTTCACCCGTGTGCCTACAGGCGTCAAATCCTCCCTGCCTGTCAATTCCTCCACAGTTTATTACCGAATTTCTAAAATATTACATTTTTTATTATATCCAAATTCACTTTATTGCATTTGACAATACAGATAATCACATACCATATGCTCTAATGTTTTGAACCCAATGCATGTTGACAGCAGTTTTTATTCATGATGCATAATTCTATGCAGGGCTGACAAAGGCGGCGCAGCACCGAGCCTGGCGTTACGGTTTGGTTGGTGGGGGAGCCTTTTTTCCATTTCCTTTTCTTCATTTTGACAACAGATTTACAATACTGGGAGGGAAGATGCTTTGCTTTCCGTAGAAATAGGAAATTAGCTGAAAAGATGGGCTTATCACAGAGATGTCTTCAAAATATTAATAACGGGTGGGGGTTGGTTATTATAATTACTCGCATTTGAAACTTGCTGCTAATGGGGTTAGGGAAGCACGACGGCTCATCTGCGAGCGAGCAGAGGCTGGGGCGGCACGGTGGGCACAAGGCTGGACCCCGTTGCCGCACACCAGCAATGAAACCAGCTCCTGCTCCCGAGGGAAACGCCTGGCGTGTCCTGGGAGCTCTGTCCGCGCGAGCTGCCAGCGCAGCAGCCCCGTGGCAGGGCCAGGGGAGGGTCCCCACGCGAAGGGGACGCCTGTGTGAGTCCTGCTTAAGAGACTGAAAGCCAAAGGTTCCCTAAAACATCACACCAACAGGGCAAAGCCGCCGTTTAAACCCCATGGACTGGAACAAGATGTGAATTAAACACACGTTTAAGAGCTTTTCCAACCAGGGTCATCCGTTCCCATCACTTCTTCCTGCCCTCCCTCGAAAACCACGAGCTGCCAGCAGAGCTGAGGTGAGGAGCGGAGAAGCGCCTCGTCCTCCCCCTGCCCGAGCACATCCCCACCTCCCCGAGCAGTCGAGCTGCGGGGCCGTCGACGCCAAGCGAACGCTCAGCTCCTCGTTAAGCTGCCGGGAGAGGACAAACCCAAGCGAACGCCAGCCCCCAACCGCGGCGTTCAGGCCGTAGATTCCCCAACTTGAAAGATGGCAACGCCGCGCAAACCAAACAGGACGCTATGTCTAAATTAAGCTGTAATGACCTGCTCCGAGGTCTTTATTAGCCAGGTAATGATCATTTAAGAGGAGGTTACTATCTTGAGCCAAGGGCACCTAATACCATTACTGAACTTGTTAAAACCTGCCAAGCAAGTCATTATTTCCAACATTATTTCTTTTCCTCTTTCTGCCTTTCCCCTTGTGATGCTCGGCCATAAATCACAGGAGGTGGCGATCCTGCGGACGTGGTCACCCCTCCCCAGGAGGCTGGAATTAGCTCCCACTCACCGAGACCAGGCTGAATACAAGACAAATACCCTACAAGAATAAAAAGCGCACACTGAAACACTCCGACTCTAAAGGGCCCGCGGAGACAGGCCGCAGCACAGCAGCAGCACATCGCAGCAGGGGGCTTCAGGTGGCCCCAGAGCGCCCATGGCCCTTTGGAAGTCGTTTGCAGCTGGTGTCTGATGAGGTGCCACTCGGCCCTGCACGCGATTCACATGCTGCGTGGAGAGGAGCTGAAACACCACCCCAGCCCTGGCGGATTCTGGGGCTGGTGAGAGAAACAGCAGCCTCAGAGCCCATGTGGGAGCTTGGGGCGAACTCCCCTGGGGACAACCACGTGAGAGGACACTGCTCAGACCTACTGCTTCCCCGGGCCGTGAGCTAGCAGGCAGCGAGGCCAAGGGCAGATCCACTGCTGACTTTGAGGACAAGACATTGAGATGTTTTCCTACTCACCCCAGTTATGCCCCCCAGGAAAATAATACTTAATCCCCTCCATCCCCCCCTTGCCTATTTTCAGCCCTACAGAGGCTCACATAAGGGAAAGAAAAAAAGAAAAAAATTTAAAAAAAAAAGAAAATAAAAGAAAGAGCCCAAAGCAAGCACACAGCTGCTCTGCACTTTGCAAAAAACATCACAGCACGCTCGCACGCGTCTCGAGGCACGGGCAGCTCCCGCGGGCTGACCTCCACCACCCGCAGACACGCCAGGTCTGCCCCAGGGACCGTCCCCAGCGCCGCGGTCTCTGCAGAGGGAGGGAGAGGATCCGGCGCCCCGACCCCGGTGACCCCGGCTGGAAGCAGCGGAGGTGGTTTACAGTAACCCAGCGTGGACGATATCGCGAATGACACCCGCAAGCTGCCAGCTCGGGAGCTCATTACTGTCAAGGTACAACATGGCTGGCTGCCAGGCCCCCAGCTTTCACACTCGCTATGCCAGAACATCCACACACAATTTAATTGCATTATAATTTCAAAAGTGCTTTTCAAACTGGAAAAAGGCATTCACTGATTAACCAGCGAAGAGCAAAATTGTTTATGAAATTGAATACAAAAAGCTACAGAAATGTAATTGGGTCGTTCTAGCACCTAATTTTCAAGCCATTTTCCCACTTATTTAATCACGAGATACAAAAGGAACTAGTGAATTGACTTCATACTAATTAGATTACTCCCCGCGATACTCCAGGCCTATATTCCAACTGGTTGATAGTGCTGCTTTAAAACGAAACAAAAAATGTAGCAACAGCTTGTCTGGGGCCATAACGCATTTGTTTCCCATCAACCCGCTCTTACCGGAGGGCCATAAAATCCCGGGCAGATTCCCCTAACCTGCTGTAGCCAGTCACCCAGAAACCACCAACCTTCCCGCAAAGGAATGAGAAACGTTTGCCAAACGTGGTGCGGGGCCAAGGCGGGGTGCCAGCCCGGGGCTCCCTGCTACGCCGAGCATCCCCGGCCAGCCCCTGTGTGCTCGCAGCTGGGATCAGGGCGAGGGGAACCGTCGGGGGTGATGGAGGAGCTGGTGGGATGCACTGGTCTGGGCAGGGACGAGGTGGTGATGGGTGGCCCTGCTCCCGCTGATGGGTGCAGGAAAGCCCCAATCCACAGAGCTGAACCCTGGGTCTGGCCAAGGGAGAACATCCCTTCTGCTGCCAGGGATATCTAAGCTGTTTTAACAACGTGGTGCGAGCTCATCTCTCCTTGTATCATTGAAGATACACGCACGCACGGTCCCTCAGAGCGTACGGTGGCAGAAGTTTCTCTAAAGCTGCCCAAGACCCACTCTGCACCTGATACAATCTGCTCGCAGCTTTTTCACTGATTTTATTGCAATGCAATTGATTATATAATCAAACGCAAACGTACGTTATCAAGATATTGTAGCACTTCACAGGCCATTTAATCAGCATATCTGGGACTGTGCCAAAATGAATTAGCCTGCATTAAATTTCAAGTACATATTATTGGTTGTATTTGTCTCTATGTTTAAGCAGGCTCTTGCTCTTACAAAAGAAAACTGAAATCCTTCAATTATAGAAATAGATTATTAAAAAAATGGAAGCACACTTCCCCAGAGTTGTTTCTTCTGCAACCAAGAGCCCAGAAAAGCTCCCTCCCTTCCAGAAAATCACTGTGACTGACCAAGGCAGCCGAAGTTTTGAGTACTTATCAACTTGGCAAACGTAGAGCATAAAACTGTGAAGGGCCTTTGTGTTTTGAGGATGCAGTTAGCAAATGCAGCGAAAACAGAGAGTGGGAAGGGCAGGAGGAATGGGATGGTTTCTGCTCTGCTTGTGGTGAGAGAAGGGACAACCAGAGGGTCCCTAGCGCCGAGCCGGGCAGCCCCTGCTTGGTTCCCACGTCCTCGGAGCCGACCAGTCCCTCCACACAAAAAAAAGGGATTTGCAAAGACAGGGGTTTCTGCTTGAGTTCAGCGAGTGGAGAAGAAGCGCGAGGCAGCTCCAGCGTTCGAAGGAACGAAGCCAAAACCCATCACCAACGCTGCTCCTCTCCAACGTACCAGCCAAACCCAGAAACATCTCCTCGTTCCTGCCTCCGAAATTTAATTACCACCGCCGGAGAGGCCAGGGGCACAGCGGCTGCCAGAGGCGCCCCGAGAGAAATGACACGTCTCCAGAATTGACTTCGCAGGGGGAAATTTTTCAAGCGGCTGCGAGGCTGCACTCAAGGTGACTCCTGCCTACCTGGTTACTGCGGCGGCACCGCGCCAGCCCGGGGCCGGGGGGACAGACCCCCCCGCGCCAGGCGTGTATCCCCCCAAAAAAACACAGCGAAGGACATCTCACGGCAAACACGCCGGCATCGTCTGTCCTCACATTAGCACACGCTAAGATAAATGGGAAGGCAAACGGCCGGGCTTTGCCACGGCGCTCCAAAAGCCGGCTGCGGTGATGCTGCTGGCAGCCGTCGCTGAACCCTCAGGCAGAGCACCCGCGTGGGGAAAAGCCCCCCATCTTCATCGGTCTCTATTTCACAGCTGTGGTTTACCCGCTGTATTTGTGTCTCACCTCCAGTCAAACGTTGCTGCGTGCAAATACCGATGCGATACTCGCTGGCGCGCTCTCTCACAGGTCTGCGCGGAGGTTTTACCCACCCAGGGCTGCATCCCAAAGCGCTGCAAGCCCTGGCTAGGGAGGAAAGCATGGACTCCCCACTGCCCTGCTGACTCTATACATCATAATGTGAAAGAATAAAGAATTAGGCACCAAACAACAAAAAACTATTCAAGGAATTAAAATAAATACTGACTGGGGTCAAGGGAAATACCAGCAAAAATGAGCAGCTCAGCCTCAGGTTAAAATAATCCCTTTGAGCTGTGCAGCATGACCCCTCCAGGCTACCGCCTCAGGCAGCACACAACATTCTTGGACGTTATTAATACCCTTGGCCAGGGCTCCATCCCTGCTGCTCACGCACCGTATCAGTATTTGCCTAAGCAAACAACACACACTACCGCAAGACAGAGTGTCTGGCTATGACAGATGCTTTGTACATACGCACCATTTGTTCCTCTGGATACACGTGTAAAGAGCAAAGTATTTGCTGAGCTATTCCTGGGAACCAGCTCCCACCACCAGCACGCTGCTGTCTGGCCCAGGGGCTGCGGGATGCAGCCTCAAACATCCCTGCACGTGCTGAAATACCCGAGTTTTCCCCCTGTGTGCACGGGTTAAAAACAAAAGTTCAAACCCCTCTGGTGTGCCGTTCGCAGGAAAGCTCTGATCAGAAGAAACAGAGGAGAGGGGGGAAAAATGGCCCTTTTTTAATATAAGCTCTGCTTTTCTGTTCAAGACCATGGCCAAAGAGAGATAACATCAATTCCTCCATACATAAATGCTTATCAGAGCGCACAGGTTCGGGTTTAGCACGTGCTCCAAGCAAATGATGAATTACATTAAGATAATCACTTTCTTACATATATATTTAGCGTTGGTATATGGGGGAAAAGCCCTCATCAATTATGTTAATGCCATTTAGAAACTCATGTCAGCTTTTACTTGACACCTTGGGAATGGCCTGTAGGTCTGACTGACAGGGCCTTGTCCCAGAGGCACCTTTAAGGCCCAGGGCAGCGCGGGGTGGCCGTGCAGAGGGTGCCTTTGCTCCCAGCCCCGGGTGACGTCTCATCACTCCACCAAAGCACCAGCATCTCTGCGGGGTGACAGTGTTGAGAGCTGAGACACACGTAAACCTGCCAGCGGTGCCGGCAGAGCGGGCAGGCTGCTCCTCGGGACTTACACACAGCGCTCACCTGTTTACTCCTCCGAGCACCAGCAACCTTATTTCTCCCTTTTCTTTTCCCCTGGCAATATGTGTATCAAAAGGAGACAGACTTCTCTGAGAGACCCTGCGGTCAACTTGCGGGGCCCTCTATTGCAGAAAGCCTGGCTTTCATTTCAGTGGCACTACACTTGTTTTTTTAAAGGCACTATATAAAGAAGAAATCTTCAATCACCGTATACAGACTCTTTTCTTTCCCAGTAAGCCAGACGCAACCTGCTGTGGAAATGCACAGTTTACAAGTGGAAGGCAGGCGAGCAAAGGGCTGTAACAAGCACCTGACATCTGAAGAAAAACAAAGGCCACGTAATACCCCCTTCAAAAGAACTGACAAGTAAATAAAAATATTACACAGCACAAGCACTCACAGAATTAAAACCTGTATGTTCCCCGAGGCTGGAAAATACACTCTTCTGCCAAGTGAATGAAGCCTAAACACAACTGCGCTCTCATAATGCCATATAGGAGGTCCCCTTAATTAGTGTTACCTATCGCAGCACAGCACCCCAGCCACGCGGTGCTGGTGGCCGTCACAGCGTCCCCTCGTTAACGCCACAGACGCTCTCAGCCCCAAAGCTCCGCACTCCTCTCCTGCAACAGGGCACGCAGCTTCGGTCTACAGCAACAGCCCCAGACAGTCAGGAGTCAGCAGATTTCGCACGTGTCCAGGGGCAAAAGCTGACAGTGGCCATGAAAATATATACATACACGTTTTTAATATGGCTTTTTTTATGGCAGACACACTTACCCTGACGTCCATTCACGTGGAAAACCCAAAGCCAGCACCGAGACGCTAAGGGAAGCCTGGAACCACGGACGCTTTCTGCTTTTTCAGCTGTCTGTCTCTCAGAAAGAGCATGGACAGGGCAAACACGCATCGCTCCAGCCTTGCTGGAGAAGAGGGGCTAATCCATTTGCTGGAATCGTTTGTTGGTATTACCAGTCTCCCATTGAACTGACCAGAGTAAACCTAACATATCTTAATCATTTTTTCCACTGTTGGAAGCCAGGTATAAAAAAAAGCCTAGAGTGTGTTTTGGGAGCACCGTTGGAAAGATCCCATTGTTCTTTGCCGCATCAACAAAAGCAGTTTTGCTGTTTGATAGCACAAAGTGTTCAAGAACCAGATGCAACAAAGGAGCAGAACCACCCTGGGAAATGAACTTTTAATAGGGACCACACAGAGCTGAACAGCTCTATAAAACCGATCTGCTGGTAACGGGAAAGGAAAACAAGACTGAGACAGGCACAAAACCCAGAGCCCTTTGCTAACGATGACATCTATCATTTCAGTACGCTTCCTAACGTTCCTCAGGTATGCATAGATGGATGAGGCAAGAGAGATACTTGCTTTGCTGAACATCAGACCTCAACCCACCACGACTTTGTCCTCATCGAGTGCCTTAATGCCATCTTCTAACCCCCCCGACAGCCCGCTCAGGGTGGCTACAGCCAAGTCCTTCCCCGCTGCGGATGCTTCCCTTGAGGTTTGCTCACCTCCATCTCCCCCTGCCCCGATTCAAGCACAAGCACCTTCCCCAGGGCGGCTGCTCTGCTGAGCCCCAGGGAACTGCACGCCCAAGGACAGGCCAACCACACACCTACGGGCTGACGGGCTTCTGCCAAAGCCCCCCGAGGAGCGCAGGCCATGCTGCTGCTTTTTCATGTGCCGCCTTCAGAGGTGACCTTCTCCGGCAGCCTCCCCCCATCCGGACTCCTCCAAGCCCCGTTCCCAGGTGCGTACGCCCAGCAGTGCTTTATTAAAAGCTTTCTTCTCCTCCTCGCAGTTCTGGTGACATTGTTTTATGGATTTCCCCACGCACTCAACCTTTGTTCAAACCGTTGGGGAAAACGCCGAAATCTTTATGCTTAAAAACAAAAAGCGTCGCCAACAGCAGTCACAGGCGAAGGAAAAGGTGAACTAATTATACCCACACCAGAGCAGTCCCTCAAGTGCTTTCACAGCCCGGGCGCTGCTGGCCCAGACCTCAAGCTCTTGCCAGCTGCATCACACCCAGCCCACCGCGCTCCATCCTGGCACCGGGGACAAACACGTGCCACCGACCAGCAGCCAAACCCACACAGACCAAGTGTGCTTCTGCGGCGCATGGAAGGCTCCTGACCTGAAAACGTGGGGGGAGGCACTCGCGGTACTGCTGCGACGGCAGAGCAGTTCAAGTCAGAATACCCTTTGCTTCCTGGCGTTCAAAACGGAGGAAGAAATTGCCTTCGGAGGAGCGGTGTTTGTGCGATGACCTTTTCCTATTGTGTCTGCAGGCACTTGAGAACAAAGCTGCGGCAGCATCTCCCCGCGACTCCTGGGCGATGGGAAACGCGGCCATTTAATCGCTGCTGAGGAGCTGGGGGGTCGGTGCAGGGTCCGAGGGCATCGCGTTGGTGGTATTTTGCTGGGATGCGCAGCCAGTGCTGAGGACTAGAAACCCACCAACAGCTCAGCCTGACCCCCCCCCGAGCCTCACATGCTGCTTCCAGCAATCGGCTCAGGGAGTTAGTGGCACTCAGAGCTTTTAAGTGCTGCTCTCCGACTCCTCGGCTAGTTCAAATCACATCTGTAAAGGGTAAAGCAATCTTCGGGGCGCCGGGATCTGTGTGCACTCACAGGGAACAGGAACTGTTCACGATGCAGCTCAAGCACAGGGAAACGCACCGGCCAGGCTTCATGCCGACTGCTCCTCTACACAGACTTACCCATGCTCGGGGATTTACTGTGCCAGGGCAGGGCACGGCCAGGACCAGGGCTTCAGCAGACCAAGCCCTCACTGCTTCCAGCTCCTCGGTGGCAGGAAAGAAGCGCAGCTCCTGCTGCTGCCTCGGCAGGATGCAGCCCCTGAGCTCGCAAAGCCCCGTCTCCAAACTCACCTCCACAAACCCAGTTATATTTCAACCTGAGAGAGAACAAGGAAACTTTTGGGGCACAGCACACACAGAAGCTGCCTGTCCTACCAGCAAAGTGAAGGCTGGCTGTTCCCAGAAGACTACCCAGTGGGGCACAGGAGAGGTGGGGAGCCCCAGAGAAGCCCATCCCCATCCTGGTCCCCGGGCAAGGACGGAGCTGCCAGTCCCCCGCCCTGGTCATCCACTAACCCCCCACGCGACCTTGGGCAAATCCCTGCTCTGCAGGACCTTCATTTCCCGAGGCAGAAAGGGAGAGGTGCCATTTGTGAAGGGATTAAAGGACCTACAGTATATATAGAGGGAAAAAAGAAAACCCAACAAGTTCAGGAAAGCCTCGCAGCTCTGCGCGGCGCAGCACAAAACCCTTCCTGCCAGTCAATGGGAGCAGACTATTTATAGCCGAGGATCATTAACTGTATTAAAAAAGTTTGATGTTCTCTAACAATCTGTCATTTTACAGCGCTGGCCTTCCCCCCTGGCCGGCTGATAACCGGGTCGGCGGCGCTGAACAGAGGTAATTACACGCCAGTTCAATAGGCTGAGCCCGCAACCACGCCGAGCCCCGCGCTGAACGCCAGCGCGTCCTTTCCCCAGGGCTCTTATTTAAATATTATGCCAGCTCCCACAGCCTACCACGGGGAGAATACTGCTATGTATACTCTCATAAAACTGCATAATTATGAATAATGCCTTGGTTTTTAATAAAATAAATCACCGCGCGCCAAAAAAGTGCTTACTCCAGCCTAGTGCTGGAAGAGATTAAAAGGCCAAGTGAAGCGAAGCATCCCTCTTCTGAAACAGCGACGCTCATCGTTCCTTATTTATTTCTGCTGGCCACAGCAGGTACCTGGCTGGGGAGCGAGGGCAGGACCACCGAAATGCCCAGTACCCACCCCGTTAGAGGGAGGACCCGGACCAGAGGTGCTGAGCACCATCCAGAACAGCGGTTCCTGGGCTCCTCCGTTATCAACCCCCAGACACGCTCTTCCAGCCCCGATCAAGACATTAACAATCAGGCTGGCTCTGAGCAGCCAGCTCAAAGTTTATCAGCTTGTAAGAAACATACGAGCGAGAAACCACAGATAACGCATTGCCGATCGTTATCACCGAGAATATAAAGCTCTGGTGATATGACACATTGAACACACGGTTTTACAGACGTACTGTTTCTATCCACTACACGATGCCACGGCCATTTCAGCCTGGCAGGACTGACAGCCGCCTGACGCCGTCCCTCACCCACCCCAGGATGCACGCTTGACCCTTCGCCAGGGCGCGCAGGACTCGGACATCCCGCAGCCACCGCGGCGGTTTCTGCAAGCCCCGCAGCTCGAGGCAAGCTGCCACCATCACCTCCTTCAACGGGCTGCGCGACCGAGGGAACCACTATAAAACAAACCTCTCGATTGTTCTGACTGTCTCAACATCTCCCAAGCCCAGGTGATGCCATCTCCGTTCAGCCAGACCCACCTAATCCCATGAGCCGCCCCCAGCGCCGTCAATCCAACCGCCCGGTGAGGCTGCAGGAACACCCTGACCCACCACGGCTGGTGGCACCAGCCCTCGCCACGGTGCTCCCTCACCAGAAAAGGGGATGTTTCACCATGGCCAGCCCGAACCCGTCCCGAGCCGCTGGCCATGGGAAGCAGTCACCATCCGAACGCTGCTGGCAGCTGGTGTGACGAGCTGGGTTTCACACGGGTGTCACAGACACCCCAGGCAGGGAGGTAATCGGCCACCTCGTCAGACGCTGGCAGAAGGGAGCTGGAGGCTGAACGGGCAGGAGGGCTGAGGGCTGGCTGATGATCCGTACTGAGAAAAAACGAGATTTCCCCCCCAAAGCAGCAGAGGTGGCATCTACAGCCACCCTGGGAGACGGGCTGGCAGCAGCGGGCAGCCCGCTGGCGCAGGGCATCCGTCAGGTAAGAGCATAAACCAGCAGCTCCGTGGCAGAAATCCCACTGGTGTCGGCACCACCCCAGCCCGGGGTCTGACATGCTTTCTGCCGAATGGTTCTGTATTTTCTTGGTTCTTTATTTTCTTGGTGAGAGGCCAGACACACCAGTAACGCTTCGTGAAGCCGTACACTTACTCCGAGAGCAGCAAGTCTAATTACCCTGCCAAGCCTCTCCGCGTTGTTAAGCACCTTCCCTTTAAACTCTGGATAACAAGGGCTCTCCTTCCAAATCCTCGGCGCAGCTCTTGCTTCTCGAGTTGCCATAGCCACAGAGCACCGCGTGCGGGTCCCTCCAGCCTGGGAGCTGGCTCGTGGCATGTCCTCCCGAAGGCACAGAAAGTTCCCGACCCATCGCCGCGGCTGGCCGGGGGCTCCTGCCTCACCACGCTCCTCTCTCCAGATAAACGTGGTGCTTTTTAAAATTATCTTCTGCCCACAAGCGAGACACACACAAAAGCAGCCTTTCTGCTCGTCAACAGTGGGAACTTTCAATAGATCAGGAGCAGAGATATTTTCAGCATGTTTCGAATCAAGTTCAGGAGGACAGCTGGGGGAAGAGGGGAAAACATTCAGGTGTTTGGAGGTTTTCTGGCATTTTGGCAATTTTTCCATCTTCAGTGTACGAATAAAAGGTTTGTTGGGTTTTTTTAGGTTCTGTATTTTTTCCTCCCCAGAAAACTTTCCCCCAAAGAAGAATTAAGTCTGACCAGAACATCAAGGGAAGTTGCTGTTACCTGTTATTGGGAGGTCAGTACTTCATTCATTTCCACACACGTACCAAATACATCTACCCTGGCTATCCAGGTCCTCCAACTGGAAAAAACTCAGAACTCAGAAAAGAAAATAAAAAAATAATATAAATGAATGCAAAAACGCTGAGTGATTTAAACAACCAGGCAGCCAGGGCGTGCAAATGCTGCCGCCTACGTGCAGCCAGCAGCCGTACCCCACGCATCCTCTCCGGGCTCCCGACCCGGCCGTGCAGGGAACACGGCGTCGGGGAGAACCCCATCCTCTTCCTCGCTTGCAACAGCACCCCGAGCCCCACCAAACTCTGCCGCTCGGTGCTACCAGCCTGAGACTTTGCAGGAGATAATTTGATGCTCAAGGCCAACATTAGCAATGCCTGTCTCTCGGCTAATCAGCAGGCAATTAGCTGGAAGAATTCAGGATGAAGCTTCAGCCGAAGAGTAAACCTTCAGCCACTAAATTCCATCCTCAAATAATGAGACTTTATTCTAATTTCACAGTGATAATACTGCATAACATCTCCTCCCCTTATTTACCTCCAGAAAGTAACATGAGCACTGAAAAAAAAAAAATATCCAGCAACCAGCTTTCACCTATTCCTATATCTCAGTCATCATTTAATCTGAGAATTAAGCTCTGTTAATGGACGCAAACCATCCTTTTGAGCACGCAGGCAGTGTTAATATTTGAACAAGCTAACAACAACAACAAAACACAGAGCACTAATACATGCACGGTCATTCTTTCTAACAGGAAGGATTCAGGTTTAATTTTCACAGAATATTAAAACAAATTTTAATTAGAGTATACTAGTGCCTCCCTAATAAGTGCTTGCAAGGGGAACTCCACCGTGCAGAAATACGCTCCGCAGCAGAAGGGGAAAAACTTGCCAATAAGTAGTTTAATCACTGAAGAGCTTTGAGGTGGCTCTTTTTTTTTTCATTGTACCCTTCTCACACTCTGCAAAGAGGTTGTCAGAGATGTTTAGTCATAATCATTTCTCTGGAAAATGAGAAGTGAGCTTGACAAACAGGAGTGAGATTAGAAAAGAGAAGCGAAGGAAAAAAACCTGTCGATATGTGAAAGACATCCTGTTCCTTCCAGTGACCCAAAACGCCAAGGTTTGCTACTTTAAAAAAATAAAAAGGGAACAATCTCCAAGGAACAGCTTGTACGCGACAGACGCCAGCGCTGCCTCCATTGTTTTCCTTTAACAGCTAATGAATCCACTTGTGCGCTTTTGCTATGAAGGAGAATTTAAAAACGAAACAAGAAAAGCAAAGAAGGTTAAATATTAGCTAAAGCATCCCCCTTCCGTAAGCCAGCGATGCTCACGCTGCGCAGGACGGCCCAGCTCAGCCGCACACAACGTTGCCCCGAGACAGCTCCTGGGTTTATCCCGATGAACTTACGGGTACGACTCGCTCATCCTCTGTCCATCCTTCCCAGGCTGTCTCGCAGCTGAGCCCCGCCGACGGCCCGGCACGGCCTGACGCTGCCTGGCACGAGGACGAGCCCGTCCGAGACGGGGACGCCCAGCACCGCCTCGAGGAGTCGGGTCCTGCGCTGCGCAGAGCATCGTTTACTGCCCCTGGGAAAACTGAGATTCCCACCCACCCGCCCTTCTACATCATACGGGGTAACCGGGAAAACAGTTTAAAAATAATCTCGATTTAATCCAATTCTAATTAACAAAGTCTCACCAGGACGGGGCTGGGGGGAAGGAGCAATCACACCAAGTCCTGTGTTGACACAGCCCTGTGATTAGAGGAGTGGTGGTTCTCAAACACACGCAGTGACTGGAGATCTCCCTCTCCTGCGCATCCCCTTCCAAAGCAAGGCCTTGAAGCCGTGTAACAATGGGGAATTAGGGCAAAAATACAATTATTTTGCCAACTACACTCACACAGCTGCTCCTCTAACACCGCTTCTGCTGCCTGAAGCTGCGAAGGGCAACGTGAGCAAACCCAAACCCAGCCCGTGCTGGACCACGGGCAACCGGCACCGTGGCCACAGGGACCCGGCCAGGGCCAGGACCCGGTGTTGGCACGTGCCAACGTTGGCTGTGAGTGACGTGGCACAGCGGCAGGTCCAGCTCTACGGGCCAGGCACAGGCTGCCCTAAATAAAGTGCATCTCCCCCCTCCATCGTACGTACTTGTGACCAGTGCTCTTTTCCATATATTTTTCTCCCCTTGTTTTTCATTCTTCCCACTTTTTACTCACCCGGCCCCCGTATTTACAGCTCACTACACCACAAATCCTTATTTCATGTCAGCCACTGCCCAAGCTGTCCCCACTCCCTGTTTCTCCCAGACAAGTTAATAAGATGGAAGGCTCCCCGGAGGCCTCGAGCCAGCAAACATTATCACTTGGAAGCAAGGCAGAAATACTGACACATCGGAAATGACTTCAAGCCTATTAATTACCCTTTCTTCTCTGGCAGATCTTTGAGAGAGAGCTTGACAAACTGAGAGGCAGGAGAGATCATCCTTGAGCCCCCACCCACATCAACAAAAGCAAAACGCACACCCCCATCAAAGAAAAAAAAAAAACACATTGTTTTGTTATCAATTAATTCATCACAAATTAGCTGAAACAGAGGCTGCCTGCGAGTGACAGACCTGCCCTTCCTCTCCGTGTCCCCAGGGTGGCTGGGAGCCCCGCAGGCACACGGGCACAGCTCCCCTCCGTTGGGAAAGTGGGTCTTAGCTTGGAGCTTCCCATCACTGAACATCAATAATTTCCTTTAACACGATCAAACCTGGTACCCCAGACACACTTTAAAACCTCAGTGAATACCCCATTCTTCCCCTCCCTCAAAATGTACTTTAAAATCCTTGCCGGCATAATTGATCCTAATTATTATAAGCATTAGATATTAAATGCATTCCTACATGCAACATTGCTTCAACTGCGGGCTTTCACCGCAGTCTATTGTATAAATAAATGACTGGATTCCTTGTTCAAGAGCTTCAGATTTGACACTATTAATTCTGATGCAAAGTAGCCACGCAAGTCTAGATAAAGTCACTACCTTCCACTACGGCTTTATTTTTAAGGTGATTTTCATAATTTCTGGTTTAAAAAAAACCTCTACAAAATAACCCGAACAAAAATCTTCAAGCCATTACCTAGAAAACTATCATTAAATCATTTGTTCATTTTTTTATTGCTATCATTGTAATTAAAGAGAATCATATTTCAAAAACGTATCTTCAACAGCACTTATCAAAACCCATCCCCGCAGCCTATCAATTAGTATTACAATAACCTCGCTCCCTTGTTGCCTTTGCTATTAGCATTTTGATTGAATGTCTGTTGAAAAGTGACTGGTAACAGAAGATTGTGCTCAGAAAGTAATGTTTCTTTATTCGCTTTCATTGAAGCTTGTCTAGTTGTCTCCAGTTCCTACTCAAAAGAGACAAGACAGTTCCAAAAGCAGTAATTTTGATGCAGGATTATTTTTTTTTCTTCTCTGCAAGGTGAGATAGATTGGGTTAGGCTGGACACAAATGCTATTAAACCACTTGACAGCGGATCTGGGGTCTGCTGTCGGCTCCGACCTGAACACGCACAAGCTCCCAGCGACGTGTCATGGCCATAACAGCCCATAAACGTGCCCCCGATAAGCTGAGAAAACACAAACCGTAGGTCTTTGCAAATGACCTTTCAAGAGATTTAATAATAATAATAATTAATAATGCATGAACTTCTCAGGGAAGTTTTTGGCTGCATTTATTACTATTAGTACTGAATTTAAAAGGCAACAATTTATTAGATAACCCTTTGCACTCCGGGAACGTATCACTGCAACTTGAAGAGAGTTGAGTTGAATAAAGCCTCTAACGAAGGACAGATCCGTAATGAACATCATTATGGAGGGGAAGTGGATGCATTCAGCAAGCACCATGAATTATAAAGACAAGAGTTCATTAAATCTACTATATTAAAATAAAAATGACCTGCCACGTCAGACAGTTCTATTTACTGATAGTCCCGCTGCTGATGCCCTCCCCGGATAAATCACACTCAGCAGGCACAACCAACGGTTACCCAAAAACATTTCATCTACTCGGACGTGCTGGAAACTCACAACCAACGTTGGGTCACCCTCTAAAAACACCACGATCCTGAGGTTTGCTTTTAGGCCTTCGAGGGGAAAACAAACCAACCCCACAGCTGAGTCACCCTCCTGCTCTCCCCCGACGCGCTCCCTCTGCTTCCAGCACGGCAGTGACGACAGTTAATTAGATTAATAAGCAATTTAGCAGGGAGGAAAGAGAGGGAAATGTTCAGCATCGCTAGGACGGGGCTGGTACCGACCCCTGCTAAAGAACGGCTCTAAGGCAACGCCGGGCTGGGCGAGGGGGGGACCCCGGCTGCAGCAGGCAGAGGGTCCCGCTGTGCTTCCTCCCCTCCCTCAGCCTCCTCCACCCCACCTGCAGCCAGCCCAGCTCCCTGCGAAGGCTTCTCGAAGCCGCTCTCCCCCTCGGCAGCTCCCGTCGCCGCTGGCAGCCAGCCAGGAGCGTGTAACGGTGTCAGGTAGCAATTTCATTTTTAAAATGCTCTTATCAAAGATTTAAGGTGAAAGATAAGAGCGTACTAAATCATCATAAAGGAAACCCTGGATGAGGCACGGTATTTTGCAAATCAAAACAGTTATCGAAATGAAAAGGGTTGAATATAAAAACAAACGGAGCCAGCGCGGAGCAGGGAGACATCGGTCACATTTCAGGTTTTCTTGGCGAGTCTCAGAGCCTGCGAAGAACGGGAGCAGCGACACTTTCACTGTCATTTTAGAACAGAAATAAAACGCCAGGTACGTTTATACGTGAGCACGCACACACACACATCTGTACACAAACCCGCGCTTATTCATACGCCTTTTCATATAGATAGATCTATAAATATAGACACGTATTTTTCATGCCGTTACCCACGGCTGTTGGGTGCTTTTATCAAAGCCATCTGACCTGGAAAGCATCTGTTGTTAATACCACTGTTTTATTATTTATCAAACCCATTTCTTCACAGAATGACTAATTTCATACCTACAGCTGCTCCCCTCCTCCCTCCGCAGCTGCTCCTTCCCCGCGCAGCCGGGCAGGTTACGAGCCCCCCTCCACCTCCCACCGCCGCCGTGCCGCTCCTGAGCCCCCCCGAGCCCCCGCGCTGGGTTCAGAACCAGCACTTGGTGCTCCTGCCCTGCGAGGGACAGAGCAAACGGAGCCGAAGGGCCGGGAGCGAACCTGCGCAGCCCCGCCGGGGCGGGAGGGGGACGGGCTGCTGGTTTGTAAGAAAACAAACCCCACACTGGTGTCATCTGATTTTTTTGTTTTCCTGCAATTGCAGGGAACTTCCAGAGACTGGAGGAAAACAAATGTTTGTACGTCTCCGTGCCCGCAGGACGGAGCTGGAGGGAAGGCAGCCCTCCGCTCCAGGGACGGGCCGGCAGCGAGAGCAGAGACCTGAGCAGAGGGGAAGGGGCTGGCAGAAACGGAGACATCAGCAAAAGCCAAACCCGCCTCCAGCACCTCTGAGCCATTTTAGCTCATCCGAACTTCCTCGGAGCTGACGGGGGAATATTTGTGGCTACAGTGACGCTCACAGCGTATTCTCCTGCCAGTCTTCTCCCGACGGATCCTGCCCCAATTTTGAGCGCGCCGCTGAACACGTGTGTTCACGTGTGACTTGTGCAACAGACGAGGAGGAGGGTTTCCATCGCCAGAGCCTTGCTGTGACCAAAGCCAACCACACACCTCCCAAAGGACTTACACCGGGGCCGGCGGCGGTCCCACTAGGAGTAAACACGGAGAGACGGTGCCACGGTCAACGCAGGAGCCGCGGAGTCAGACCTGGCTCCGCTCACCGCCCCGCGCCCCCCGTCCCCACACCTTCTCGGGGACAACGCAAGGCTTGACTCACTGTGTGCCCACGGAGAGCTCTGCAGCCCCTCGAGGGAGGGCTGTGCTGGGCTAGTAGGGCTGTACTTGCTCGCTCCTGGCCTTCCTCCAACGCGGAGAAATGCGGAAGCCGTTAGCATCGATAGGTGTTTTAAAGTGAAGAACAATCTGCGAATTATTACACCAGTTGAAGGTACTCTTTCTGGTCCAGAAAACACCCAATAAATTAAAAGAAAAAAAAAACCCCACAACCCAGATCTGCCAACCTGCAGTTTTCTGAAAGCAGCTCTTTTTCAACTTACTTTTCTATTGGAACCAGCGAAAAAAGTGCCAGATGTTCTTACTTCAGCTTACATATACAAAAAACATACAGAACAAGCAAAATCACTCCTTGCCAGTATATATTAATCAACTTGATTAAAGAAATCTTCAGTCAAAACTTAATGTTTTGGGAAAACTGCTACCAAGCACAGGTGAGAGGGCTGCAGAGAACCGCGCTGACCGGTGCCCAGCACACAGCAGGCTCCCCGGGAGCACCCACACCCGCAGAGCCTTGCTCCGGCGCGGCACGAAGCCAGAGCTGATCAGAGGAAACCAGAGAGAAGCCAGGAGGATATTTTTCACCTGTGAAACCCTGGGCAGCCTCCCACGCGAAGCCCCTGCCTGCGCTGGCAGGAGGCGAGGGCGGCTCCGCGGGACCTGCCCTGCGACCAGACACAGTGCTCCTGCAGCACACACTTCACACATCTAACCCAGTAATTTTAACAGCTTCTAATTTGCTAATACAAGAGGATTGATTAGGTGGAACGTATCCACGCAAGAGCTGTAAACCGTTAATTGCAGGGTAGCAATGTCTCCACTTACACACCCCGCTGCCAAGCCCTCCGCTGGCAGCAGAGTCACTTGAAGCTTTTGCCTCGCAAAAACGACCCCGGGAGCAATTCCTGCTCCGCGGGCACGAGCGGGGCCTGGCTCAGCCACTTGCTCGAGCATCCCGCGTGTCTGCGTACCTGCGCAGATGCACCCCGCAGCTCGGACCAGCATCCCCCGCCTCAACCACCAACCCTGCGAAATAAACGCCCAGAAAAGCAGAACTGCAGCCGGGGAGGGGCTCAAACAGGAGGCTCGGGGGTAAAAGCCTTCCCTTACGCTACCAGCATTATTTGTGTAACCCATATTTCTGCTGAATCTTGAGATTCTGGGGATAGGGGACATGTTATCTGTTTGTTTAAACAGATCACCGGGAGGCTTTGCATATGGCAATGACCTTGTGGAACTAAAGGCTTCAGCAGCACCCGGGGCTGGGCATGAGTGAGGTGGCAGCTGATGGAGGAGATTTACTCCGGGGACTGCGCTGGGCACGGGGAGGCAAACCAGCCCCTCTTCTGGGACACCAAACGGCTTCACTCACTGTCTCAGCCTCCCCCGGCTGCTGGGAACATCCTCCCCACCCTCAGTAAAAGCGCTCTAAAAGCCTTATTATCAAAACCAGCAGATATAAAAAAAAAAATACAAAGCACCCCGCAATGCGTATGTGTGGGGACTCACCCAGTCTGCTCTGCGATCCACTGGGAGGAGAAAATAACCCCCCAGGGAGGGAAAGCTGCGCAGTGCATCTCAGTATTCTCCTATCACATTTTTGGGCACGGGCGTGCTGTGAGTAGCTGCCTGTTTTCTCAAGGTCACCACGCTGATTTTAATTCTGCTCGTTGTATTAAGACTGCCCGTCTATGTAAATGTTGCATTTTGTTCTCCTCCTGTTCCTGGCCTTTCCTCAATTAACATTTTCAAATAGTCCCACAAGACTTGGAGCACTACCTGCTAATCACTTCGCTCCTCCGTTCCGGGAAGCAAAAGGGTTTGGGTTTCATCAGCTGAGTAGATTCATAAGCAAGAACTTATTCAAGGCGTTTAGGGCTTCTTTCCATTCACAGATCATCAGGATTTTTGCTAATTTATCTGTCACTCAAACCGGCTGCTCAGCAGTGACAATAACGATGGCAAACCGAAGTCATATTAAAATGACCTCGCTGTATTCTCAAGGCAGCTTCAGCTGGGAAGAGTCCGTTGTCTAACACAAGCGCCGTTCCCGGCAGAGCTCACGCACACCGACTGCCTGCGAGTGCAACTGAATCATCATCATCATTTTTAAAAAGTCCTTAAATATTTGCCCAACTCTTGCTTTATGTTTCCTGAAGAACCTTTCAGAGATGAGAAAGGCTCCTCTGATTTACTTTGCACTCTCCAATACGACTGCAGTCTAATTGCATTAAGTTATTGATACCGTTCAGGACTAAGTGAATGGGAAGATTTTTCTTTTTAAGACAGCGACTGGTAACTGCAGTTCCACAGGATGGAAACGCCCAGGTTCCTGCTCATGGTCCTGCGTACCTCTTGCCCTGGCCACCACGCAGATACCTTCTGCGAGACCAGCGCTGCCATCTCCCACCTTTCTGCATCTCGGCTTTCCCATCCGAGGCACCTGGAGAGCAGCCTCTGGGGACCTGTGAAGCCATCACTTATTGCATCCCCGTCATTTCAGAAAGCTTAACTGATATTTAGAACCATAGAATCGTTTTGGTTGGAAAAAACCTTCAAGATCATCGAGTCCAGCCGTTAACCCAGCACTGCCAAGGCCACCACTAACCCATGGCCCTCAGCACCACATCTACACGGCTTTTAAATCCCCCCAGGGATGGGGACTCTACCACTGCCCTGGGCAGCCTGTGCCAGCGCTTGACAACCCTTTTGGGGAAGAAATTGTCCCTGATCTCCAATCTAAACCTCCCCTGGGGCAACTTGAGGCTGTTCCCTCTTATCCTATCACTTGTTACCTGGGAGAAGAGACCGACCCCCATCGCTACACCCTCCTTTCAGGCAGTTGTAGAGAGCGAGAAGGTCTCCCCTCAGCCTCCTTTTTTCCAGGCTAAACACCCCCAGGTCCCTCAGCCGCTCCTCATAACAATTTGAGAAGCTATTTAACATCTCCTGCATACAGGTGCCACAGAAAACGCGACATTTCCTCCTGCTCGCCTCTCCCTTCCTGCAGGTTTCACGCTCTGGCTGCGATCCTCCCCTCCTGCCGCCGTTCCCACCACGGCACGAGAGCAGGACGTGTCCTCCCGTGTTCGTTAACGCCCGACACCCCCTTTGCAGAGGGGTCGGTGACCCCGACTTGTTACTACCTGCATTAAAGCTAATCGAAAGGAGGCCGGATAAATTACGAAGGTCAAAAAGGCCTGGCTGTGTAGGGCTCTCCCTCCGGGGAGAGGGAATTAAATAATTTGCTTACACGTTAGCTACGAAGACAAGATACAGATGAGTTTAACAAACCTACTGGCCTTTACAATATATTTTTAAGCTGATGTTTACCTTAAAGTCTGATTGTGTAACTGGAAACTTCCAAATTGCTGGGCTGCGTTTGCAACCTTTACTGGAGGTTGGTGGGATTTTTTTTTCTTATTATTATTGCATTTGTTTGTTAAACAAGAAAATAAAAATGTCAGGCCATCTCTGGAGTGCTGCTGGCACGCCGAGGCTCTCCCCTCCTTCCGAGGACGCATTCGCACACGTCTATCCCTCCGGCGCGGCCCGGCCAGCGCAGCTGTTCGCTCCTTCTCCTCCTCTGGATGGGATTTTCATTACTGGTATAAAATTAAGCAATAAGGTATGACAGACAGTGCGGAGCTGGGCAATTATTCCAAGCCTCAGGTGGCGTTCTCCGGCACGAGGCCGGGGGCAGAACGGCTGTAACCACCCGAGACGCTCAATAATCGCCCTGAAAAGCGTGGCCAGGAGCCTGATTCGCTGCTCTGAAACGGAGCCTGCTGGGACGCGGGGCTCACACCGGCTTCAACGCGTTTATTTTTACACCTCACGTAAGGTGCCCTGCTGCAGCAGCAATAGGCGCTGGCCAGGAAATTAAAAGACAAGGAAGACAGGTCCAAGAATTGGCAGCTTTTCTGGTTTGTTTTGTGTTTATTAGCACCGAAGTAGGGAGCAGCAAGTCTGCCGAGCCCGGGGCCACCGCACGAGAGCCACCACCCAGGCCCAGGGTCCCCATCCCCTGGCCCAGAGGCTACAGGGGAGAAACTGATGCCAAATGGGAAACTGGTGGGACGTGGCCACCCGGCCCCGAAGCCACGAGCCCCCTCCCCGTGCTCCACCCAGCAGCCGCAGCCATCCCACCTCCCAGCCCGGTTCTGCCCGGGAGGGAGGTGAACTCGCGGCACGGAGCAGGGAGATGTGAATATCGCTGTTCAGCGCCGCAGCCGTTAATGTGTTTTACGACATGAATATTTATAAGTGAGGATGTAATATTAAAACCACGCACATATGAAATATTAATATGGCACATGTCATAGCTGCAATCTAAACAGATAGGTATGACTGATGGTATTATCGCTCAGCCATCACCACTTTCACTGATAGGTCTGTAAATGGTAAATAATATTAACTAATGAATCTTCACAGCCCTCATGTGAAGCTATAAAGCAAATACTTGCTTAAAAATCACTCTCAAAACTGCTGTCTGCAGCTCCTCCTCCCTCCGATCCGCTGTGCCTTGGCAGAAGATAAACACGCCGTATCTCCAGGCACCGAGGGCTCGGGTCTCTGCAAACCCCAGGGCCCGGGGATGAACGTCACCGGCCGGGGACCAGCGAGGCTGAGCCGCTTCCCTCCAAACAACCGCGCTCTCTGGAGCCCCGTTTATGAAGTGACACAGCTGACAAGGGAATAAAAGCCCATCTCATCCAGGAAAGCAATAACAATAACACCACCTCCATTTATATCCTATGTCACACTTTTCATCCAAAGCCCTTAAAGCACTTTATGCTCTAAAAAAATACCCACACTGTGTTTTGTGGATGTTTTTCCAGAAACCTACGGGTCACACCTGGCCAAACAGCAGCAAAACTACGTGAGCAGGAGAAAGGTTCCCCCCGAGCCATCCTCAAAACGCCCCGTACTATCGCCAGACTGCTGCCAAGAAAAAAGCTAGGCTGAAAATGACCAAATTAGGCAATTATTTCTATATATTTTAAATCCTCTTTACTCAAAACTGCCTGGGAATGCATTTTTAAACGCACACGACCTTGCCTTACTTGAGGGAGATGGCGATAAACAAATAATTGCAGCGGCTCTTAATTATATTTATATCTCATCTATAAAAACGTCAGTTATAACTTCAGAGGTCAACTACAAACCTGAGGTTTTGGCAGGCGGACAGAACACAAAAGGCTGTTTTTCTCCCAAGCCAAGCACCATCCTTCGCCGAGGCGCAGCCGGTGTCTCACCAACAGCGTCGCTCCTGTCTCTTCCAATGAACACAACGCTTACACCAGCTGCTGCCACCTGGGCAATTACTTTCATAGACTGAAATCTGCTGGACGGGGCCAGCGCAAACACGAGGCGCGACCCTCCCGCCCCTCCCCAAGGACACAGCACCCCGCGGCCTCGCTGGCACGAGGCGCACAAACCTTCCCGTGTGAATTCTGTGGTTTTAGATCAAACCCAGACCCCGGGCACCCCAGTCCCATGGGGCTGCAGAGCTCCTGCATGCCCACGAGAAGGCCGCTGTGATGCCATGCGGGGATGTCCGACTCGAGGGCATGGTGGGCAGCCCCTAGGGGCTGCGGGGGCTCAGACAGCCCCCCGGGGAGCTGCCGGCTCAGCCCAGCTTCCCACCCTGAGCCGAAGGGCCGCTGACCTGCGATGCACCCACGGAGGTGCCACCCAGCCCCTGCCCGAGGCACCCTCACCCTCCTCGCAGGCACGGGGATCAACAACTGCAAAAATCCAGGTAATTTTAAAGCTCTGCCACGCTCGACGCCTGTCTTTTGGAGATGTTTTAACCCCTACACACAGGATATTGTTCACATCACACAGCCAGCCTGCCTTTCTTTAATTCTGTTTAGTTTTAAGATTAAAGCAGCCCAAATCACATGCTGTCACTTCCCTCCTCTCTCCCCTGCCATTCCTAACTCTGAAGTTAACTGAGATGAAAATAACTCTGGGGACTGTATGGCTCTGAAAAACACACAGCGTTACATTCAACACCGGCAATTACAGCTGGGGGGACTCAATCACTCAAAATCCTTATTTGCCTTTTTGCCCCTGGGAAGGGCTCAGCCCGCTCCCACACCACCCAGCTCAGGCACTCTCCTCTAACCCTCCCTGCCTCCTCTTATGGCGCTTCTTCTCAGCTCGGATGGACAGAGCAAACAACCCTCCCGCTGCCGGGTTTGGGGATCACCCCCACGGGCAAGCACAAGGGCAAGGCACCCGCCCCGGCTGCCCGACACGCTCGGCAGCATTTTGGTATGCTGGCTGGAGCTCCCTCTGTAACGAAGTCAGAAGGACATCATCATCGTGCCAGGCTCCCTCCACCCCCAAAGATCAATAACTAATGCTGAACTCCAGATTTTATCTGTGCTTTCCAAGGGTAACAAAATAACACCACCCTCTTTTTTTTTTTTTTTTCTTTCCAATTACTCAATCCTTTCAAGATTGACCCAGTAATTTTCAGCTCTATGAAATTTCAGGCAGTGAAGAAAGTGATCTTCCAGAGCGCCTGGAGAACTTCTGTGTGTGGTTTTACTTCTTGTACAGAAGTGCAGCACAGGGCACAGAAACAGAGGACTACCAGCACTTTCTTTCTAAAAAGAAACAACATCTTAACTAAGCTGATGCAGAGATATTTGCCTTCCAAGTGCCAGTTCACTGCGTGCCCACTACAAGTGGCCAAGCCAGAAAGAGAACCCTTGCAAGAAGGGGGTCACTGCACCCCAGTGAAGCTCCTACTGATTGTTTTAGCTACAACACTCCAAAAATGAGCCACTCCTTCCATTAAATACTCACAGATTTTGTAGCCTGCCGTTAACACAGCCAGACAGCCAGGAAACACAATAGCTCTGGGCCTTTTTTTCCTTACAAAACACCCAGGAATAGTTGGGCGTTAAAAAAAAGAAAAAGACACCAGCAGAGGCAACACCATGGTTAGCTCAATGGCACTTTAGTGTTATAAAAGTTACGTGCTCCCTCGCCAAGGCATTAGGTTTTATTTTGGGTGGGGTTTTCAAGCCTTCCCAAGGTATTAACGACACTGTTCAACGATGAGCAGCTTTTAAAATCCCTCTTCCTATGCCTGCTTCAATCTGTGTGTTTCAACTAACTAATCGATGCTGGCCCGGTGCCACGCGTGCAGGCGAGTCACACGCTACCCGGGTACACGCGCACGAGTAACACACACGTGCCAGAACTATGTCAACAAATATTCTCAATTTGCTTGCAAGGAAATTTATCTCACCTTCCAGCAATAGGGACTGAATTTTAATACTTTTTTCCCTTGCCTACGCTGATTATTCCAGGCACAGGCTAACCACAGCAAACCACAGCGGATATTTTACCTGCCATTTCTCCTTCCCTTTGCTAATTTGAAGATACAGATTGCAGCCCGCAAGTGGTGTTAAGAATTGCCATTAACACTGTTGCTGCACGCTGCTGCATTTTAAACACATTTCCAATGCAATCAGAGTGTCACAATTTGTAAAATCTGGGGTGATTTTATAAATGATCGATGCAGCAGAGCTTGCTTCATCACGTCAGCCCACCGGACAGTTTATTAGCCTGATTAGTGGCAGCTCCCTGTACAGAGAAGGAAAAAATGTCAGAAAAGACTGGATAAATTCAAGCGTGAAGATGAAGATGACTCTCTACTCTGCCTTTTACACTTGTTTCTTCCTTTCACCTGTACTTGGCAGGGGTAAAGCCCTTTGTGGAAAACCCAAACGGTTTCATGGCAGCTAAGGTGCCCCTTACACCTGCAGCCCTCAGCTCCGGCAGTTACAGACCTCCTCTCCAGATAAGACAGTGGAAAGATGCTTCTGAAAGAGGAACCATCCTCTGGGGCTCATCGCTCAGGTCCACACCTGATAGCAGGGCCCCCAGTGCGCTGCTCCAGCTGCCCCTGAGAGCACAGAAAAGCTGCACAGGAGCTGCGAGAGCAGAGCTGAGTGCTCACAGAGCACAAACCCCAACGCCTCCCGGTGCCCTCGCGCCTCGGGAAGTGCTGACAGCAGCACAGAGCCACCGGTGGGGACAGAGGAGGGAGGGATCACCTTGAGGTACTGGGGAAGAGACGAGCGTCTTGCTCGCAGGAAGCAAAGGAAGGACTGACACACTGCTGCTCTATTTTTAACGTCCCTGCAGAGTCTCCTGCCTGCCCTGGCAGTGGAGCCCAGCCAAGGCAGGCACAAGCTGTCAAAGAGACCCCCAGTGAGTTTGGTGGGCAGGAACAGAGCTCGCTGCAGAACAGCCAAGAGCCTCAGTGGGAACAAAACTCCAGGATTTAGGACATCTCAGGCAAATGGAGATTTTCCCCCCCTCTCTGGAGCAGAGCCCTTATCCAGGGATGAGGCAGCTGCTGGGGCCACCCAGCCCAGCCGATGGGCCGCAGTCGTGCTGCAGGACAGGCTGACGTCCCTGGGACAAGCTGTCTGCGTGGAGCCCTCTGTGCCTGAAAAACCATCATGCCCCGACCAGACAAATCATCTCTAGTAAGAAAATCCAGATGACGTGTGGCATTACAAGCCAAACAGCCCTTCCTCTGCAACAGCTGCAGGACCCAGGGACCCGTCTCAAACACCAGTGGCTCCGCTGATCTCCCACCGCTGGCTCATCGTGCTGACACTGGTTTTTGGCTGTGCTCACCAGCAGAAGCTGTCACAGAAGGTGGTGTCGGAGCTCCCGTTCTCTCTTACCTCTATGCCTGTTGGTCGTCTTGTCAAACATAAGCATGGCGTCCTCCACCTGCAAGACACAAGAGGGGAGATGCTTTAACACACCGGCTGCACGGCTTGCAAAGGCACAACATGCGGACTGGGAAGGGGAGACAGAGGCAGGAGCAGCCTCAGCTCAGGTGCAAACGATGCCTCGGATCCCCTGGCTTTTGCTCGGAGCCAGCTCTTCCCTTTGGAAATCTGCTGCTTTCAACCCCCGTCCTGGCTGACACTGGATCCTAAAGCAGAAAAGTGAACATTAAAAGTTCTGTTGCCCTAAAAAGCTGAATATCTAAGGAGCTCTTCCACCTCTCATCAGTCCCTGCCCACGCCTCATCTCAGCTTTCTTCCCTTTTGTAGGGAGATAAGGAAGGGCCAAGAGAGGAGTCGTGGATGCAAACCAAGCCCATGACTTCTCCAGATTAGAGTCACTGTCTTGGCTGAGGATTAGGAGGTTTCAAGAAGTATGAGCAGGGTAAAATCTGGTCAGCCAAGAAAGGTATTCAGAGGTTTTCAAAAGGCCTTTTGAAAAGCTAGAGGAAAGAGGGGAGAGGGAGGAGGGAGCAAGTTTAATTCGCATCAGGTTTGGCATTTCCACTTCAGAAGAGAGATGACTGATGAAATGTATTGAAGTGCAACCAAATTGCTTTCAACTTTCATTACTATTTGCATGATTTATTCCACCTCCATTTAATCTGTGCAGCCACACCTAAAATTTTACACTTATTTTAGAAGGATGGTGTGCTGGGGTTTATTTTCCAGCATTATCACACTTTAAACTGTTGCTCAGAGGCTGCAGGAGCTGGGGCTAGTCGGTGCTGCACACCCCAGGGAACTCCCAGAGCAATCTTTTTGAAAAGAAATTACAGACTTGCTATTCCCCATTTTAAACCAGAGGCTGATGAAAACCTGGATCACCGCTAAATTGCGGCAGACGTTGAGGGAAGGGAGAAGTTCTTTAAAGAAAAGGTTTTATTCTTTAAAGGACTGCACTGGTTATCTGTTGGGGTGGGTTTTGGGGGTTTTTATTTGATTGTTTGGGGTTTTTTTAGGGTTTTTTCCCCAGTAATGTTTATGATGCTTCCACGTTCTTATATTCTGGCTTTCTACAAATCATTTATTTTAGGCAAGAGACTTACAACACAGTTACGTGCTCTCTTCACCTTACACAGTGCTTGTGTTGCCTTACCCTGATCCTGGAATTACAGGAGGATTTGAAAGCTCCCACCTGGATAAAATTCATGGTTCAGTTTGACTGTAGTCCCCTCACGCAGGGGAGCACACACCCACCCTGCTTCCGTGCAGAATTACAACCTGTCTTGGCTGGGCAGAGACGTGTTTGGGGAAGGTGGTAAAAACACAGCTTGAACCTGTCTTAACTACTGGACTGAAATACGTTCCAGGATATAGTAAAAAAAAAAATACAGTGCAGTAAAACCTTACGCTATGCCTAAACTCATCTAAAAACCTGCCCTGGGTTAACTTATTCTCAACTTTTTCAGTCCCAGTGGTTTGCAAAATGTGTTAGCAACGGCCCGAGATGCAGGAGAATAGCGTGACTTGATACCCATCTTGAATGAGACCTAAAGGTGCTGATGCACTGAAAAATCCAAACCCCATTAAGCCCAGAGCCATTCGTCCTGCTGTCTGTCTTTACTGCAAGGAAGAAAACTCACAAGTATGTGTAATATCGGAAGGCAGATAAGGACAGAGCCCCCCTTCACCCCACCACCACTGCTTATCTCTGCTCCAGGGTTACGTTTGCCCAGCAATCTTTATTTTTCATTCTCAGAGGTCTTGGCCTCCCTGGAACCAGAAATTACTTGCTGCACCTCATGCTGTTTCCTCGAGCATCGCCACCTCCTCGGCCGCGGTCCACGCGAGCGTGCTGACCACCCTTCCGTCCCCACGCCAGCCGCTGTCGCAGAAGTTTTAACATGCAACTCTCCCTGCGTAGCTTCTTTGCCTCAAATCCCATCCTAGAGCCCAGAGAAGTCCCCCTCACTGCGGGTCTGAACCTCTCGGGCAGCCTCATCCTGCTCCCCCAAGTGCTGCCAGGACAGCGAAGGGACAGGCCCTGGCACGGGAGGGTCAGGGGGCCCTGGGTCCAGCTCCCAGCCATGCCGGGGGTCTGCTCTTTGGGTCGCCTCTCCCACCAGATACGCGTCCCCTGGGCAAACAACGCTGTGTGTCATCTGTACCAGGGCCCCGCTTCGCTGGAATGATGATCTTGGCAGAGAACTTCTTTATGCAAATAAATCCTTATTAGCAGTAACAAACGCAGCCTGCATGGGCTGATCCAGGAGGTTTCCATCGTGCTGGCTGGGGCCCCGGGGAGCACGGACACCCCGGCGGTGGGTGCTCCATCCCTCCAAGCAGTGGTACCTACGTCTGGGATGAGAACGGGGCACGCAGGTACCTACAAAAGGGTCAGCCCCGCCAGTTCAAACCTGAAAACCTGCAAGGGGGCAAGCGGCTCTGCAGCAGAGTTTCAGCTGTGGACCAAGAAAAAATAATCAGTGGGGTGTTCTTTAAGCCAGCTGGTGCCCTTTCAACAGCGTCTAATTGGTTATCTTTTCTGTTTCCGAAGGTCAGAACATTTTATCTCCGTCTCTGCCCTTTCTGGGTTTACCCCACCCTGCGTTATTTTTTAGGGCAGCCATTGTAACAGAAGAATAGCCTCTTTCCTCCATAGTCCGGTGACACAATGAGACTTCTTGAAACCTCCTGAATAGATAAAGTGCAACGGCAAAAGGAAAATTCTATTAACGCTTTGCAAAATAAAACATCTAAGAGCCGGTTAGACAAGCAAGAGAAGAAAATCAATATGGAGAGGGCAGCGCGCTTAGAAAAACTTTTCACCAGTTGCAAAAAGGTGGCGAGGGTATGGGAGGGAGGGGGAGAAAGAAACTTATTAATTCAGAAAACCCATCAATGGTATGGAAATCTGGCAGAACAGCAAGAACTGAAACTAGAAGAATTTGAATATACAAAGGGCTGAATAGAATGAGCAAACCACGCTGCCTCACACACACAGCCCGTTTCTCACGGTTCTCTGTGAATCAAACACAAGCGGCTTGTTCAAGTTTTCATCAAGGAGAAATAAGGGACACAGTCAAGGTAACCGGCAGTAAACCCTGTAGTAAGCAAATTGATCCCTGTTTCAGGGGAAGTGAAAAAAAACCCAACCCACAGATGAAACTCGAGGAGATTCAGTAGCTGTGACTGTCCAAGAGTTAACCCTCTCGTCCAGCCCGAGGCTCCCTTGCTGGCCCAGCATTTTAAAGATGCTCCAACAGCAAGTTTTCCAGGTCTCAACTCAAAACACACAACTAGCACCTTGCTTACAAAAGAGGAGAAACTTTTCTCCAGGGGCAGAAACAGGACTGGAAGGTGCAATCGCCATCCCCAAGCCTTGGCGGGGGCACACCCAGGACTGATCACCACCACGCTCCATCACGGCTCAATAGAGAGGCTTAAAGGAGCTGATGAAACTCAACTAATTATCAGCATCAAATGAGAGTGTATTACAAAGTGAACAGCCTTAGCACTTAAGGTAAATAAAAAAAGAAGACAAAAAGACCTGCCAGATAATACCAGCTACAAATGGACACTTAAGCCCAACAGACTTCTCCTCTGTCCCAGCATACCCCATACATATTTCCAATTTAGACCCAGTTTCTTATATAAAGCCTAACTAATGGGCTTTAGTTTATTTAACTTTTTTTTTTCCAACCCACTTGGGGCTCTGAGAAAAGGAAGAGCTGTATCACTGCTTTAATCACTGCCTGGAAGGAGGGAGAGGGGAGAACAGGAGGAAAGAAAAACCTGGAGGAGCCAAAGGCTTTAATAATCCTAACAGTTCCCAGGGTTATTTAAAATATGCCCAGCCAGTTCACAAAAGGCTCCACAGAGATAAATGTATTTGATTTTCTTCCACTTTAATGGAGGCATACATTTAAAGCAACAAAACCAGGGTGACCTAAATAAAATGACTATTAATTGTACTCAGAAAGGCTCTGAATTTAATGCAACTGATCCAGCCCGGCACAAGAACACACAATATTCTCCAAATTCTTTTTCCCATTTGAATCAAGTTTGCCCACTGAGTAAAACCTCCACAGGGAAACTACCCACTTCCATAACCATACCAAAGGGACCCACAGCAGTCTTTATGCCTCACACTCCTCCTCATCCACCCCGGGGAAGTTTTTCCCAATCCAAAAACTGAGTTTCCAACACATCCAGCACCGACGGGGACGGGGGGGCTGTTTATTTCCAACGCTCCCGAGCAGATTTGGTGCTACATTCTCCACCCCTTCAAGGGAAAGGAGAATCAGGGCAGACAAATGAAATAACGCACAGCAATCGAACGCTGTGGCATTTCACACCGGGTCCTAGGAGACAAGACATTACAGAGGGATGACATTCAGCTACGCACAGCTGGGCTGTGTTTCCACCCGCTCCGATCCCCGACTTATAAACTTTACAGGTCTATCACTTCTGCTGCTCTCCCAAGAAAAGTATGCTGGATATTCTGGTCTAATTCCTCAAATTATTCATACACACTGCACAACTCCTCCAATATTTTGCTTTCTGAAGCAGAAAAACCTCTTAGCTGCTAGTAAACTGTCAGGTGCCATTATTTTAAATGCGCATGTGAAATCTAAGCGCCAGCGACGCGCTTCTGCACATCTACAGCCTCCCCCCATATAAATTAAGACGATGCATATCGTGTGCCAGGCAGTTAGAAAAAACGGTCCCCCCACACCAGGCCTCTGGGTTTGATTACAACGGAATTAAACAAAGAAACAAATACTTCAACCTTCTCCCCTCGTTCTGCCAAGCATGCCCCACCTCGCGTCCGAAGGCACCTGAAGCACACTCACCCATTGCCACAAGGCTGGGCCCCTCCCCACCTTGGCCAGCACCATGTCCTAGCACAGATGACCACGCTGGACCACAGGCTCCTGTCCCAGAGTGTGGCTGGTCCCCGTCCCACCGCCCCACCACACTCAAGGGCTCCGCTCACCCTCGCGGCCGCTGCGTTGGCCAACGCACCAGGGAGCAAAACAGAGACCTCCAGGGCTGAAAGCACGAGCCGCTACAGCCTCGCTGGGTACCCCCGGCTGCGTGCTGAGAGCCTCCCACCCTCCATGGGTTGGGCACCATGCGTGTCGTGCTCCCTGGGGGGCTGGAAACCCATGGTGTGGTCCCTCGCTGAGCAGCGACGACTTCCCAACTGAGAGCTGACAGATTATGCACCACGATAATAATCAATGCCTTACTGTGCAAGAACAAATTCCAGCGCTAGCAATTTTTTCCCCCCAGCAGTCAAGTCTTTAAAAAGTCTTCTTCAGCAATTATAGCTAATAAAACCACGATTTTATTCAACACACACATATCATTGTAACTAATTTTGCTCCATCAGGGCTGAAATTAAAACAGGCATTCAATCACGCTAATCTCAGGGCTTGCTCGCCAGCCGTGACATGGCAAAGAGCATCCCAAATGCTTGCCAAAAGGCACAGCGGCTACTCTTGGACTTCAAAATGCTCCTGCAAACACCCAACACATTACTCAACGCTTACTCTACCAAGGGGGATGTAAGAATGACTAATGCTCTCCAGAAAAAACAGCTTTCCGCAGCAGGACAAATCAAAGATGACTCCACAGACGATTTCTCATTAATTCCTTCTCTGGCATTAATAATATGAAGCATTGATGAAAGCAAGGCTCTTCGCCACTCTCAGCTCAAGTTATAAACTATATGGGGACTCTTGGAGTTTGCCTTTGACCTGCTGTCTTGGCCGAGAACTTCCCTGGTCCCCACCAGATTTCCAGCACACATAAGCCAACACCAAAGAGGGGGAAGACAAGGCTCTTGCAAAGAAAACCCACAAAATAACTCTGAAACATAAAGACAGTTCTTCCTTCAGCATCAGGGGCTGCTGTACCACTGCAGGACCAGCAGCAGAGAAGGCAGGGAAAGCAGGAAGGAAAAGCAGCAAGGCCAGTAAGATGGTGTAAGGCCAGCTTGGGCTGGTAACAACCTCCACCCAGCAGAACAGTTGGCATTGTATGAACCCCAGGGACACTTCTCCAGAAGGTACAATACACCTGCACGGCCAGGATCACCACCGGAGAGGTGTAGGGTCCCTGCAAGAAAAAGGGACGCAGAACAAACCGCTCTAGGAGGATTAACAGCTCATCATTCATCCAGGCACCAGCAGCTCCTCTCTCCAGACGAGGTGGCCCTCACCTCCCAGTTACCTGTAACGGGGCGCTTCAGGGACGCCTTTCACAAGGGACATCAAGCTGGAAACAACAGCGACGCAGAGCCAGCAGGACCATCCCAGTGCTACCCTCCCCTGGGCCGTGGGGCGTGTAGGTGTTTGCCGTGCTTTTACAGAGCCAGAAGAGCCTGCCTCCATCAGAGCAAAGCAAGCTTGGGCTGGGGCTGAGCTCCGCAATCAAGTCCTGCAGCCAGGTCTAATTGCCCAGAACAATTCGTGCCCGCCAGCGCACAGGCAGCTGTCCTCTGGGTCTCCTTAGCTTGATGGGAAAATAGGTTCCAGTGCTGCATTTCTGAAACGGAGTAAGAAAGTCAGAGGAGCCGAAACAAGACCGCATCTCGGAGAGCTCGCGGGAGCCAGCGAGACGTCCCCGATCCTCCTGCCCTTCTCCTAATAATAACCTGGCAGCTCAGTGCTCCGAGATCCCGATGGAAAAGGGTACAGAGGGCACACACGACCACCCTGCAGCAAGAACCAGAGACTCGACTCCACACAGTCACTAGCAACACACACAAGCCCCAGAGGATGGGCTGAGAACAACTTGGGGAGGTTCAGGTTGGCCATTAGGAAGCATTTCTTCTCAGCAAGGGTCATTAGCCATTGGAAGGGGCTGCCCAGGGAGGAGGGGGAGTCACCATCTCTGGAGGGGTTTAAGAAAAGACTGGACATGGCACTTAGTGCCATGGTCTAGTTGCCATGGTGGTGTCAGGGCAATGGTTGGACTCGGTGATCCCAGAGGGCTCTTCCAACCTGGTTGATTCTGTGATTCTGTCCCCGAGAGCTGCTGTGGAGGACGGGGACGTGGGGACAGCAGTGGGAGGACCCCACGCCCCAGGGCATGGCTCCTGCCGCAGAGCTGCTCCCCGCTCTCCTCTCCAGTGTTTCAGATGTCCACCGCCACACAGTCACATCCCATCCTAGACAAGCTGCTCTCTTTAAAAAAAGCACAAGCTCACCTAACAAAGGACAGAACGCAGACACCCACGCGGGTTTCTGGAAGCAGACTGATCTAACGCCACACGTGTTTACACGAAGCTGTAGTATTTAGTTAACAAAATGTATTTGTGAATCAGAGCAGCACCTCCATCACTGTTACAACAACACTCCAATCTGCATTTCTGCCAGAAATCGGTGCCACAGGAATTTCTTCTGTGATCAAAGTTGGTCCGTGCTACAGTATGAGACAAGGAGCGATTGATAACTTTAAAATATACGTCAACAGCTAGAAACACTTCAGTAGGGGTTAAAAAGCAAGAGAAGGAGCATATTCTGCTCTCGTTCAATCTGAAGCCAGTGTTAAATCACAGAGCTCCCACCACCGCCCTGCGCTGGAGAGGCAAGAACAGAATCTGGCTCAAAACATCTGCTGGAGAGCCTCCAGACTCCCTCACAAACATTTAATTCACCCTGCCTCAAAACATCTTTGCGTTTTACCCATCTAACAGCCAAGGAAGAGGGTGGGACTAGAGGGGAAATTAAGCTACAGGGATTTTAAGTGGCCCGTATGTGGCCCCAGAGCCAACCACCATCCTGGAAATCCTTGCCTCCGGTTCCCTGCCGGCATCAGCTCCATCTCCCACATGCACCCTCGTCTATCTATTTATTCAAGACGTCCTGTCTCCCTGTACACGTGCACACCCGTATGCACACATCGTGCATGATTTTCTACAAATTTCCCCAACAACTGAGTAACTTTTGCTAAGTGTTTCCTTGCAAGATCCACAAACGAACGAAGAGCCTGAGCTCCATCCGTCCCGCCCTGTCCCCTCACCAGCTGCCCGAAGGAGTTATCACCAGATGAAAACATAAGACAAACACACACAAAGTGTACTTTTAAATGCACGCACAGTAATTTTAAAATACTCCTTTTGGCGCTCACACAGGAGCCGTCAGGGTTTACGTGTTTAAGTTTCTGCCACTGAAAGGCAGGAGAACTTTTGCTCTTCCAAAAGCAAACGCTGAGGGCTCCGTACAGCCACATCACTCGAAATGAAGCTTAAATCTATCAAACATCACAGAAGTCAGGGCATAACCACAAGACCCGACAACACTAAAGTCCACCTCAGCTCCTTTACTCGACGAGGTGCTCTCAGGCCGGGTCTCCCCACGCAGTGCAAGGCCCCACGGGTGCCACCGGGCAGGGACAGGGCCGCTCTCCTCCACGCTGGCACCACGGGGCGATGCCACCACGGGGACACCGGGCGAGCGTTGCTCCTTCAGCACTCCAGCGAGCCAGGTGCGAGGCGGTTTGTGATTTTACTTTCACGGAACATTAGCTGCCGTCAGCAGAAATAATTCTTCCTCCCTTCACGGTGCTCGTTTGCATGTTAGCACTGCGAAGTTGCAATCTGTTTTCCTTTCCAAGCGACACTGAAGAGGTGCTGCCCGTCAGGCCTGGCCGCCGCAGGGTTTGGGTACGACGAGACGGGTCCAGGCAGGGGAGACGCTGCTCCCACGAACACGTGTGTGCACACAGACAGCCGACGTGCATCCCCCTGCGCTCCTGATGGGCTGAGTAATACCACTACCTGAAAAGCCAACAAATTTAAACCTCTGTCCTCCTTTCTGGGCTGCAGCAGAAGGGACACTGTAATTTCATTTAATTACAACCTCTGCCTATCTCTGCTTGCTCTGCTGCAGCCACAGGATGCAGCTCCCAGGCCAGGAGGGCACAAGGTCCTTTACATATAAGAAACTCAGGTTTTACAGCTGCGGAGCCAGTTAAAGCCCACGCTGGCTTGGACCCGGACCCCTCCAAGTGCCACCCTCCTGCTCGAGTGCCCCACAGCCCCCCTGCCCATCCCAGCACCTCACTGCGACGCTCTTGCAGGCCCTTGGTTGAAGCGTGCTACACACAGGGTAAAACCTCGTCTCTCCCAACCCAGCATTTTCCCTATTCACGCATCACCACAACACGAGCAGCGGGTTTGTTTACTACAAACAAACATGCCAAATAACGTGATGCAGAGAGACCATTAAAAGCCACACGTCGAGAGGAGCACCAGAAACCACCTCTCTGAACACCAAAGTACAACACATCGGACTCCGAATCACACACTGACCATTTCAGGAACAACCCCCAATAAATGGAACCTGCTATAAAGTGTGGCTCAACTCCAAGCACACGGTTAAGTCCACTTAAGTCCTTCCAAGATGTGGTTTCTGAAGAAAACAGCGGCACTTTCACATTTTCCTTTTAAGCACTTTCTGAAGCCAAGACCTAAGGGACTCACTGGTCAGCACACCACGACTCGCTGCGTCCCTGTGTTATCACGTTGCTCTGAGCAGAAAAGAAGTTCCTGTTCACCCAGTGACAAAACCTACAGAGAAAGACCCTAATCACGCACCTCTCTATCACATCTGAGAGTACAAACACACAGCATTAAAGCACAGGTCTGTCTTACCCACTGAACGGACCATAACCACCTCTGGGTTTTCGTTCGGTGCCCTTAAGCCATACAGTAAAAATGAGCTCAGAGCCTTGCCTCTTACAGAGCATGCTGAGAAAAACCCTCTTCACCAGGAGCGCAGGTTCTCCAGGCGCCTTTGCAGTGCAATCCCAACGCAGGACGGACACGGGGAACCAGATCTGATGAAGAGACATCCTGAGCAGAGTAACAGGATCGAGTTTAAAGAGCTTCCTGCTGCCCTTTCGTAAACACCTGCTGAATAAGTGTGAAGATAAGACAAGTATTGCATTACTATGTTTCCTGATGCATGAAGGGCTTTTTTATTGCCCAGAGGTTTTTTTTTTTAAAAAAAAAGTATGAACAATTACCACAGTCAGCTTCAGCAAAAGGCTCAGCTGCAAAATGAAAGTGCAGTTTATTAGCAAAGAAAAACTCATCTAAGTTTCCCTTGACTGTAATGAAAAAAAGTTTCATTTTATTTCCTGCTAGATCCTTTGTCCTTTTATTGTTCTTCTCATATACTGACTTGCATATTAAAGAATATTTTTCCAGGGCTTTTTCTTCTAAGCAGAACTCTCCTCCCTTGTCCTTCAACCCCAAACCAAACACAGCTTGTATCTCTACATTTAGGGATTTTTTAATTTATAGAAAAAACACTCGCACCGCAGACCCTTGCTGTAACAAGCACTGCATGTTGCTGCACTCAAGCACGGTGCCGAACGGCCGGCTCGGGGATCCGAGTCCCCTCGGTACCCCGGGGCTTGGCAGCACGCAGGGGCAGGCAGCCGGGCGGGCTCTACCAGCGCAGTTCCCAACTCCTGACAAGGTGGGCAGTCAGAGGACTGTACTCAAACCAGACTCATTACACTGATGCTTTATCATCCCTTCCCTCTTTGAAAATATGTCAGAAAGTCTCTAGAAGAGAGAAGCCCAAAGCCGCTGTGGGGATGTGCTGTTTAAGGCTGTTCCCTACAGCAAAGCACCGTCACCGGTGGCCTGGGGCAGCAACCCTGCCCCACGGGTTTCACACAACGAGGACGTTGTGCACTGTCCATCGGGATCGCTCAGGCCCTCGCAGCAGCCTGGCCCCCTTTAATCTGAGCTCAATCAGGGAGCCCAGATTGGGCCATTACCGTGGGCTGTCAGGACGCATTGCTAAAGCACCACCTTGATTTCATCCCCCCAGCTCCAGCCCTTCCCACTCCCCGGGCAGGCTCCTAAGCAGGCTGTAATAACGCTGGGAAAGGCAATCCGCCAGCAGGACGGGCTATTAAGGCTGAATACAATATTAAAAAGAAAGCAATTAGTGGCTCGCTCCGCTCCTCTCGCGCCTCGGCCCCTCTCCGAGCCCCTCGAACGCGTCCCGCTGCGCCCCGGTGTCACGTTGTTTGGAGAGAGATTTAATGCCCACGAACGATGGTTATTGGTGGGTGAATTGAGTTTTACACGTGTCAACAACGCGAGCGCTCATCAGTTTGACAGAGCCTCACCCGGCCATTTGAAACCAAGGTTCAGCTGCGATTTTAATTACCCCTGGACAGCACAGGGATTACAGCCATAATCACCGTATCCAGATTTCTGGAACTATGTTACTACTCTTTTAAAGTGTAGTGCAGAAAAAACATTTTCTGTTGTGGGTTTTTTTTTTTGTTGTTGTTGTTTAAAACCACGTTGAAGCCATTCAACCTCCTGCAGCTGCTTGAATCACCAAAATTATTTCTGTGAAAAATAAATAATTCCCTTCAGTTTATAAATTAAAAATAAAAAAGGATCCTCCTCCACCCTTATTGTCCATACGAGGGGGATTCAAGGCACAGGCAGAGGCGACTTTCAGTACAAATGCAAGATGGCTGAATAATGCCACACACATGAAAATGGCCAAAAGCCACCGAGCGAGGGCTCGCTGGGCGGGCAGGACCACGGCGGGGCTACTGACACCGTCCTCTCTCACCAGAACCATTCCAGCGTTGGCCCAGGGGCCACAGAGGTGCTCCCAGTCCCCTCCTGCACGTGCTGCATCCTTCCAGGGTACAGGGAGACCGGTCACGTCCAGGTGAAGCTGCCCCAACGCATCACACTGAGCAGGGGTAAAACCAAAAAAAAAAACCCAAACACCCCGGGAAAACGGGACTCAAAGGCAGCTCCCACCTTTTCACTCCTTTTCCTCCCCTAAGCCCAGGGGAACAAGCGAGCCCTCCCTCCTCCTCCCGTGCAGGGCCCAGCAGCTGCCTCCCAACGTTTTGTTCGGAACCTCTTGGCTTCAAACAGCTTTTCATTTCTTGCCCAAAAGCTATTTGAATGGATTACGTCCCAGTGATGAATCTCTCCTAGAAACGGTACAAGAGACTCTTGAATCATGGCAAACAGGCTCAGTAAATCAAACAAACTGCAAAAACGGGCAAAGAGAGGATTTTGGTGTGAGAATAAGGTGACAGGTCCACGCATCAATCCCGCGTGACTGACAAGACGTCCTTCTGAGATGTGTATATGTGGGTTTTTTTAACTCTGCTTCACTGACTACACTTTGTTATACCGAAACAATGCAAGATACAATAATTAAGCTGCGATCTCAGTGGATTGCTCACAATGATAATTCCACCTTTGTAATTCAGCTTCAAATAAACCCCCTTTGTTCTGTCTTATTACACAGATTCTGGTATCATTCAAGTATATTAACTGCAGCCTATTACTGTCACACAAAAATGCTCCCTGAGCCATAGCAAAAGGCTCCCCAGACAAAACTTTATGTCATGTTAATCCAAGCTTTAATAACTATGAGGATATATAACTGTATTCTAATGGTGCTTTGTGTTTCTGCATACAAAAAAACCCAGAAGATATCAAAAGTGACAGAGGCAGCCGCCTTCAGCCCAGGCACCAGCCCCTCGCCCAGGATGCACAGAAACGCGTTCCCACGCAACACGGGCCAAATCCTGCCCCACGCCAGACCCGAGGCCCAGGCACAGAGGGAAAACTGGGCTGGAGGTGCTAAGGGCTGCGGCTGGTACTGCAACAGAAATTAATACCCTCTAAAACAGTACTTAAACAGGGATAATCAGTATTATGGAAATGGTACACATTTAATTCTTGAGTGTCTGCTGAAAACATTACATGATAAAGGAGGCAGTAAGCAGAGCATTCATTTTGCAGCCAACGCTTAAGACAGGCAAAAGAGAAAAAGGAAAAGAAAAAGAAAGAAAGAAAAATAACCTGGAAACACGCAATGAAAAGATTCACAAATTTAGAATAGTGCATTTTTAAGTACTGGCTGCAAGCTGGGAAATGCTGTGAAGAAAAAGTAGAAGGATCTGTCCCACCGCCCCGAGGCTGAGGCAAAAGTGTTCTCTATGTGTCCCGCTCGTGCTTTCGCTAACCCAGTTTTAAGTGCCCCGAGAAATGAGATTTATACCCCTTCCATAAGGGTACAGTGCTGATCTCGCAGCTCAATCCGCAGCGGGCTGGAAGTGGCCGGATTTTAACCTTGCTGCTCAGCTGTAGGACACAGGCCCTTTCCACTCCTCCTTATTCTCCCGCTCTGCTCATTTTCTACTGCAATCTTCCCCATTTTATTCCTGGACATTTTGCTTCAGTGCTGTAAATTCAAAGCTAACCCAACAAGAAAAAAAAAATGGACAAGACCAAAAAAAGCAGGAGGAGGAAAGCACGAGCAGTGACTCACAGGGCCAGAAGTAAAACGGCCCCCGACGTACAGACCTGGCGCAGGACTCTATTTCCTCCTCCCAGAGGTGCCCATTTGCTTGGCCTTTTCTGTAACACTCAGCAACAACTCGCCTCGTCACTCCCTGTTTAATAAGAGCTTGGGAGACTCTTTAGAGGAACTTACTTCTATAATCATTAGCCAAAACGCCACCAAAACTCAAGGAAACACAAGTTTTCCTTCCTGTGCACCCACCGTCGCCTCCCGAGGGCTTTCCCAGCACTTTAACGCCAGAATACACATAATAGAAATAAATATTTCACCTTATTTACTTGTTACTGATTTGTAACACTTAACTACCACAAAGGGTCATTCTGTAATGTCATAAAAGCAGAGCCCACATTTTACATTAAGCTCACTGACAACTCAAGTGAGACTTTACAGCTCTGCGCATGAGGAGCTCTGATGAGCTCTGCACAACGCCGCGCTGAAGCAAGGAAAGCTGCTGTCCGTCGGGACACAGCCCTTCCAGCTTCTCCCAGCTTCGCATCATCAAAACCTGTGAAACATTATTTCCTACTGGTTTATAAGTTATTCTGGACTTATTATTGCCTCTCCAGCAAATCATTGCAAAAAAGCTGATTTCAGGGACTGATGCGTAGAGTTGTTATTAATGGCGCCATCTTCCCAGGTTTGGTGCTGGCGCTCCCCAGTCCTAGACACAGCATTTTCTTTTAGAGTCTGGCCCATTTCATCACTCTGAAGGTCAAATCAAACCAGGAAGTTCAGAGTTTAAAATTACTGAACGACTCTGATCATCTCGTCTCGGCAGCCGGTTCTCCAAGACCTTTCCGTAGCAAAGCAGGAGAGCAGCTTTCTCACCCTCCCACCCCCGTTTGTCACTGACCCTCTCTTGTTTGATACGGGATCTGCAGCCGTTCTAGATCGACGCTGGGACCCCCAGGAGATCATAAGGATCAAACCCACGTCTGTCTCGAGCGTCAGAAATGCAAAGCCAGCTCCTCCAGCTCCCCAGACTCTAATTAGGTGGCATCTTCCAAACGTTCCCCGGAGTAAGCCCAAAAGGTATAAAGTGCTGTACGTTTTAGTGACAGGAGGATCTGTTTATCGGTGTGAAATAACCTTAGGCAAACTTGGGAAACTTCACTGAGTATGTTAAAAAACATAAAGACAAGTTCAAATGAAACTAAAGGAAACCATGAGAGAACTTTGGGTTTACTCCTGAAGAAGAGATCAGTGCGTCAGGAGATGCACTTAAAAAGCCACCACATTTTAAGTACAATACAGTGGAGGGGTTTATTGGCCTGCTGACACTAGAGCCTCTCGTTCCATATTTTGAGGCTGTTTTCTACAACATGTTTCAGAAATAAAAATGAACAGTCTTGTGTAAATCACAAGACTCCAGAAACTGGAGTATTCAGAAGAAAAAAAAATATCACTGAACAGCCTGAAATTCTTGATAAATCGTGAAATTTGGCAGCACCCATCTGACAATGTTTATTTTTTTTTCCCCAAAGTTGTACTATGCTGAACATTAGATCAAAACAGTTTTCTTTGGCAGACGCAGGTTCTGCTCTGCATTCCCCTTCTCCCCGACACGCCATATGGACCACTCTTAATGAAATATATTTAGAGAGGGATACTGAAGGAGCTCAGCACTGGGGTAAGCACTGCTGCTCTGCAAGTCAGAGACTGAAAAACATGCATTTTTGAACTACCACTTTTGATTTACAAGTCCTTAAAAGTGCAGTCAGTAAGCTCAGATTAAAATAGCAAATAAAGCGTTAGTGATATAGAACACACACACATATATAAAGCAAAATTGCTGCTATTTTTACAAAATGCCTGTAAGTAGCACGCTATAAAAAGAGCCCAATGAAACGAGAAAAACTGCCTTGGACAGCTTCAATACAGAAGAGATAACAAGACAAGCAGAAATTTATGAAAAAGTGAGAGGTGTTTTTTTCTGCAGCAAGGCAGGAAGGGTGTTTCCAAGATTTCTAATAAGCTCAGAATAGACGTACAACGCAAACATATCGCAAGCTTCAAAGGAAAGCTGCACGGTCACAGCCAGGTTATTCGGGGGGAACTGATGGACCGTTACCTTGGGGATGGTCAACAAGCCGTAGGTGCTATGGGTGCCCATGGCAAGCCCAGACCCTGCCCAGCTGTGGCACCCGTGACACGGAGCCCCCGCAGCAGAGCCCGACGTGGTGGTAGACCCAACCTCCATGGGATGCCCCGAGGCTGGCAGGGCTCCAGATGAAAGGACACTGGCCAAGATGCTGCGCACAGGGCTCCAGTGGGGACAGGGGCCAAACCCAAGGCAGCGCAGCACAGCCTCCCCCTGACCCACGGGCTGGAGGGGCCGCGTCTGTCCCCGGGAAGGAAGGCACTGTGCACCCTAACACAAAAGGCTAAAGGAAAGTCTTTTTTTTAGAATGACCAAATTATCCACCCACGAGCCCAGCAACCCCCTTGGGATTTCTATCAACTTAAAGGAAATCTGCCAGTAATCCAATCAGCAGCAACAAGGCAGGGGCCTGTGCAGCAGAACAAATCTTTTAAGGAGCAAAGTGCTTTCATTTGGGGGAAAAGATCTGTGTCAAGTTGCTTTTAGTTTTGCGTTTCCTCTCTCCCTCTTCCTTCCTCCTCCTCGAGGAAGAGGGAGGACGGATGGGCATTATCTAAAAAAAAAAATCTTGCAGCGTAATGTCAAGATCGATATGTTGACCTAACAAGTAATGCCAGCTTTAGCAGTGTCTTAATGATGTGATCATTATCTTCTTACCTGAAGTGCAGCAGCAGTTAGCACGTGTGCCAGCAGGAAGAGTTGAGACTATTCAGTGCAAAAGACCACAAATACTTCCCCATATGCACACAGATACTCTCTGCATTTGGTGTCTCGGGGAAAAAAAAAATCAGCTACCCACGCTCCCGAGCATTCACAGTGGGCTCAATTAACCAAGCGCAGCGGAAAAGCTACCGCTGTGGTGGCAGAGCTGTTGTTTCCCTCGGGGTAACGCAGCCTTACAGGCCCCTGGCCATCGGTACCAAAGGCTCCCAGACTTGCTCAGAGATGGCTGGGGACGAGCACGGTGTGCGGAGGCAGCAGGGAAGGGAAGATGCCAGTCTGGAGCGCTCCCTCTGACTGAACATACTGGGATTTTGTGACCCAGGTGGGTTCACTCTGTCCTACGCCCCATTTGTCTGGGAACACAAAGGAGGTTTGTTAAGACACAAGCACACTGTAAAACTCGTCTTGCCTGGCTGCTGTACTCAGGATAGCTCAAAGGACTCACACTTCCCAAAAACATTGGCTTTGCAATGAAATGGAGTCTCAGCCACATTTTAAAGTCCTTGACTTTGCCCTCACAAATGTTACAGACCGGTTTTGCACCTGCCCTTCCCACCCACCCTTGCCTGGGGCCAGCCCTCTCCCGGGGCGCCCGGGCGCAGCATCGCTGTCCCTGGACAGAAGCATTTTTTTCCATCCATTAATAAATTATTCCAAACCATCCCCCCAACTCAACGGAAAACAAACCCCCCTTCTTGAAACCAGCAGTTGTAGGAAAGTCCATTTGCCCCGAGCAGCTTTCGCTGGCCACCAGAACCAGCCGAGAGCGGGACTGCACGGGCGCCCCAGAAGTCAGCTTTCCAACTGTTGTGACCTGTCTCCAGAGACACACCAGAAGAGATGCTGCTAAGACAATGCCTACTTGAACAGATTTCGAGACTGAAATGTGTGATTTTTGGTCTAAGTCCAGAAAACATTAGCTGGTGTGAAACATCTCTTTCAGTTGTCTGCCTTGGATCTCCCTGGACAGCGCTAGATAAAGAGGCAATTCATCATCCGGCTGAAGGTTGTGTGCGGCGCGTTATCTGCCTTCCACAAAGATCCACGCGCTTGTGCAGCCCCGTGTGTCGCAGCCTGACCTCCCTCCTCCGCTTCGAGATGCCATAGCAACACGAAATTAGCACGCACAGGACTGTTAAATGAATAATTTACTGATTTCGTAAGAACCTGTCCTGCAATTTATAGTTCTATTATCTTTTATCTCCACGTCTTAACTCCTTCTGTAAAAAGGCTGCAATCAAGCTAAATAACATTTGAAAATCCAATAAGCACAGGCAGGCTCCCGCTCTGGGGTGAGGAACAGGCAGGGATCTGCCTGTTCCCGTGCTCACCCCGGGTCGGTCCCCCCGTCCCCCCCCATCCCCGGGGCACGGGGAGGTGGCCTCCAAGGAGCGGTGCCCCTTCCCCTCCCGCTCAGGGAGATGTTTTTCCCTTCCTGGCTGTTCAGGCCCAACCAAGGGAGCACCAAGCAGCAGTCAGAACTATCTCCATCGTCAATCTACCAATTGTCATTTTAAAACCCGCAGCCAGTGAAGGGCAACGCAGGCGGGTAGGGCACGTACGGCTGCAATGACAACTGGGGTATAAAATTTATCTGAAAAGGCTCCTCCAACACTATCAGAGATGCTCTTCTAGTGACTCAACCACATCTTGTCACTCATACTCAATTTGAAAGATTTTTATAAAGGCGGCACGATGAGAGATTTCTTTTCAGACTTATTTATTTGGGTGGAATAGGTTAGATTATTTTTGCTATACGCTCTTCAGCAGAAGGGATATCTCCACTAGATATACACTACAAGCCACAGATGAGTCTGAGAGATGCTGCGGGCTGCAACTTTCCAGCCTTCCACACCACGGAGAGGCAGCGGTTTAAAGAACCAGAGGCAGCATCCCCTGAGATCCCGCTAACCAAACCTGCCCAGAGAGCAGGACAGCCTTCCTTTGATTGCTTTGTTTTTCAGTTTCTATTCCTCCCGGAGAGCTGCTCTCGGGCTGTAAAAATTAAGAACAGTGCAGCTATTAAAAACAGTGTTTCTGAAATAGGTGGAGATTTTCAACAGGAGATTCAGAAAACTTCCCACGAGGAGGGTGGGTACGAAGCCCAGAGGGGACGGGGGGCACAAACACACGCACCCCAGAGCCTGGCCTCACCTGCACCTCCCTAGAACTGCCCCCACGTGCCCGGTACCCACCGGCACAGCGTGGCCAAGGCCGAGCCCTCCTGGGCAGCACAGCCTGCTGCCAACCTGGCCACGAACAGCATCTCCCGCGGGTCCACGGTCACCCAACAGGCACATCACTCGGAGATTAAATTTTAAAAAAAGATGAAAGGAAGGGATAGCACAATATTACTTAGTTGGTGTTTATGATCTGAAACAAAAACAGTGAGGAAATCTCCTTTTATTACACGGGAGCCCTGGGCTTTTTAATGCGAGATGGAACAAACGGGGCAAGAACCAGCGGCAGCAATTCCCAGCCTCCCTCGGCTGCCTCCCACCTGGGGATGCTCCCGAGCGCTCGGCAGAGCAAAACAAGAGACTAAAGCTCACACGGAGAAGGGTTTACGTGGGTAAGATCTACCTCAGTGTGCAACAGCAAAAGACTAAAAGCCAGCTCACGTAACAGAACTGCTGCTCTCTGCCAGGCTCCTTCATTTTCTGATCAACAGTGTAATTAGTCACCCCACCACGGGGAAAAAAACGGGGCCGAGCGGCGAGTAGAAAACAGTGATGCCTTTGGCATTTGCTGCGTGACTCGGAGACAGGATTCTCAAAGCAGCCTCAGCCAGGAAGGTGCCCAGCTTCACACCGAGCTGCGAGTGAGCAAAGTGGGTGTAAACCAGCCAGGAATAAATTCAGGTGATAAATTTGGTGAGCTTCTAGCCATCAGAGCAGCGAGGTGCCAAACAAGCTCCCAACAGTCCTGGAGAGGGTAGGAAAAGCCAAGACCTGCCAGGGCAGCACCGCAGGAGCTCTGCACCGGCCGCACGATGGGGAGAACCTTCGCTCTGAAGCCCCTTCCAGCACGGTGCTCCCAAGGGACCACGGGGGATTACGTGGTAAATACATGGCCACGAGGAGGGTTAGTCATTAAATATAATTACTTCTTTCTCAGCACCCTCAGAACATACAGACCCCCCCCATAAGCACACGTACACATGGATGGAGATCTATGCATAAAAAAGTTAAGCAACAGCCAGAATCCCACCTGCTCGGCGCCGCACTGCCCGCACCCTGCCTTGTTATTGTTACTAATGCAGCTGGGACTAAAAAGCAAAATGTGTCAGATTCCAGGAACACCGGAATAGGAAGAGAAGAAACAGTTCTGTTTAAAATCTGTCCTTCCTTTCACTGTTTATTGTTCCCCATCTCTGTTGCTGCCTCAAGCACAGTTGGACAATAGCAAACAAAGGCCTGTTAAACCCTGCTCGCAGCGTTTTATTCCCCAAATGCCCATCACCTGCAAGAGAGCAAAGATAAAAGCGAGGAGTTTGACCTGACCGCGCTCACAATGCAACTGCTTCCGAACAACATGAAAAGGATGTCAGGAGAGCAGATGGATTGGAAGGGAATTTGGAAAACAACAATAACAACAAGAAAATGAAACCCAAGACCTAAAAGCTGTCTCCGTCCAAATAAAGCTCCTCGCTCCATTCCGGCGTCGGGAGCCAGGGCTCAGGCTGTCAGACACCCCGAAGGGATTCAGGGGGGTAATGGGACCACAGCATTTGCCACAGACACTTCTGAGCACTCACGAACATCACTCACATCACCCCATGCTCCTGCCACATGGGCAGCTCGCCCGGGAGATGGGCACTACAGCGCTCGGTGCTGCCCCTGCCCCATCCCAGCTCCACCAGCCCCCGATCCCCCGGCACTAACCACTGCCCAGAAAGGCCCATGGTTATTCAGGACAAAAGCAGCTCCTTTAGGAAAGGTTTCATATAAAATGGATCTTAGCTTAATTATCTTTCTAAGAAAATACTGTAGGAATGCAAACCATCAAGAGCCTTCACAAAATCACTTCCCTTCAGGGTTTTCAACCAAAATTCTCAACCACTGGTACTAAAACATCTGCCTACTTTTTGCTGATGACTCCAGTGAGTGTTTAATACAGCTGTCACCAGGAGATAGCAGGAGCAGAGAGCGCAGCGGCTCAGGTGCTGCTCCCCCCCGAGCCTTCCCCACATCCCTGCCCCGCAGAGCACCCCGGCAGCATCCTTCTGCCCCTCCGAGAGCTCTGTCCACTCCTGGAGAAGTCTCCTACTGCTGCAGCACAAAGCTTATTAGTGCTCTTTTCTCACCAAAGTCAGCTGCTTCCCCCGGCACCTCAGCACAGACCCAGCACACGGGGTATTAAATCTGCCATCTCCAGCCCAGAAAGCAGATTCCTGTTAAGAACTCCGTTTCTTGCAGGGGTTTCATCAGAGGTGGAGAAGTGTCCTCATTAGATGCTCTTTTCATGCCAATGAAGCAACCTGCTGCACTATGTAATGGCTGAAGAGAAGATGCAAATCACAGTAGATAGCTCTATATGTTTCTGAGTGGCAAACAATTCCAGCTCGTTTGACAACTCTTCTTTGAGATGAAGCTAAACTGCCCTTTTGTGCCAATTAAAGCCTCACCAGAACACAGCCTGAACCTACACTATTGTTTAATAAAAAAAGGAAAGAAACAATTTTGCTTCCCTTTTTAAAAAAATATGAACACCTTGCTGAGGATTCTTCTGACAGGATGGTTTTTAGTTCATTAATACTCTCAAACAATAACCATGATAAAAGACAGTTGCTTCTCCAGGCAGTTCAGAAAATGATCCTCCTTTCAAGGACCCGAAGTCCACACTGTCAACATCTCCTAACAAATAAGGTTTTCCAAACCCAGCGTTGCTACCAGGTGAGGTGCCAACACACTGGAAATCAAAGCGAGACACAGCAACCAAGACAGCCCAACCCTTCCAACCACTTAGTGAAGGAACAAACATCTACCAAAAGTGAGGTGGCAGGTTTACACGGGGTTTGGGTTTTTAATTACTGCTTGTTTTCACACAGCTCTGTTTAAGATGTCGTATCAAAGCCCAGCAGATTTGAAACAATCATAAAATCATAACCAGAACAGCCCTGGAAGAAAACAAACCAAACCAACACCACAACCCCAGACCCAGACCATCAACAGCCTCTTTGCACCCCACCAGAAGTGGACGCTTGGCCGGGGGTCCTCAGATGAAGCAAATTTAAGTGTCTTTGACGCACTTAAACCATGTATGCCTTGTCGTGAGCTCAGCTGATGATGCTGATAGTGGCTTTTTTCTGCCACTTTATACGAGGTTATTTCCATTCCTTTTATTTTTTTAAATTGTTTCATTATGTTTGTCTAAAACATGTTCACGGCTTTCGAAAAACAAAGGCAAGAACAAAAACAAATCAAATCCCTCAATACGTTGTTCTGGAATTAAAAAAAAAACGGGGGGAGGGAGGAGAAAAGGATCAGAAATAAGGTGTCCAGCGCTGAGCCCTTGACAGATCTGCAATTCCCAAACCAGAGGAGATTCTCCTCCACCTTCCCTCACTTCTTGTCACCCCCGGACACCCCAGCCCTGCCCACAACAAGGGCTCAGCTCTGCGCTGGCTCAGGGCAAGCCCAGAGGGTGGTTTTGAATATCTACATGTGCACGTATACACACATCTATTGTATATATACATAAATACACAAACAAATATTATTTTCCTTCAAAGAAAGTAACTCCCACTGGCCCACAGACAGAAGTGCCCCATCTCAGGGAATGTTTGTTTTTATTTTTTGTTGCTGTCAATGAATTTTGCTCATGGCAATGGTTGAAAGCTGGACATATTCCACACAGAAGCTAACCAGAAGCATTTGTTTCTCAAATGAAAGCCTCAATTGGGAACAGGCTATATAAAACATATTTTTAAAAGAAGAAGAATAAAAAAAAAGGAGTCCTTTCTTAGTCATGGAAGACAAACACTACAAAAGAGGAATGAAATGTAAGTGTGAAAGTCATGGGAACTCATCCTGGGAAGGGACATCCTGTCTCTTGCACTCCTGCCCTGTCTGAAGCAACTCTGTATGTTATCCCTTTCACTTACTGATAGTTCAAAACTTAATTTCAACCTCCAGGCTACATCTATTAATCTTATTTCCTTGGTTCTCTTGTTGACTCTGCTCCTCGGTCAAACAACCCTCTGCTCGGGGTACACCGAGGCAGAGGCATCACCCCGCTCTGTTTTGCCAGACTAAACAACTCTTGTACCTCCATCATCTTAACAGCCCGTTGCTGTAACTGCCCAGTTCAGATTCATTTCTCTTAATGATGGGTGAGGAAGTTGAGGTCTGGTGTAATGGCACCAGCACTTCCCTTTCTCCACCAGAAATACCCGGGCATTGGCAGAGCCGGTTCCCCTTCACACTCAAACCCTCCTCACACTCTTCTCCTAAAGCTTTTTTTTTAATGAGTCCCTTACGGTGTTTTACCCCATTAATGCCTCACACTTTCCCATTTCAGTCTCGCTGTCATTTCTAGCTGGTCCTGTGGGATGGCTGGAGCCTCCTCTGCAGCTTCCAGTCACCAGAGCCACCTGCACCAGTACCCAGCAATGGCCCCACCGGCACGCCGCGAGTGCCACCAACACCGGCGGTTACTGCCCGGCCCCACAGAGCTGCCAAAAATACTGCTTTCATTAAAATGCATTTAAAAAAACCCCAAACAATTAATAAAATAACAATAAGTTTCTGGATTTGGACCCCCCCTTAGAAGCTGCGACGCAGACACTGCTCCCAGTAGCGAGGTCTGAGCTGGAAAGCAAAACCTCATGGTGAAATGGGAATGAAATGCAAAATGTAAACAAACTCACCCAATGATACAAAATAAAATTATCAAGTTTTTGGCCGTAATCCAAACTTAATAGCACAGAAGGAAGTGAAGATTGAACTTACGGATTTTTAACCTCAACTGTCTGTTTAATTTTAAAAAACAGCTGCTGGCTACATATTTGCGTGCTACACTTTCACACAACACACACCTCGCCTGCGAGAGTCTCCTGCATTTAAATAAAGTCAGAATGAAAGTGAGAATCAAAACTGCCCTTCCCGAGTCCTGGCTGCTCCCTGCCAGCGGAGAAACCCCCCCGAGGGAGGGCTGCAGCAGGGGATGTACCACCATGGACAACCCTCGACCTTCCTGCAGCTCCTTCCAGGGTACAGCCAGGGAGAGTGAGGAGGAGCGCGGCCACACAAAGCCCCAGCAACGCCTTAACCCCTCCTCACCCTCCACAGGGGACGTGGGCACGCAGAGCACCACGGGGAGAAAAATATGCTCCAAACCGGGTCATCTATTCTGTACCCTTGTTATTTGCAGCTAAGTATAATGGAAAAAATTGACTGTTTGCTTGGTGCAATAGGGCATGACTCTGTTTACACAGAAATAATAGCTAAACAGTGATGGATTCTAAATCTCCATTACAGTGAAAGATTTGAAGGAGTAAAGCAGTTAGAAAAATAATTGGTTTTCTTGTTTAGCTTTAAAAAGCCCTTACACACTGCCAAATTGAGAAGACTTCTCACTTTATTTTGTTTTTTCCTCTAGGGGGGTTACATTAACAAGGGGAGTAAAAACAAGCCCAGCCTCCTTAGGGAAAGAAGGTGAGGTGCTGGGAAGCCCAGGAGATGCGGGACCACAGCCCACACAGCCCCATCCCAGGCGTGCGAGGCACGAGATAACGAACACAGCTTAGCACTCAGGGTTGGGCTGCTGTCGTTGTGGGGATGAAGCAAGTAATTATTAGAGCAAACTGGAAACTTCTGAAGTTTTCAAGGAAAGGAGAAGAGAGAGATTTAACTCAAGCTCTCTCAACCACGCACCAAACCTGGCCAGGGCAGCAAGCGTCTCTCTGTCCTGGTGGAAGAGGTACAGTCAGAGGCCTCAGGGGACAGAACAGGGAGACTGACACAGCCAGGGCCAAGGGCAGAACGAAGCCTTCCCAGCACCTTGTATTTTAAAGCCAGGCTGGAGAACAAGCACCAGCTACCTGGAAATAGCGTAATAATAATACAAACCACGCAGGGCTGCTCTGTAATGGACAAAGGCAGACACTTACGAGCTCAGAGCCCTCTAGGATGCTTCTGAATATTTCAAACACTAGAGCAAGAGACTTTGTTTTCTGAAGGCAGAGACCTTTCCCCTACCCTTTACGTTCTTTAGCAGCACGGTGATTACGTTTGGCGCTGGAGGAGACGGTGGCACCCGCGGAGCGGGATGGGGACACAGCTGCCGGTGACATTTGCGGCACCTCGGTGGAGCGTCTCAGAGACCCACAGCCGAAGCCAGGCTGGGGTGCCGGGGGCCGAGGGGCTCCCCACACCGCTTTAGGTCATATTTACATACAAAAGAGCAGCTGCTGCGCAACTATTATGCTGCAAACTTCTCAGCGGTGACCCGTGGTGGGTGCGGGAGAGGGGGGAGCAGCGGATGCAAAGCACCTATTGAGGCCCCATTAATTTTTCAGGAATTCTCAGGCTTTGGCCTTTACAAAACGCGGCAGGAGGAGGGAAGGGGAGAAAGAGCCTCCAGCCAGGAGGAGAGTCTCCCCCCGGCAACCCTCTCCCATCAAACAGCTTTGTCAAAACAGAGAAATGAATAGAAGCTGCTCTGAACTCCTCGTGTCCCCTAATTAGAAGGGAAAAATCCCGGACGGTGATTGAAGTGCGACGCGGCCCCTCACAGGGGCACAGGCTCACCAGCACGCTGCACACACACACACACACACACAGAAAGAAGTTTCTCTCCGTGGTCCAATTTCCGGAAATTTATTCCAGTTGTAAACCATTAGGTGCCAATTTTTCAAATCAACCTTACGATTCAACAGCCCTGGCTGCCTAATAGACTCTGAAAAATCTTTTGCCGGCTCGCAGCCGAGCAAACGTTATCTAAAAACATCTTAATAAGGCTCTTGCTATTCTTTCACCTCGCTGCTTACGAGAGGAGAGACAGTTAAAGTAGTCCTTACTAAAGGGCTGGGGCAAAAAAACAAAACCAGTTTCTTTGCAGTGTGGGGAAGGGTCTGGAGGGGCACCCACTCATCCCCACTGCCACCCTGCGCTGCTGAAAGGCAGGGAGGTATTTCTCTGCGGGTTCCTTGCCCTGGAGGCACCCTGACGCAGTGGGTTATACGCCTATTTATCAACCCACCCAAGCGCAGAGCACCTATGAGGACCGGGAACCTCAGCTCCCAGCCACGGGACCTCCCTCTCCCCAGCTCTCTCCTCCTCCGAGGGGGAGCTTGGCCAAAAGGGCCCCAAAGTTTTCACTGGGACAGTTGTTTAGGAAATTTAAGAACTGCTACATACAAAAAAAAAGTGACATTATGCAGGCTGGAAAGCTGGTCAGCCGTGACCTTGGCTAACTCAAAGGCCTGTGCTCAGGATGGAGGAAAAAGTTCTAATATCCTATCTCCAGCTCTCTGAAAATTCAGATTATCTGTCTAATGCACCTCCTGATTTTTCCAGCTGTCCCTGGGGCAATCCGATAGCATGCATCTTCACAATACTCTTCTATTTAAATAAAAGCAAATATGCCTACTGGATTCCTTTACGAATTCCTGCACCAACTTAAGGAAATAAACGTCTCATTCCAAAACCCACCCCCAGGCTCAACCTCCCCTCCCTACTTTGCGCGCCGGTTGTATTTAATCGCCTCCCAAAACAATGCCAGGCGGGTCAGAGAAGGGGTTCACCTGCTTTTGTAGCAAGTTCTCAGGGCTTCACAGAACAGCACACACGCACAAAGCTGTAAAAATCAGAGCAGCCACAAGTTCCCAAATTTGTTCTTGTATGAACGCCGCGGTCGAATGCTTTTTGAAGAATGCACGGGGAGAAGAAAGCGCACTCACCGTGCTTTAAGCTCCAAACTAAGTTTTATAACCAGGATCTAAAGCCTCAAAGGGGAAAAAAAAAATTAGGCTTATAATGTTAATGCTGACAGATTTACCTTCCGTGTTAATAGAACATCTCAGTACTTAGGGAGAGACAGAGCCGTGCACTATCACCAACACTTGCACAATATCCACTTGACTGCGTGAATATCCCAACTCTGCTCATGTGAGCAGCTTATAGGAATTACAAAGGCTGAGCTCGCGAGGAGAGAAAGGATTACTGAGGGCCACAGTTCATTCTACTTCTGCATAAACAAACTATGACCTTGATTAAATTAATAATCAAACTTAACACTCCCGTTAAGCTGTTGCCGGAGAGCGGCGCAGGCCAGCGAGATAACCACGCACACTGCTCCAGCCCCAGTGGACAAATGGACATGCTCAGCCCTCCCATCTCCAAAAAGCCTAAACAACTGCTTAGCAGGATTAATTTTTAATAACTCAGCACTTTGTTTTTATGTACTTATTAAAATTTAAGACACCGAGTCATTGACCCCTGTAATTTTTCAATTGTTCCAACCATGAAGTCTGGGTTGGCTAATTACGCCTGAACAGCTGTTGGAGACGACCTTGCGATCAGTGGGGAAAAGTGATGCAATACGATCGGTTTACTGAGCTCCACAACGGTTCCTCTCCTCCTCCCTACCCCGTTATCATTTTAAATAAGTTCATGAGTTAATTACACAGCATAATTCAGAGGGTTATTTGGGAAAACAAACCCTCTTGATAGTCTAATAAATGACAGCTGCAGCTACATGCATATGGGGTACTTGCAAACTTCACCTTCACCGACACCATGAAAAATTCAGTATTTGTGTGCTGGCCTTCCTCTGTGAGCAAGCTGGAGCAGCAGTGAGGGGTCAGCCCAGCGCTCCCAGCCCCACCAAAGGCTGGTGGGTACCAAGCTGAGTAAAAACTCTTGGATCTAAAAAAGACCTATTTCGTTATTAGGTTTTGGTCAACACACCTGCAGTGGCTGAGAGCACATCAGCCCGTCCTCCTCCAGCAGCTGCACCCACAAAACGACCCCACCAGCACACATCAGACCTCACCAGCTCCCAGTTTATGCTACAGTAACCAGAGAAAGAATGAGATATACATCCTCAGGCCCATGGCACCAGCCATGAGGATTCTTCATGCTCCTGAGAGAGGTAAAAATGCCTTTGAATGTGCAAAGATGAAAGATGCCACAAACGCACACGGTGATTAAAACAGGCAGCTGTAGGTACCTGGGAGCGAACAGCAGCACCAAGCAGTGCCCAGCACCTGGCACCAAAGCACTCCAATCCCATGAAAGTTTCCTGCTATCCACAAACAAGCCACATAAAACCCAAAAATCCCCCACCAAGAGCCTGAGAGTGATGATTTTTAAAGCAATTAACAGCCAAGTACTAAGCAAGCTAAGGTAGATGGGGCTTCCTTCTGAAACACCAAACACTGCGCTTACATACGAGCGTGTTCCTGTGTACGTTCAAAGACCATTAACTCACAGCAAAACTTTTGCTGGAGCAAGCAGACAAAAACCAGGGGGGTTCTCTGTTTAAATTACTCCCACCCCCCAGCTCCTGCGCACTTAGTAGCTAAATACATTTAAAAGATGAGAAGACCAAAAGGGAACTTAATAGACAACTGCTACAATCAGTAGTCCAAACGATCAACTTTGATTTTTCCATTAAATCAGAGAGAAAAATTACTTAGTGCATCGAGACGCCGAAAAACACATTTCCTCTTTTGCAGACAGCAGCGTTTATAAACACACGGAAGCGCTGCAAGGCCTTAGGGTTTGTTCCCACCAAAAATAGCAATTGTCAACAGGGGCAGCAGACCTCAGCATCTACAGATTTCTATTAAAAATGAATATGCATTTGCTATCAGTACATACAATTTATAACTGCATATAAACCCCAACGTGCAGGGCCACACACACGTTGGGGTGTGAGCAGGGGGCTCCCAAAAGCCCGACCGCAGAGCAGCCCGGGTGCCCTTTGGTGAGCTCTTCACTGCCTTCAGCTGCAGTGAAGCGAGTGGGCTTTCCTGTGCAGCTTTTCTCTAAGCTGTGCATTAGCAGATGTTCTTTTCTTTTTCTTGGGGTTTTTTTTTGGGGGTAGGGGTGGTAATAAAGCAGAACTAAGTCCTTCCAACAGCGGCTCTGCTCAGCTCATCGCGCTGCGCACGTGCGCGTCGCGGCCGACCCGCAGCCTCCACATCTGCCACCGATCGCCACGTGTGTTTATACTGGAACAAATGTACACAAATTTTATTGTGTTTTTTTCAGATGTGCCTTGTTGAAAAGATTATATCCTTCCAGGAGGGTGGATTCTTTGGAATTCACAACACCCATCAGTGCTACCTACGGTCCTGGGGTCCCTCAAGAACTTACAGATATATGATGTGCATTTAAATTTTAGGGCGCTGAACATAAGGGTGAGGTTGTGAGAGGTTGAGAGGAGCTGAGATGAAGATACAGTCAGAAAAAATTATTTTGTTGAAACAGAATTGGTCAGTTATTTTCAAGCGCTTCCAAAAAAACATTGGCTACTTTATCTCCCATAGTTATGAGAAACTGCAGGTGTCCTGCAGAAACCCTTCTGATCACTCTTGGCCACTTTCTCCTCCACTCTAATCCCTTTTTTCTATCCAAGTGCAGCAAAGGGGCCTCAGTTATTCCCTCTCTGCTCAGCCCATGACTCCTTTGGGTGCAAGTCTGTGACTCAGGAGAGAAATCTCCAGCTTTTGCCATTCCCCTAAAACAAAACACAAGCTGTACCTGGATCGTTGGCCCAGTGTCTCCACGTAGCTTGCGCCCAGGGCTAAACAATAACCAGTTGTCCTATCATCCAATCTCCCTGCCCCGACCGAGAAAGGGAATTGGGAAAAGGAGGGAGACTCCTTTTGAAATTTAAACAGATTTAATAAAATAAGAAAACCAATATCAATACTAATACAAAAGACGAAATTATACTTAGCTCAGAGTGGTGGCAAGTTCCTCCAGGGACAGTAACTGGTGAGAAGAGAGGAGAGCAGAGCAAAGAGCCTCCATCCCCAGCAGCTTTCCCATTTATAGTGACCCTGAGGTTGATGTTATAGAACACACCTGGGCCAGCCTGGGGCAGCTGCCCTGGATTTAACTGCTAATGGCCCTGATCACCAGCCCACAGCTGGGCACACACTGAACAAAATGGAACAGAAAAGTGATTCTATAAATTTTACCCCCACAAAACCAGGACACCCATTTCCTCGACTTCTTATGGAGATTCCTTTCCTTGCCTGGCATGGAAACCACCCGGCCACAGAGCAGCTGCTGGGAATACTCTTCCCCTTCTGCAGTCTCCATCGCCCCAGGACGGTCACTGCTCTGGAAATGTTAGCCATTTCCCAGGAACCAACCACGTGGAGCAGTGCTGTCAGTGCTGTCGGAGAGGGGCTCGGGCTGCAGCGAAGCTCTGCTGTGCTGACGAATGAGGCAAAACACAAGCTACAAGATAAGCAAAAAGCACCTAAAGGCACTTAAATCCCGTCTCCAGCAACTGCCTGAGTGACAGCGGAGTGCAGGGCGGAGACCGACCGCAATCAGACTGCGAGACGCAAGGACAGAATCAGGAATTCATTTAAGCACACTAAATAGACAATTATCATTTCAAATATCGCTGTAATGAGGAGGAAGGTCCATATTTACGAGATCTCGCTGTGTCCCACCCCGCATCATGGTTTTCCCGCAGAAAAATTGATCGAAGGCAGGATATGGTTCAAACCATTTATTTTTTTCTCTCCCAAGCACCCACCACTCACCCGGCACACACACCGTAGGCTGCAGGCTCTTGGCTAGTGCTGCTGCCAAGCACAGGGCTGGCCACGGCGGCTGGAGGCAGGGAGCAGGCGTGGGCACAGCTCTTGGCTCGGCAGCACCCAAAGCAGCAAAGCTTTTCTGTTTGCTTTAGGAAGACTAGACAGATGTGACTGAGAGCAAAGAGTAGCCAAATTCTGGCTGGTGGCTCGCCCCACACGCCAGCAAACCCGCAGCCGGAGCAGCCCGTGGCGGACACGGGGACGCTTCAGCACAAGCCCTGGGAACAGGAGAACACGGTCCATGCGCTTCCCACGCCTGCTTCACCCAGGCAGGGCAGATGCTTTAGGTTATTGTAAGGGATAATCTGCTGGTCTGCTTCAAGCTGGGCCAAATTGCAAACTGTGCTGCGATGTGACAGCACCGTGCAAAGGTGCGCTGACCTCCCCCAGCCTTCTCACCCCCGCTGCTCTGAGCACAGGCCGCCTTTGGAGACCCTGCACTTGTTAAAAAAGAGGACAGGGAAGAAAGGAAAGGCCAGAGAGCATCACTCATCCCCTCTGCGGACGCAGGGCAGCTGAGCTAAGATGAAAAGCCCCTGCACATCAGTCAAACACATGAATAACAAAGGCTGCTCAGGTGACAGAAACAAAAACACTCCCCAGAAAAAGGAGTGGGATGTCACTGCCTGGGAATCCTGAATGCCTATTCCAGGCTTGCCAACCCCAAACCTGTGTGATCCATTTTAAAACAATACTTTAAAAGAAAATAGTGACATTTCTAACAAAAGCAAATTATTTGGGGAGCTTTTCAGACACCCCTAGGCTGAAATCTGTTAGTATATTCAAGGTGCTACTCGGTACCCTCTGTAATGGGGTCTGAATGCGGCTGTGTGGAAGAGGAGGCATCGCTACCACCTCTGGGAAACGGGGCTTCACCAGCTACACCCACTACCTCTAAGTCTCAAAATACATTGCAAGACTCTATCTACCCATAGTTAATATGCAATCCCGCTCACACCTAAGTACTTCACAGTCTCTAATGAACTTTGCTACGATAAAGGCAGTAACACTTCAACCAGATTTTACAGATGGGAAACCGAGGCACAGAAGAAATAAGTGACTTGCTCAAAGTCCCCAAGAAAATCCGTAACAGTGCTGAGACTTGAATCCAAATATTTTTTCCTAACTCCCAGGCACCGCCAAGCTCTCAGCGAGCCCTTGGGACCATTCCTCTTACCATCCGCACAAGTGAGGACAAACAAGTAAGCACCTGTTTTGCTTTGAGGCCATCTAACAATGATGCATTACTCCCCAAAGAACGCTTCCCAACCTTGAAATGACCAAAAAGCTCCTTACCAGCTGCCTCACGTACTTGTTCTTGCTTCCATTTATTCTGCAAAAAAAGTTGTATTTAAAAGACTTTTTTTTTAAAATGCACTTGAAGACGACAGCTTAACTGTCAAAGGGATCATGAGCAAAAGCTCCTGTACCTCCATTAAACTCTAACTGCTCAACAATTCTGGCAATCTGCTCTGAGGACTCCTGACAAGGGGGCACACATAAAACACTCCATCCCATATGCTTTTAAATCACCCAGAAGAAGCATGTTTCTGTGACGCTACTCCTCCTCCTCTACTAACCAGATTTAAGCGGTAATTCCATAGGAAGGGTGATTATCACTAAAGTTTTAATGAGTTGCCATCTGTACCCTGCACTTCATAAACGGAGAGCGTTCCACTACCATGCTGTCCAGGAACATAAAATGTGGCAACAAAGCATTACAAGGTGATCTAAAATAATAGTTCCCTCCTCTCAAAATTAATGGCTTTAACTGGGCAAAGCGATACGCAGCAGAGAAGAAAATGAGGACTGCATTTGGAGTCCTAGGAAACGTACGAGAAAGCTTTATTTAGCATCATCAAGACTCATGGCTCTTATTTGGCTGGAGCCAAACTTCAAAATAAAATTATTAAGCATTAAGAAACATGATAAATCTCATATGCCATCTGAGATGGAAACTGTGTACTAAGTTATCAAAATATGTTCAGCAAACTGGCTACAGAAAATGTAATAATGACGTGGATAAGAGCCTCTCTTGGTTTTATGGCCAAGAAAAGCCTACCCTTTTGTTCCTCGAAAGTTCACAAAGTCATACATCACCCGGGCTGGCACGTTTGCTCCTGAAGTATCTAAACTGTTGCAGCTGTCTCAAAGGTTTTACACAACTAGGAGCCAACGAGGAATTTTTCATTAACAACGTGGAGAGCAGAAATCAATGGTCCCCCGGTGCCACGTCATTTCAATGGGGAAGGGGAGGAGATGGAGGGAGAAGAAATTCTAACAATACCCGTCCTGCCGGCAGGCTGCCAAGCCGCGGCGCACACCATCTCCTGCTCATTTCAGCTCACAAATGATGTGCAGAGTAATTGTTCCCGATAAATCACCTACCTGCATATGGGATATCGCAGTAGCTTTGTGCGTTTATTCGTACTTTCACACGTGCCCACTGTTACCAGGAGGACGGTAGGGAAAAAAGGACCAGTAGTGACGTTTCCTTTTCAAGAGAGCTGGCCCAGAACTCAGTCTGGCAACAGCCCAGGAGGCTTTAAGCCACCTTGTGTCCGTTGGAATGACGGCAGGTCCCCCTCACCAGGCACCAGCAAGAGGAGCAGTGGAGCAGCCGAAGTCAAGTCTCTTCACAGGCTTTTAAAGCCCAACCGATAGAAAACTGCCAATTAGCGTTTGCCATAAAAGTCATTCCTGCTTTCAAGGAAAAATTAAAAGCTATTTTGATTACTATTTCCACAGAAGAGAACTCCAAACCGGAGCTCACACCTTTGAGTCGATGTCAAAGCCACAGCAAGAGCAGGAGTTTTGGAAGCTTCTCACCGAGGAGGAGCAGAGCTCCAGAGCATCCAGCATTGCTCCGCACCCGCTGTTTGATTTAATGGACCACACCTTGCGTAACAGCCAGGTCCCCAAGTCAGCCCCATGGCACTGCCACAAAGCAGAGGCAGGATTGTGTCCCCTTCCATGCCAGGAGGAAAGGCAGAGGAAGGGGAGGAGAGCAGAGGACTAAGCTTGTAGAAGAAATACTGGAGGCAGCCCAAACGCATCCAAGTGAGCAAGAGTCAATCCGGTTAGGATTACATAAAACTTGTTGAATGTTAACATGCGCTGCCTCCATTCTCCAAACAGTTTATGAACACTATAATTTTCGTCACTAAAACACTGTCTAATAGCACCAATCCCCCCTTCTAATTATACACATCTCTTATGCACAATAATCTTTATACAATTAAGCCCACTTAAAAAGAATAACTCATTAAATAAAAAAATGTTTAAATAACACATAAGGTTGTGATTAAAAAAATGACAAAAGCTCAAGAGATTGAAAACTAAAGCAGAAATTCTACCCTTAAGTGTGCACTGGTGAGTGAAACAGCAGCCCCAACTTTCAAACCTGAACTGGCAGCCCAAAGTTGAAACATTAATATAAAATCACTCTTCCATTAAAAAAACCCCACCAAACAAAAGGAACCTACAACTGTCCTTGTATGAATTGTGTACGGAAAGACATTAATCTCCCCTCAATATGCTCTTTGGAATAAAACCAGCTGGTTTCATTTCAAGCGCAAAAAGCTCCCTCGCAAAATGTTACTGAAACTTCATGTCTAATTTAGGCAAAGGGTCCTCTAGGTAAAAATATATTTAGGCAGAGAGTCAACATTTGCTGGAAAGGCCAGAGTGCTACCGCTCTGCAAGCGAGCCTGTGTTCTGCGACCGCACCGGCCCAGCCACCCCAGTCCCACAGAAGCAGGAGGAGCAAGAGGAGCTCACCCCGGTGCAGCGGGAACACAGCCCCTCTGCCCCCTCCGCACACCAGCTCCCAGCCCGTCCGCTTTGCGATGGGAAAACTGGAGCTTAGCCCAGGTACTGGATCATCCTCTCTATTCAAATCTCTCCTAAAAACCACTTTTATTCTCATGGGTGCTAAATTTTATGAGTAAAAGTGCCATCCATCAAAAGCTCATACTATTCTGCTGGTTATTTCCATTGCAGAAGTACCAGTTATAGGTCAGAACTGAATATGCAAGTGACTGTACCCATAAAAACCAAAAACATCACCCCTGCCTGACAGGTCTGAGAATTAAAGTGATTATAAACATCCTGATAATGAACAGAACATTCCCCTCTCTACTCAGCCGCCATCTTCGCTCTTCCCAGGTAGGTTAAAAAGGTCTCAACTTTCTGCTTACATTCAAAAAAACCAAAGTCAGATCAGAAAATATCAATAACAAAAATACCTGGCGGGGACCAAAAGGCAGGAAGGGATGAAACAGGAGCACACACAACAGCAGGTTCGCAGTGCCAGGGCTGGGGGAGCAGGGGGGCGAGCAGCGTGCCCAGCCCTGGCACACCGAGCCCTTGCGCTGGGATCTCCCCCCGGTCCTGTCCGCTGCTGGGCCAACACCTCCTGGCCACGAAGAAACAAGTGGAGTTCAGGGAGAAACACGGCTCTGCCCCGCTGGACAGAAAGGCAGCGCGAAGGCACGCGTGGCGATCCGCGCGGCCCCTCTGCAGCATGTCATCCCCGCCCCGGCTCTCCCTCCTCTCCGGGGCTGGTTAACCGCGACCGAGCCAAGGCCGGCCTCTGGCGTCGCCTCCGTCTATAAAGTGGAAGACTGGCCTGCGATCGACATGTGGCGATTAAACGGGTGTTTGCATGACGCCTCCCTCCCAGCCGGCAGCGGCAGAGCACGAGGCCGCCCACACGTCGGCGCGGCCTCGCACAGTGCGGGCACGAAGGAAGCAGGCCCCAAACCGCTCGCAGCGGGGAGCAGGCCGCCAGCGCTCTGGCCCCGCGGCACGTGGCCCCGCGCCAGCGGGTCACACCAGTACCCTCACACATGAAGCGCCCAGTGAGGCGCCTGGACAAGGCAGAAGTCACTGCACAGAGCTTGTGCTTGAGAGGAACGAGCGAGGGGCTGGAGAAGAGCAATGGAGAACCACCCCCAGCACCGCCGTCCCGTGGGCAGGGCTCCTCCCTCGCAGCAGAGCCTGTGTTTAGGCACACACACCATCTCCTCTGCCCAGCCTTTGCCCACACGCGTGTGTACACAAGGTGCAACTGCAGGCAGGCTGTGCCGCTCACTGCGGGGCAGCAGCGTGCTGCCAGCGCTATAAATAGACAGGTCTATTTTTAAGTTGACCATCACTTAGCGCGGTCAAACTTCCTCCCCTTCTGCTCCCACTGTCATTGCTGCGGTTTGTGTCCTTGCTCAGCTGCGCACACAGGGCCGAGCAGACAAGGCAAACACCTCCGCATTCGCTGTCTGGGTATCGAGTTTGCGTTGCCTTCGGTACCTAACGCTGCATCCTCGTGCAGCTCCCCTTGCCGCAAGCTTTTCACTCAACACCGGCCTGCAAGAGCCCCAGCACAGCGCAGTGCTGGGCTTGTGTCTGGAGGTGCCGCAGCCTCGCGCAGCAGCAGAGGCTGCAATGAACACGCCAGAGCTCCCTCCTCTGTAACACCCACTTAACAAAAAGAGAGGTTCAGATTTATTTTTTGGTAGAACTACTCATAAGAGGGATTTCCCCCCTCCTCCATTCCACATTGTAACAAATATTATATAAAACTTGAAAGAAATTCAACCACAGCTTTTATTTACCATTGTGCATACGGGCCGATGGCTGTGGCAGGCTACCAACTTTGCCGTCAAGCTGGCCAAGTTTGCTTCCATTACGACACTCCTCCTGTGTGCCTCGCTGAAGAACACCGGCTGCTCCTAATGGCACCCCCGGGTGACCGCAGCAGTCGGATGGAGGGCTGTGCTGCTCTGCCTGGTCCAGCTGGATGGCACCAGGGAGGCTTCCCTCCGACGGACAGCACTGCATCACTGCTGAGTTATTAATCGCCACCGAAGACGTGACAGTCTCACCTACGCCCCGCAGCAGCCACCTGGGTAAGAGCTGTGTGGGGAACTGTTAAAGATCCTCCTGAAATGCCACCCGGGGCTGGTGCTCAGGCTGACGCCCCTGAGGTTTCTCTTGGGAGGACTGGATGTCTGTAGGAGATGAATCCAACACCAACAGCTCACCTGGGTGAGTCCTGGGCACCTCTCCTTCACAGGAGTTTCACCCCCGGGATCAGTGGGATTGCAATAGTATCTGAAAGCCGCAGGCGCAGAGAAGGCCGTACCCCAGGTGGGGGCTGGACAGGCACCCGCACAGCCCGCGCTCTGCAGAGCCACGACAAGACCGCTGCCAACAAACCCTTCGGTTTGGACTCCGTATGAAACAGGTACGCTGTAATTGCAACAGCTACCAGGAAAAGCAGGGCCTTATTTCAAAAGAAGGCTCACAGACTGCTCCATTTCCAATTAAATCCTTCCATTCTCTGAGCAAGACTGTGCCGCAGCAGGTAACTGAAGCCTCCCAAAGAGATCTGGCACCACCCGAGAGCCCCGCAGCTCAGCACTCGCCGCCTCGGCAGAGATGCTCCAAGGCAAACACACATGACACCAAGACGCTCGGATACCACGCGCACGTCAGACGTTTGCAGCCCAACGAACAAAGCGGGGGTGGCATCAGCCTCATTTCCCCACGGGGTGTGATCCCGTGGCTCTGCAGACCTCACACGCCAGTAAATGGCCTCTCCCCGCCCTGCAGAGCGCAGTGTTTCCCACTTCCTACGGCTGCTGTATTTCTTGGCCTGGGCAGCTTTAAAAAAAAACAAACCCCAAAGACTGACCTATTGGTTATGTTTCTAAGCCAAGTTGTTGCCTGCTAAATTGTTATGACCTTCCTCCTCCCCTCTCTCCCCTCCCAGTCATGAGCAATATGAATTAAATTGATTCAGTCTATCAGTGTTCTGCATCTAAGTGATTAAATTCAGCCACTAGAAAAATCTGTTTTGTGCTGCACCGGAGGAAGAGCCGCGCTGTCATTGCATCCAGCCCCGGCCCCCGAGGGAGGGAGGCAGCAGCGCGCGGAGGAGAGGCACAGAAGGTAAAGTACAGACTTGGTCATTGTGCTGGTATCACAGGCATCATCTTTTTTTTTTCCCCTTTTTAAGCCGGATCAGTTATTACATGTACCATTGAAAGTAGGTTCACAGTCAGAGACTCCTGGGGCAGACCAAGGAGAAGGAAGCGCTGCTAGGGCAGCGGCACCTCCACAGCATCACCACACCAGGGTTTAGCCCTGCCATGACCACAATCAGGGAATTACTGATTCCCAGGCAGATGTCAGAGGACTGGAGCAAGCCAGCCTCGCTGACGTGTAGGGCAGCTCCCCGTCCTCAGTACAGTCAGGCTCTCGCACACACACAGACCAGGACTAGTCCTGATTTATCCGGCCTGATGACCAGGCAGCATTCCTGTGAGACAGATGCCATGCTCTCCGGGCTAGTTCCAGCCCTCCCAACCAGCTGACCATCTATTTTAAGCTGCTGAGCTGGGATTTTACTTTGGGACATCCAAGCTGAGAGGAGCATTCTTCTTCCTTCCTTTTCTTCCACAAAGCAATTAGAGAAACTAAAAAGGCTGGAGGATTTAACACATCTGCGTAGCCCCCTTCTTCAGATAACGAGCTGTAAGGAAGCACACAGACCCGATGGGTCTGGGAAGGAGTTGCTGGGGAGGCAGGGTTGCAATTTGTATGCATCTGCGCAAGCGCTGCGCGAGCCACCGAATGGGTATCGGAGCCAGAGAGAGCCCAGCTCCGTGTCCTCACCCCCAGCCCCTTCCCTCCCCCGACGCTGTCCGTGGGGACTCCTCACCCACCCGCCTGCGAAGAGCAGAGGCGTTACGGCTGCTCTCTGCCCCGCAGAGGATCCGGCCCTCTCTGCTTCAGGAGTTTAGTACAAGAACAAACGCGCACACAGAGAAAGAACACAGTGAAATAACTGCCTGTTCAACCCGCAGCCTCCAGAAGTTCCTCGCTTCCTGCATCTGTGGGGTTTCTGGCACGGCCAGTGCTCTGCCCTCACCTGACCTCCCCAACCGCATCAAAGGGCCTCATCTAAATAGGTCACTCCTCGCACAGAGAGTAAAGTTCAGAGAGAGCTAAGAGACTTACCGGCTGCCTTAATCAGCACAACCCCCTCCACCACCTCTGCTGGGAAAAAAGAGAAAAAAGAAAAAAATATCCACAGTGGCAGAGACAAAACGCTACAGAGAAGAAAATTCGGATCTACGTACTGTGGTGGCTGAATTTTAAGCAGTACAAAGTCTAAGAATACATCTGGAAACACACATGCAAATTCTTCACAGCTAAAAATAAATGTCTCTGCTGTATATTGCTCTCCAGAGTAAAACAGAAGTGCTAATATTAATTGAAGGGGTTTGTTTCATTTGTTTTATTTTTATTCAAGATCAGAGCTGATAAATTATTTCTTTAAAATCACATAGATTAAATTATCCAGATAATTTTAAGCATTACACACTTATTATCACTTATAGCAAACTACCAATTTGCACCAGGCAAACGACACTACCAACAGTTTCACTTCCTTTTTGAAGTCCTTCGCTTTGGAATCAAGTGTCCTTCACGTCACCTCTGCAAAACGCCACATCCTCTTTCCCCGTGTATTTTCAAGGTTTATGACTAGCAAATATAAAACGAACCAGACTCACAAGCCAGAGCTCTTCAGCCATGGACTCGATGCCGATTTACATCAGCACAAGCTGTTGCCGTATTTTCCCCATCAGTTCCTCAGAGGAAAGCTTACAAACTTAATTCCCTCTTTACATTTGCTTATTCAAGTTCCAGCTGCATCTCCCCCTAACGTCCCATTAGGGCTTTCCTTTTAATTACTTTTTCATGTTGCCTGCGCATTCCTTGCGAGATCCTCTTTCGAGGAACTTGGCTCTCTCCCCTGGCCCCTTCCCTTACGGATGTTTCTCCCTTCCCACGAGCCATCGCCCAGCATCGTGTCCCCACACTCTGTTTCTTGCCCACGCCAGCCCCGGCACCGCTCGGTTCTGACACCCTGGGCTCATACCTGCAAGAGGAGCAGGAGCACAGGAGGCACTGAGCAAGCGGGAAGCAGGGCTGGGCGTGGAGCATTCGTGAGCATTATGCTCTTGGCTTAATGACAATTTTGCATTACACAGACTGTCCTCGCGACTGTCATAAAAGATTAAGGAGCATAAAAACAAACTACTTAATTGCAGGCAGGTGTGCAAACCTATTCCCTCTGCCTGCACCTAACGCTCTTTGGAAACGCCTTTAAAGAACAGCAAACCCTCGCAGAGAGGACGTGAGAGCAGCAGAGCCGCAGCGGCTGTCCGTGTGCCACAGCCACGGCTGGCAGTTGGAGAGGTCAGTCCACATTTATATGTTATAGAGGCTGAAAAAAAGAACATCCTTTTTCTGTAAAGCTGTGCTCATCTTTTTTGCAGTGTAACAGGCAGAAAGACATCTCTCTTCTCCATTCTGCTTAAAGATCATCTTCTTCACTACCAAGATGAAAGGCTGGAATCAATGTCAAGATACACAGGAGAAATCAGTTTACTCTCATACTACAAAACAGCAGAAAAGTAAATTCACCCACAGAGGTGGCTGATAAACTGCTACGAATTCAAACCAATATCCTTCAAGTTTAACTACACACCACTACAGAAGACAAGACAGAGCAGCTACTTGGACAGCACTTTGAAAATGTGAAGTGCCCTGGAAGTATTATCATTCCTAGCAGGCTGCTGAGGGTGTCTCCTGTATTTACCATCTGGGAAAAAGACCTAAACAGTCTGTTCGAAAAAGTCCCGAGAGCAGTTAACATTTTCCAAATATCCTCCCAATCAGCCACAGATGATACAAAATAGCGAAGCTCCTTTTCCCACCTCACCTTAGCGCCCAGGAACCCGGGGAAGGGTTCAAGACCAAAACTGTCACCACCTGCACGCCCCGGCTACCGAAGCTCCTCCTGCCCGGTGCCACAGGGCACTGTGCCAGGGATCCAGCCGCAGCCGAGGCACGCTGCCCCGTACAGACCACGGAGAGCATCACACACCATTTCTCTCTCCCCGGCCTGATGTTCGTTTTAGACTGGATGATTTGTTCTGCATTAATATTTCAGCAGCACTATAAGCAAACGAAGGGATTTCTTCCTGGGCTGTGAGCAAACCAGCACAGGCGCTCGGGAGGCACCACGTGTGGCTGCTGCCGCCTCCGCGTGCCCACGCCGATGCCTCACCGCCAACTCCTGCTTGTCGAGGCCACAAGACTACAGAGAAGAACGAGACATGGAAGAGCACAGGCTGATCCTTCACTCCATGGGAGCGTTTTTCCCAGCCGTGTACCATTCAAAACACGCAGCCCGTGTAAACCAGCGCAGCCCCCGGGGCTGCTGACATCTGGATTGCCTTCGTTCGCACCCCATGGGTGTACATCAGCACAGCTCCTCTCACCTCCAGGAGTTTTGCCAGTTCGCATCCACAAACAATCGGGCTGAAATCATCAATTACCTCTAATTCGTTTAATTTTAGAGCACTTCCCTGATCACCAAAGGCCATGGCAAAACTGTACTGCACATTAGCATTTTACACAGCATTATTACCATGATCACCTGAACAGCCCCTGATGCAGGAGCTGGCCTGTCCTATCTCCACAACTCCACTCCAGTTTGATTTACAGCATGTAAATAGAGGTCGAAAGCAAGCCTCCAGTCCCTAAAGATGCATCATCTCAGACTGCACCTTCTGTACATTTTACAGAGCAAATTTTCAGGTCAAGGAATAGCATATAAACCTACCCACTTAAACAGAGAAGAGGGAATGGAAAATATGACCTATGAGTCAACCAAGCACAAAGCTTACATTTCACCAGGAACCCGTATCCTCATTATTGCTGAACAAGGTGCAGTTCTGGCATTACAGAGGTTCTCATTACCCTCCTCAGCCATTCTGGGGGTGGGGAACAGCCAACATTTACTACTCATTTACTTCAGAAACGCCACCGCAAACTGCTAAAGACGCATCTGCTGAGGCCACTAAGGCATTTAAGTGAGCAGCACTTGAGGCTTGTTTGCCCACTAACCCAAGCCCCGAAGCCTCCCTCCTCGCGTCGGCCAGCTGCCAGCAGCCGTGGCGTCAGAGGAAGGGAGCCTGAAGCCACCCAAACTGCCTCGCGCGGCCCGAGCACTCCCACGTCCAACCCAGTTACTCAGCAGTGTCACAGCCGCTCACGTGCGTGTTCCCGAGTTCCATTTCCAGCAAAGGGAATGCTGAGGTTATAATATCAAACGCTCGTGAGGCAACGTTAGCTCCCCGATTCACCGACAGGGAAGTAAAACGTGCTACCCAGTGTGCTTTGAAACATCAAACGGCAGCAAAGGAGAGGACATCTCTCCTGCAGGTACGATTCTAACTGCCAATTCTTGCTTCACTGGTAAAAATCCCACACACATCCTCAGCCAACCTGCAGGGAACAGAAGCTGAATGCTTCCCTAAAAGAACCCCCTTCTCTCTCCGCAGAGAGCTTGTCCTGCAGACACAGACCCCTGGCAGCTTGCAGCAAGCCGGGACACAAGGTCACGGCAGCGGTGGGACGCTCTTCCCCACACGGCCGGCACCGGGGACCCCGCAGCAAAGGACAAGGTCACATTCCAGGGAGGCAGAGCGCGAAGACTGAGCAATGTTTGTGTTGATTCGCTTGCTTTCACGATCGCTGGGTATTTAATCTCTGCAGCTCTTTGACACGATGGGCTCCTCTGGAGTCATCACAGCCTGAAGAGTCCATCAAGTAAATGAAGCCAGATTTCAGAAACAGCCAGCACAGCTCGCTCCCCCGTCACCAACTCCTGAGAGCTCACGGCCATTCTGACAGGCGGGCTTTCCGAGCTCCAAACAAGAATAAGACATTTCAAGCAGCCAGTAAATAAATAAATACCAGGAAAGCTCGATGAACTTAGCAGCACACCCAAGGTGCAGCATGTGGGGCTGGCAGGGGTGCGAGCACGGCATGCCGGGGAGCCCCAGCCCCACGCGCAGGCCACTACGGCTCAGTGGATCCCTCAGACAGCAGGCAAGGGTCTGCTCTCCTCACTCCTTTTCCTTCTCCCAGCCCGAGAATCTGTTGCTGGGCTTGGAAGTGATGCAACCTGGTCTTTACTGGGTATTTTTACTTACTTAAAATCAAAATACAGTCAGAAGGTCAAATAAAATACAGCTTTTCCATAGCACCTCACTGATTTTGTGAACTTCAGAGCATAAATCTAACTGAAGACAATAGTGGGGGAATAAAAAAGAAAACAAAAAAATCAATAGCTGTTACTTCTAGAATTTTACTGCCGTCCTCCTTTTTGATTGTTTTCAGAAAGTACAGGAGGGAGACGAGGAGAGTTTCAAACCATCCAAAAATGGTAGAATTTGTGTTACGCTTAAACAAACCTCTGGTTCAAGTTGCCTCGCACTCAAGATCAGTATCTGCTCTGTATTATCAGACAACGTCTGATTTTTGTTCCTTCTCTTTTTGTTTTCCTTTTTAGAGGTTTATTTTTGAAAGAGGACTCTGTAACAGGGCCTCTTCCATTTCAGGAAAAGTAAACAAAATCCTTTGCAGGGAGGATGAGGGATGAAGGAACACAGCCAGCTAGACTAAACCGTACGAAGGTGAATTTATTTGTCATCCCTTGGTATCACAGCAGCACTATGACTTTGATCAAGGTCATGGCAAGGTGCTGCACACAGACACGCTCGCTCCCCCTCAGAAAAGCCTGCAGTTACGGCAGCGGTAGGAAAGCCACACTATTAGCCCCAGATTTTGGGTGGGGACCTGAATGAGACAAAAACAGCACAGGAAATCAGTGCCACGTCCGCAGAGCCAAGTTCCTAACCCGCGGTCCCAGCACGGCCATAAGTCCGTCTCTCTCCTCTTTGCCCCTGGACTCATCTGGCAGACCACACCATCATCTTTCCTCGGTACTAGCTTATCTAAACTCAGCTAAAACTCTCACCATCAGCAGTGCAAAGCCCTGCAAGACGTCTTTCCAGGGCAAAAAGCAACCAAGTCACCATGGAGGATCCACCAAGTCCTGGGTAATTAGTGCTAAAACTGCTCAAGTGCAAACAAACCACAGGTACACAGGATTTGGTGGGATCTCTAGGACTTCTTGGGATAGCTTGGCTGTCTTATTTGGGATAGCTAAGGGCTATGTGCTGCTGCTGAGACCAAGGCCCCTGCAACAGTTTAGGTACTGCACCAAGGCTAACACTCAGGGTGCAGACATGCTCTTAAACACAAGAAATATTGGGGTGGACTCTTAAAACCACAGTAGGAGAACCCTAAGAAAGTCCTCTCAGCAAGAGGCCTGGACTCTGCCAGAGCTGGGTTTTGTCCAGAGCATTCAGGAATAGCAAATTAAACAGACAGGAGAGAGGCCAACAACTTCTTTGGCCTGGTGGGGACAGGAGGCAAGCATGAGAAATATTTAAGTTCCTGCTTATTAGGAAATGCTTGGCAAATAACGTGAAGGCTGAAGGGGGTGTTAAAGAGAAGTATACTCAGTGTTATGGGAAAGTTAATGAGAAGCTGTAACCGTTATGTATGTATCATATATGGAAAACTAGGTGAGGCCCCTATGGACTATTATATACTGCATGAAACTTTATGGACACAGTAATGCATTATTTTTAATGATTCCCTTGCCTCCTTCAGGCCCTGGAAACCAAGAAGAGCTTGCCTAGCTTCCTGGTGGTGTCTTAGCAATGACACCTTGCTTGTTGCTAGATTTCTGGGTTATTTTAATGAGAAATAATTGGGTTACTTTCCAAGATTCCACAAAGCCGATACGCACTGAACAAAAACTCTGAGAAAGTTGCTGCTGTGTTGCAGAGCTCTTCACATCC